>NC_080067.1:91746290-92082167 GCF_949987535.1 Balaenoptera acutorostrata | reverse complement strand
ACCAATTTGCCAATTTGTCTTGTCTATGAAGAATGTGTCCTGCCAGGTGCTTTTCTGTCCTACAGACTGACTACTAAACCTTAAAAGTTATTTAAAATTTATTTGAAAAATATATTTAGAAATTTTTAGTGACTTCACATGGTTTACCAAATAAAGTTTGAATTCTTTGTCCTGGTATTTGAAATCCTCTAAAATCGGGTGCCAATCTAAATTTCTAGCCCTCTCTTCCCTTCTATCCTACACCCAACCTTCTGCTCTAGACCAAACTTAGCTGCACATCAGAATCACTTGAGCAACATTTTAAAAACAGATTTCTGGACCCCATCCCCAAACTGGGTCAGCATCTTGGAGTGGGGAGAGGACCAGGGAGTCTGAATTTTCATTCTGTTTTATAAAGAATGCCTATAAATTGAGATTAAAAAGACCAACAACACAATAGAAAAATAAGCAAAGGACACTAAAAACAAAGCATAAATGTTCCTGAAACATATGAAAATATCTTCGATCATACTCATAAAAAGAGAAATGCAACCTAACACTATATCACACTAAGATACCATTTTTCACACACCGTATTCCCTAAAAACATTCACAAGTTTGATCGCACAGTCTATTGAAGAGGTTTGGGGAGATAGACATTCTTACACATTTCTGGTGGGACTGCAATATGATACAACTTGTATGGAAAAAATTTGGTGATATCTACCAAAACTAGATACACTTTCTGTTTGGCCCAACAATCTTACTTCTCAGAATCTATTGTAAAGATATACCCACATACATAGAGTGACATGGGTACAGGTTAATTCTGAAATTGTTTATAAAAACAATATACTGAAAGCAATCCAAATGTCCATCAAGGGGAATGGTTAAAGAAACTGTGGTAGAATCTCACAATGGCTTAATAATAAAGAATGAGGAAGATCTCTATATACTCATAAGAAAAGATCTCCAGGAAATATGTTTAAATGAAAGAAGCAAAATGCAAAGTAGTCCATATAGTATACTATAGTTTGTGTAAAAAAGAAGGGGAAAACAAAAAGAAACTACTGTGTAGCACAGGGAACTATATTCAATATCTTGTAATAACATATAATGGAAAAGAATCTGAAAAAGAATATATATATATATATATATTCACTTTGTTGTATACCTGGAACTAACACAACTTTGTAAATCAGCTATACTTCAATTTTTAAAAAAAAAGGGTGTTTCCTAGCCAAGGTAATAAAACAGTTTCCTGTTAGAAAAAAAAAAAAAAAGAGAGAGAGAGAAGAGGAATATAGGTATTTATATTTATTTGTGTTTGCACAAACAAGCATTAAATAAATAAACAAGGAATCATAAATATTCCTATGGGGGCAGAGAGTAATAAGGTAAAGTGTCAGGAACGGGTGTAAGACTTGTCTGTGTATGCCTTTTTATGTAGCTTTGACTTTGGAATCCAAAAAATGTATCATTTGTTTAAAAAAAAGGAATAAAAACAAAAAGTACCTATGACAGAGTCATCATCTATCAAAAAAATCTACTCAGTTTCAAGGCCCCTCCTTTAAATCCACCCCCTTTTCAAAATTCTGTGATATATACAGTATTGTGATGGCTGCAATTGGAAGAGCTTATTCCTCCACCACATTCTTCAAGCACTTGTTTTATACACTTGACTTATCAAGGTGTTTTTCACCCCTTGCTTGCAGGGGTTGATCTTGACACTGATACACTTGATGTTGAATGGGATGACTGGACAAGTTAGGGGGCAGCCTCTCCAGCCTCTAGGGCACGGAGTGATTGATAATCAAAGACTGAATAAACAGAGAGGGAGACCACAGGCAGTGTCTGGAAATCTGATCACTCACCCAGCCTTGTCTCCCGGCACAGGGTGGCAGGGTCTAGAGAAGGCAGCTGCCGGGCATAGTCACCACTGAAGAAAGGAGGAATTGGGGCAAAGGGTCAATTTTTCAGGTGCTCCTGTGGGAAAGCAGCATTTCTGCATTGTTATGGATCCTGATGGTTGTGAGGCTGTCCATAAAGAGCAATTCTCTTCAACAGGATCAAAGATAGAGTATTTTAGGCTGAAATGTATTCTATCAGTCTCACTTAGGAAAGCTGTGTTAGAGATTCACCTAGGAATTCTCGACTCACATGAATAAGGAATCAACACTGTCTCTCCTTGTTGCCACATTACACTTCCATCAACTCTTCCACCTCCCTTTTTTTCTTCTTTCAAAAGAAACTATCAAAAAACTGCCTTTGCCCCATAAAAATGCCCTGTGTTCTAACTCTTAAAATTTGGTGATCAATACCAGTGTCAAAATATTTTTCATCTCTACATTTTGCTAAGCACATAAATATATATATATACATGCCTGCTGTGTTTTCCTCCCACTTCTCTTTTCATTCTGCAATAAAATGCCTTTAGCCAGCAACTCCTTCCCACCTGACAAACTTTGTCTATAATTCATTCTTTTAACATAGACACCAATATTCCTATCTTAGATTGATATTTTAAATATCTCTAACAATTAAGAATGCCTTTATGTGTTAGTTCATTCTATTTTTCGTCTTTTGTTTGGGGTTTTTTTTTTAAATTTTTATTTTCTTTTTGTATTAGGTCATTCTAAACCCTCACGTATAATATACTCTGGGCTGGCAAAACCAGTTGGGCTTATTCTGCATTGGAATTTGCTCGAGAACAAATAATGACTGAAACCTTAAAGTAAGTTTCCTGGTGTTTGTAGGTCCATCATCTATAACTCAAATACATTTAGCAAGACAGGCTAGCTGATGAGTACAGCCCACACTGTAGTTGGATGTGGGCCTCTGCTTTTAAGGACCAGTAAAAGACTGGAAGAGTAGAGAGTGCTTGATTTATTTTGAGGAAAGTAAGGCCATCTGATAGATTTCCAGTTGAAAATCGGTCAAGGCTGGAGATTGGTTCACTGAGACCATGGCGTATGCCAACTCCTGTTTTCCCATGGCTGACTCCCAGTCTTGGCTGAAAGTACCACAGCCTTTCCCATAAGGGTAACCTGGGACATGACACAAGGAGAGAAAGGCCTTCCAGGAATTAGATGAGGAACAAAATAAAAGGCCCCCAAATCATGTCCAAGCTGCCATTCAGTAAGTGGCAAACACCCAAATCATAATACCTGGTTTCCAATAAGGCAGAAAAGAAAATCTCAGTCCTCTACAGTTCATATTCAACCCAGATGTCTAAAAGACAGCAGGATTAATGTTAAAATTTTGCCAAGGCAGCACCAGATGCTTGTAACAGTTAGGACTATGTAGAGGTTGAGGTGGAAGATATAATGATTTTTCCAAACTTCTCTGAAATAAGGAATGACAATTCTTTGTGTGAGTTGGTGGGTAACATATTTGACACTGGGAACACCTGGTGGAGGAAGGCTTTCATCACCAGCCAGCATGTTTCTGTACTGGATTGAATACCTACTTCCTCTCTAGACATCTGGATTATAACCAAGCTCACTGACTCATGCTACTATTTGAAAATCCAGGAAGCCAATGGTTGACTCCCAGTTAACCACTGAATATGTGGCTTTGTAGTATTAGTCTCTTGGGCTTCAGTTTTTCTTTTTTTAATACACCATTAAAAAAAAATTTTTTTAATATATATTTATTTATTTTGGCTGTGCCGGGCCTTAGTTGTGGCACACGGGATCTTTGTTGTGGCATGTGGGAGCATTAGTTGCGGCATACAGAATCTTTAGTTGCGGCATGCATGCGAGATCTAGTTCCCTGACCAGGGATCGAACCCAGGCCCCCTGCATTGGGAGCGAGGAGTCTTAGCCACAGGACCATTAGGGAAGTCCCTCTTGGGCTTCAGTTTTGTCACCAAGAGTAGTAATGCAGCCTGACCCTGAGAAGCAGTTGTGAGGGTTCCCTGTCAACCCTGTGTAATTAGCAGAAAGCAATTTACAAGTATTTTTCAATTATACGTACTCTAGTCCCTGTGACAGCTCATTGATCTCCAGATGCCTGCCAGATCAAACGGTGGTGATGACCACAATAGTAGTACTTATTATGTGACAGGTAATTACATATAATTTCTTATTAAATCCTCACCATCACCTGTGAAATGTATATAACTATGTTCTAAGCTGAGACTTAAGAAGTAACTTGCCCAAAGTCACACAACAAATACATTGTGACCGTGGATTTGAACCTCTGTATTTAACTCTAGAACTTCTTTTGTGTCTTTTGTTTGTATGATTATTGCTATTGTTGGTAAGGACACACTCTCTCTCTCTCACTCTTTTTGTTCTCCCTCCCAGACATACATACAGCACAGAGATAAATGTCCACAAACCTATCACTGACCCACAATGATTTATGAGAGGACATTGGAAAGGATGCTATTTATTTTCCTTTAGAACTATCTCAGGGAAAAGTGAGCTAATAAAAATAGAGAATGCATAACTGAAACTTCAAACCCAAATAAATTTGGGAGACCTGCTGGCCAACACTGTACCTATACTAAACAATACTGTATTGTGCACTTAAAAATTAGTTAAGAGGATAGATCTCATGCTGAGTGTTTTTACCACAATAAAAAATATGATTTAGAAAGCTAGACTATATTAAAATCAAGTTGACATTATCATGACATAATTACGACTAATATGTGTTCAATGATACCAAGATCACATGACAGAAAAATATGTGAGGTAACATGTTACATGTAATGAAGTTAAATGTTAACTAATGGAGGGACTTCCCTCGTGGTCCAGTGGTTAAGACTCCTCACTTCCACTGCAGGGGGCGCGGGTTTGATCCCCGGTCAGGGAACTAAGATCCCACATGCCGCGGTGAGGCCAGAAAAAAAAAAAGTTAACTAATGGAAAAAGTATGTTTTATATGCTTTCAGATGAAATATATTTTATGAAAAATATGCAGGATACGCAAATGGTACAAGAAGAAGGATTTTCATTATAGTTGAAACAACAATAAACAAAAGTAGAGAAATCATGTAAGAAAAAACATTTTTTAAAAAAAAATAAAGCTCTAGAGATGTAACAGTTATAAAAGAAACTGGGTGGGTTAGAGGTGGGGCTTCTGACCATGAGGCATAACTACTCACAGTAAGTCTTGCCATGTTCCCATGAGAACGCAGTGAGTTAGAACTCAGCTGCCCAACGCTGAGCTGTACGCCTCACACGCATCATTAATATGAAAAATTGTGAAGACTCCACAT
The DNA here is from genome assembly GCF_949987535.1 of Balaenoptera acutorostrata. Lineage (NCBI taxonomy): Eukaryota > Metazoa > Chordata > Mammalia > Artiodactyla > Balaenopteridae > Balaenoptera > Balaenoptera acutorostrata. The sequence goes on along the minus strand of NC_080067.1, from coordinate 92,076,958 downwards.
TCAGCCAAATCCCTCTGCTTTCCAAAAGGACGTGGGCGCCATTCAGTCTGTATTTCCAGTGATTTTTCATTTAGCTTCACAGCTTCTCTCAGCCCCGGCTCATTCCCCCCAAGCCTGGCCAGAGTCAAGGACCCCCAGGGGTCTGCAGGAGCCCCATCTGTGAGGGAGTCGCCTGCAGCATAAAGGCTGCAGGAATATCAGATGGCGCTGCTCACAGGCAAGAAGACTCAGGATCCAGAAGAAAGGGTCAGGATACTTCTCTGGCTGCCCCCGACACACTGTATTACTTCTCCCATTTTCCTCCATCTTACTGACTTTCGAACCATAGAGTGCTTGCATATTTTTCATTTTAAAGTGCCCAAAACTTAAACCAGAACCATTCAGAATGGCTACATATCAGTAATTAGGCAGACTGACCTTTGTTACCACAAGAAAAGAGCCCTCTTGAAACCTGAATTTTCCTTTTGATTCCCCACCGACCTCTCCCATAAGGTGTGCCCCACCTTAGCTGAGAGAAGAGCAAGAATATAATAAAGTGTTTCAGAGAACCTAGCTGGAAGTGGTCGATTTTCATGGTGCTGTTGTTGACAGGGCCAAAGATGGTGATCACGGACACTTTCCTGGTGGCCATCTTGCAGAAACTTTCCAGATACTCATCTCGCTGCTGCACATACATATTGTTCTCGGCCTTGGGAGCGGTGATCAGCTGGAGGAGGGTGAAAGCAAGAAAATATTAACTCACGGTGATAGTTTCACACAGAGGCAAAAGCCAAAGGGATGATTTGAAATAGAGGGTTGGTAGTGACTGACAGCTAAACTAAGAAACTAGATTGTTTTGTTGAATAGATAGTATAATTAAGGCCAAAAGAGACCATTTGGAAAGGCCTTTTTTTAATGACTCCAGACAGCTTAGAGTTTTCTATTCATTTCCACTATTGTTTGCCTTCATTATCAGTCTCCATGTGTCTTGGTTTTCTCATTTGTGAACTCTGCACAGGAATGCTTCTTTCGCAAGGCTGATGTAAGCATTACATGATACTTGGCATGCAACAACTGTTCAATAAATGCTATCTCTCTTGTTTTATTTTTTACTTATTTATTTTTTAAATGACTGTATTCTCTCTCTCTCTCTTTTTTTTTTTTTTTTTTTGCTGCACCACGCACGGCATATGGGATCTTAGTTCGCCAACCAGGGATTAAACCTGTGTCCACTGCAGTGGAAGCACAGAGTCCTAACCACTGGACCACCAGGGAATTCCCATTTCTTCCTTTATTTTGATCTTCATTATCTTAATTGGCCGCTCAGACATTCATGAATTCAGTGGTTACCACTATTATTTCATGTCTCACAGGGTTGAGTTTCATAGACAGGCCTTGGGCACTATGGAACATTCGACGGCTTAGAATTTTTATCAGGAAAGCTTGCAGAGAATTTTTAGGACAGCCTTTTGGCCCAGTATTGTCACAGAATATAGTCATTGTCACACTGGGTCTGCATAGAGCTCGTGGTGGATGTCTGATGTTGGAGTCCTCGAACAGGATGGGTTTTACTCTTTCAGTTCAGCCTTCTCTCCAATTCAAAACTGGTATTTTTCACCTAGCCCCTGTGTCTCTCACACTCACTTTGAACCTCTGACTTTTTCTGGGGAAAGAGAAGATAGAGCAATAGAAAGAGATGCTTTAGTCACCAGCTATCTGGGAAAACATATATTTCATTATTTTGGTTAAAATGAGGATACTCTTATTTTTTAGGGCTCCTCTAGAACCCTCTCCCTAAGAATGCCTCAGTGTTGTAATCGAGCCCGAAATAAAAGCCTTTTGACTCTGGTGATGATTTTTGCTGCCTTTTCCCAAGCTTTCTCCAATTTTACCAGGTTCTTCCTGAGCAGAAACCAGAACTGTGTACCACAATCCATGAGTGTGTGGGCATGTGCTGTTCACCCTGGAAGTGGAAGGACGTGAAGTTTTATGCCGATGATGACCAGGTCTTTGTTGACCTCTCTAACCCCAGCAGCTCACTAGGCTGATGTCTGCAGTAAACACTGTCTACTCACCCATTAGCTCAGAGGCCAGGACTGAACTGGCAGCAAAAGCGTGGAGTCCTAACCACTGGACCACCATCTATACGGTTTCTTTCTTTCTTTCTTTTTTTTTTTTTTTTGTCTGTGTTGGGTCTTTATTGTGGTGCGTGGGCTTCTCATTGTGGTGGCTTCTCCTGTTGTGGAGCATGGGCTCTAGGACCGTGGCCTCAGCAGTTGTGGCACACAAGCTCAGCAGCCATGGCTCACGGGCTCCAGAGCGCAGGCTCAGTAGTTGTGGTGCACGGGCTTAGTTGCTCAGCGGCACGTGGGATCCTCCCAGACCAGGGCTTGAACCCATGTCCCCTGCATTGGCAGGCGGATTCTTAAACACCGCGCCACCAGGGAAGTCCCTATACGGTTTCTTTCATTTGACCAATTCAAATTTGTCAACCACTTTTCTACTTACCCATCTAACCTTATAAAATATTTCTGAAGTCTGTGGCTATTAGCTCGGCATATTGCAGAGGGAAAGTCACCATGTTGTTAACCTCTTTATCGAATACTTTATCAAAATGGTAATAAATCTGGTCCCAGCTCATCCTGCTGTTTATTTTGCTCTGTCAGAGACGTGTTTATTGCTGCCTGCAGGCTTTCCCTTCTAAGAATTCTCTGTGCTTGAGAAAACACTATCCCTCATGGAAATCAAAATGAGTTCAATAGCTTTTGAGTGGAACATTAACAAAGTTTTTCCGGAATGAAGTTTTGTTTCGTTTTTCTCAGATTGTTATTTATCTTAAATAGACATGATTTCATTATTTTTGATTTTGTGTTTATATACCTCTTCAGATGGACAGGGCGAGTAGGAAATGCTTGTTTTACAAAAATAATTTCCCAAGAGGAAAATAATAAAATTTCCCTTATTTATTCATTGATTCCTACTTAGCCTTAAAAAAGATTTAAGGTGGCTATAAAAAGATATAGTGATGGTATTTTCACTTTGTTAGTTTTTTAATTAGCTACATGACATTTGAAAATAATTCTTTAGGTTTTCATGGTAGCCCATATCCAGGAGTTTTGTTTTTAGTTGGTGTGTTTTAGGTTTTTCTTTCTGGCTTTTTTTTGTTCACAGATACACTATTTTAAAATAAATAAAATGAATGTTTAAGTGAGAACACAAAAGAGTAAAAAAACAAAGGTAAGATTTACTGGTAATGATTCTGCACTCCCTGTTCTAAAAGAAGGATAGGCCCATATTTAGAATATATGCCAGATGACTGATAATTACCTGCCTCTGTAACTTCAAATCCATACATAGACTCCATTCCATTCATGGACCCTTACAGTACATGGACAGACCATGATATGACAGGATTTTAAGAGTCCTCAAAGCCCCCTTTGGTCTTTTTCTCCCCCTTGTGCATAATTGAGAATTTCAGAGAATATGTAATCAAATAGAACCTCATTCTCCCCTGCCTGGCAGCTTCTCCCATGTATCTCTGAATACAGTAGCCTTAGGCCCTGGATACCCAGTGGGAACTGTACTTAAATAAATAAAGGGCTCTGATGTTTAATTTCACCTCAGGTCCTTTGCCCAAGGAAGCCTTAACCCACCCGTGAGGTGACATTCATTTAGCATGACTCATTTCCTAGCTTCCAGCCCTCCACAACCTGGCCTCGGGCTTTCTCTAGCTAACTTTCCTCCTATTCCTCCCTTACGTGACCTCTTCACGCTGTAGCCAGACCGGCCTAAATTGTGAAATGAGAGGAATCTGTGCAGAGTGGCACAGAGGAAGGGTGATTGTAGTCAAAATTGGAAGGCCTGAATTTTAGCCCTAGTTCAACCCCTGGCTACTCTGTAACCTCAACAAGGCCACTTAACATTCTGAACCTTAGTTTTCTCACCTTTACTATGGAACAACTTCCCTACGAACTCATAAAGTAGTGAGAATCAAGCATATATATTAGTATATATATTATATTAGTATATATATTATATATAATATATACACAGGCTGCGTGCACCAGAGCATCATAGATGTATGTTGCCTCTGAATAACTCACTCACATTCCTTCCTCTGCCTTCACCCATGTCACCCTTCTCACCCAGAAAGTCCTCCCCACCCTTCCACCTTATCAGAATCTGAGTCATTCTTCAAATGCAGCATCCTCCTTAAAGTGTCTTCTAGCCCACAATGCTTTCTCCTTTTAATTACTGTTCTTATTGTCTGCACGGCTCATCTGAAATTTATGTCTTTCCTTTTACCACTTTGTTTTATGTTTATGTCATATCTCCCCAACCAGAGGATCCGTTCTTCAAGGCACTTGAAGCCACAGCCCCACCACTGCCCTGCAGACAGTAGAAGCACAATTCTGGCCCACGTTCCTCAGGCTACACAGATCATTCCAGCCAGAGGAGTGGTTCCCTGGTTATGAAAGTCTAGATGCAGCCCATGAACCGTTGGTAAAGACACTCTCCCTTACGTTCAATCTGCTCCTCGAGTTTGCAGCACAGAAAGTAAAAGAGGCTGATCATCTAAACGTATTTCAGCAACTCTTTCCCTGTGTGTTGACATCTACGTCCCATTCATTTTCTAGCGTGGCAGTACTTCGAACAGTGTTTAAGATGGTATCCAGTCCCCGCTTCCTAAAAAGATCATTCTAGCACTTCTCAGTAAACATTATTGTCTAGCACTTGGCCTCTTTCCAGTTTGGTGGTGATAAATCAGGGCATGTAAAGTGAATTTAGAATTGTGTTGTTCTTTTTTATGTTTCTGTTCCAACTGGTGTGTTGGCACAAGCAGCCTCAGAGTATAATGAAGTCAGGTTGCATAAGTAAAGGGCACAAACAGGAATGTGAAGATGTCAGGGGGAAGATATTTTAAGTCTCAACTTATTCCAAATACTGTGTTAAGCTCAAAATACTAGGACAGGATTCTGAGAAATAGCATCCCAGCTGGTAGTCTGCCTTAGCAAACCGGAGCTTTATATCCTTTTCTAAAATTAAACCAAGTAAGTAGATTGTTGTTCCAATATCCAAATTTCTGAGGTAAGGTTAAAAGTATTAACGTACTTGAATTACGGGAGATTCAGTCTCCAAAGAATGCTTAAACTTGAACTTGAATCTATGTACTGTGGCGTGATGAGCCCTCTTGCTCATTGACCAGTAGGTAGATCTCAGGGCACAACATGATGGCTTTTCAGCTACACTCCAGAGCCCAGTGTTTTAGTGATAAACAACGCATCTATATTCTCACTGTTGTCATCCCCAAACCAACACCAACCAGTCTGAGGGGTTAGGTTAACTGGAATTCAATCTATTGTTCTCCGCTGACTGTGTGGAAAGCCGGTGAGTTGAGGTGCAAAGAACTAGCTGGGTATTAAAGACAGAAACTCTACATTGGTGCTCAACACAAAATGTTGACAATTGGTGTACCTCACCCTGTATATGAGTAATTCAAGGTTGAAAATGAATTTTAAAACATCCGTATTACTAACGAACAGGTTCATTTCTCAGGTTCCCCTTCTCTTTATGGCATATGCCCATGATAAGCTCACACCCATGGGAAGGCAGAACGGGGAAGTGGTTTGACCCTCAGTTTTAAAAATCAAACAGACCCCAGTTCTAATTCTGCCTTCGTCACGTATTAGCTATACGCCTCGGGAAACTTCTCAACTTGTCTAAGTTTCTGTTGCCTCCTCTGTAAATGGAGTTGATTAGTCCTTCCTCATGGGACTGTTGTGAAAATTAATCCACAGTCTCAGCAAAGCACCTTGCAGGATGTGTCCCTTTCAGTTGACAGGCTGAGAGGCAGAGGGTTTGGAGGCTTGACCTCTGGCCTAAGAATAGGACACCTGGCTCTACCTGCAGCTCCTTTGGAAGACCATTAGGATGCTGTTCACCTGACCATAACCTATACCATCTCTGCCAGTGTCTCTCTAAGTAGTTAAGTAGCCGTTATGTGATGTTTTCACATCTAAAGAATGCTACAAATAAATGCAAAGCAGTAGGTTAACTGTAGTTGGGCACCAAGTTACTGAGAATCTGGAAAGGTGAGCTACAAGGCCAGCACAATTTCTTGGAATGCAAACCTCATTTCAGTTTGAGCACACTGGGTTAGGCTGAGGCCAGTTGGAGGGCTATGTTGTCAGCTGTACTTTAACAGCTTGGAGGCTGCTGAGCCTTAATGAATATTAATTGAATCACTGAAACTTCCTGAATAACGTCAGCCATGCTTGACGGGAAAAATGAATGGAAAAAAGATAAATGACACCAGCAAAACCTTTCACCCAGAGACCCTGGTCTCCTCTCTGTCTGGTGAAAAAGACACTTTTCTCTCCATCTTTTGACTTTACGTTGTGTTTATTTCATCAAGTCTTGTCTAATCCATTCTTATTTTAGACATCCTTACTCTTCAGGGAACACAGTTCCGACATGATCATCAGCTGAGCACACGTGGGACTGAAATGTGAGACTGAAATGCCTCCTGTTGGTATTTTCTTTCTAATAACAATCCCGGTTCTCTGTCCAACCCCAAAGAGCAACCCTGCCATGAGCAATCCCAGCTGGTTTCTGTTTTGCCTCACATGACATCAGCAGAACCTGTCGTTTGAGTTTCATTTGCTAGAAATTTATGATCAGGGATACTGTTAAAAGCAGAAAAGACCCAGCTGGGCTTTCAAATCCCTGACTAAGGGAGTGGAGAGAAAGCGAGAGAAATGAAAGGCATGACTAATATCAGGGATATAGTATGAAAACCCCTTTCTTCTGACTCACAAGCTAGGGGCAGTGGAAGTATTTGCCAGATGGGTGCACAATTACAATCCTGACATTTTACCCATGATTATTTCCCCCCTGGTTAAAACCTGACCATGAGGAACACTATGTCTGCCCTGCTGGCCAAATGGCCAGGGTTGGGTGATATGCTTTAGTAGGCTGGACAAAGTCCCAGGTACTCAGGAAGAGAGCAATAGAGCACACTACTAATGCTTTCCCATACCCCAAAGAGAACACTTTGCCCCCGGAGTTTCTGTACTAGGTAGAATTCTACTCTGAAATCAGTGATTCTTCTGGTTCTGACTGGAAACCTGTGTACTCTGGGAATAACCAAGCAGCTGTTAAACTACTCTAACAGTCAGCCTGTCCTCTGCTAACCTAAGTTTATACAGTTACTTTAAGGCTCTGGTGAAAAACGAGGTAACAACATACAAAAAATATATAAAAAGACACACACATCACACACACACACATCACACACACACACATGAACCTGTAGAATCAACCAAAACTTAGGCTTTGTTCTAATACATAGATACACACACTATGGATGAAATAGCTAAGAGAATCTGGGGATATGTCCCACCCATGATAAATATCACAAGGGACTCTGCTCTGAATAACATTTCAAATGCACATTTAACTTTTTGAAACCACTAAAGATACATGGACACCAGAGTCACTTTGCTCAGACCATTAATCCAAATTTAGTTGGAAAAACTAAAAGACCCTCTAAAAGATGCCATCTCTTTCGGTGGCAGGAATGCAGGGCATGGAGTCACCTTGTGTCTTCAGCAGGATAGATGCTGTCCTCAATGGCATGGGACAGCTCCCTTCCACCCAGCTAGCTGAGAGAATTATTCCTGACTCAGGTTACCCAACATCAACTTGCTGATCTTTTTCTCTGAATTAACTGCATTATGCCATTTTCCTCCTAGACAGCCTGGAGTAAAATGTAGCATTAAGAAGCTAGGGGCAAAATCTTGGAAGGGCACTAAAATAGGGGCAAGGAGACATTGAGAGAAGAGGAGCCGTTCTCTACACTGATGAGAATTGTCTGTACGTTTAAGATGGTGCTTATTCCTGTCCAAAGCCCTCTTGGGTCTGACTAGGTTCTGGTATCATTCTTTGGACGGTGGCAAAGCAGTGGGGGAGGCAGCCTTTAGGGGAGAAGATTTTAGCCAGCTGGTTTTAAAAGTATATTCGTGAGGGCAGACCAACAAGGACCCTTCCCCACTCCCGTCATACCCACTCCCCACCCAGGCTGCCCTACTTTCCCCTTTGAGTCTTCCAATTGCTGATATATACCTAATTAGGGGGGAAAGGAGGACACCTGCCATTTACCCATACACATGCTTCTAGTTTTTAAGCTCATGCAGAGAGAAACGCTTTTCCTAAATTGTGACCACAGCCAGTGCATTCCACTTTAGGTAGTCTTTTATTCTTCGCACTTGGCAAAAGGGAGCGGTACCCTCCTGTGTATCTTTCCACTGTCCTGTGGAAGAGAGCAGTAAAGTGGGGATGGGTCTGATGGGTTTGGAAGAAGCTGAGTACAGGTGCTTCCCTGGGCTCATGGCTAAGATCCCCCAGTCACTGATTCTGTACTTAGGGCTGTGGGTCTGTGTGGATAGAGGTTCATAGAATATCTTAACCAAAAGGAACCACTGGCCTGGCTGGCTTTCCTTGACAAACCTCATGATCTTCCTGACATAGCACCTGTTCAGCCACAGGCTACCATCCAACAATGTGATTTTAGAAAACTAACACACCAAGCCCTAACACTGCCTCGGCCCCCAGAACAATGCCAAGGAGAAGATTACTTACAAGGAGCCTTCGTTTGCCTTCCAAGGGCCCCAGCAGGTCGGTCACCGACTTCCTGGGACTCTGAGTGAAGTGTTTTGCGGGTTTCAGGTGCCCGTCCTGCTCCGTTCTCCCCGCCTTCTTCTTCTTGTTCTTCTCTTTCTCCTGCCTGCTCTTTTTCTCAGCCTTGTCCTTCTTCACTTGCTTTTCACTCTTGAGTAACTTGTCTGCTTTCTCACTCTTCACCCTCTTTTTCTTCTCCTTCTCGGGTTTCTCAAGCTTTTCGTGCTTTTTAGACTCCTTCGCTTTTTTGGGGGCAACATTCCCCACCTGCAGCTCCTCCTCCAGCTGAGAGGCGGTCGGCCGGCTGAGGTCATACTTACCCTCGTACTCATTGCTAAGGATTTTGTCCCGGGCTTTCTTTTGGGGAGGTTTCCCCTTCGCTGGCTTGTGAGGACCCGGCCCCACATTTGGGTCCCGGGGGCCGTGCTCCCACCTGTCCGTGCGGTTGTCTTGGAAACGGCCGGCGCCAGCCCTGGTGCGGGGCTCGGAGACGGTGGTGGGAGGGGCAGCCGTGAAGCGCTCGAAGCTGGTGGCCTTGCCGGGCCTCCGGGCGGTCTGCGGCCTCTCCCTGGGCGGCTCCTTCCTGGGTGGAGGGTAGATGTTCTTGGAGGCCACGGACCCCCTGGCAGTGGCCACCTCGGCTGTTGCGGAGGCCCTGTGAGGCTCCGAGGAAGGGTGCACCCGGGGGGTCCAGGGCCTCTGGGTGATCGGAAAGCCCATGGGGGTTGTAGGTCTTGCAGTTACCGTCACCACCCGAGAGGTGGCCCGAGTCACTGCTGTGACTGCAGCAGGAGGCAGGGTGGTGGCCCGTGGGGTTGTGGGCGGTGGAGGAGGGGCCCCCGCAGCCGTGGCCGGTTTTCTCATCACCTTCAGCCGACTCTCTCTGGTGGGCAGCACTTGTGCTCTCCTCTGCTCCCCTTTCCTCTTCTCACTGCTCAGGCCTGGCCTTCCTGCCTCTCCACCATCGTTCCCCTCCTCCACCACCTGGCCCTCTACCCCGGAGGCCTTACATTTTTGCACAAAACCCTTCTGCCTGATCTTCTCTATCCTGCGGATGGGGCCCTGGTCGATGATCTCATACATGGCCTCCAGCCTGACCGGATAAGGGTAGCGCTCCTCCACCTGCAGCGTCTTCTTCAACAGCACCATGCCAAACTTGCCCTTCTCCAGCTTCAAGAAGCTCATGAGCTTTGGGATGAGGCTGGGGTCCAGGCGCTGCTCCAGGACCCGGCCCTCAGCGGTGATCCTCCGCACCTTGCCTCCTTCCTCGCCTGCCTGGTGGAAAAGCACGATCTGCTGGATGTGCCTTTCCGCCAGCTCACAATACACGTCGTCCTTCAGCAAGCTCATCATGAGCCGGTAGTAGCCTTCCGAGGCGTGGGGGGCCGAGATGACCCACACCCTATTCTTCCCTGCAAAGCTGGCAAGGATGTTGGGAGAGCTGGAGCCAGACGGGAAGCGCAACATTCTTGACCGAGCTGAAGACCCCTCGTCTCGGACCATCTCACGGGGAGGGCTCCGGGCTGCCGGTCTCCGCTCAGTTCTCACTGGGGCGCCGTGGATACCCAGGGAGGCTGACGGTGCCGTGGCATGAGCCACTCTCAACACCGGTACGCTCCTCCTTCTTTGGAGAGGCTGGCGGTTTGCTTCTTCCGGAGTGGTTCTCTCAATTCCCTGAGACCTCCCCGTGTGCCTCAGTAACCGAGCTGGCCTTCTGTTGACGGGGGAAACCGGAGGCGCTTTCTGCCCTCCGTGGCTCCCTCTATTCATGGCATGCGCGTGGGGTTCTGATCCGCACACCAGCCACAGTGCCAGTAGCATGGTAAAACTGGGTCCCATTCTCCATGTCATTGTGCAATCCACTTTGGGGAGGCAGCAGGGTCAAAAGACGGAAAGTGGAGGGCAGAGTAAAAAAAGAAAGAAAGAAAATCATTTAATTGCAAACAGAGCTGGGCATTATCTCTTTCCCTATCTTGGCCAAGGGGAGGGGAAGGGGTGGTTAGAGAAGAAGAAGGAGGGAGGTCAGGGAACGGAAAGTCGGATGAGATCCTGTTGCATTTAAGTCCCTGTAATTTGTCAGTGCTTAGCAGAGACAGTTATATTAAGCAGGAAACCCATTCAGCATGCTTGCACTGTTTCAACTGACTGTCTGATGCTCCAGAGAAAATGCACACTGAGCATATTAATTATGACAACATTCCCATTTCATTTCTTCAAATAAGCGACAAAGAAACAAACAAACACAGCAAAGACAGGCAGGATTACACACTTACATGGTGGCTCATGGAGATGGAATGCAGAGGCTTTAAAAAGCAATCTGAAGTGTGCTCCCAGGACAGTTCCTAGATGAAATACTTTTCCTCCCAACTCTCTTTCTCCTTTGCGAGGCTGTCCGATACAAAGGGGTGTACTGCAGCTCCAGCTCCCAAAGCCACACGCAGACCACCGCCTGTCTGGACCTGAGGGCTGAGCTTTCTTCTTTTCTTTCTGGCTGTGCCTTTTTACCTTCTTGACAAGTAGAATGAGGTGAAAGGAGCTGTCCTTTTAAGTCTTTGCATCTCCATTTGTCTGCAGCTTCTTTCTGCTCAGGCTTGTGTGTCTGTGTGTGCCAATGCCCCCGGCCGACAGTACTGGACGCCCCTTAAAGTGGAGCCCCAGCTATTTCTGAATCTCGCTCTTTCTCTTTTTCGAGTTCCAGGATCCTTCTTATCACCCTTTCCCCCACAGTCTGGCTTAGTCCCTTTGTTTCCGAGCGTAAAAGCACTGGGATTAATATAGTTTCCAGGCTGAGGGAAAACACAGGAATGTGATGTTGAAAAAGGACTTTTTTCTTTTCCTTACGCTTCTCTCCTCCCTTTATTTCTTCCCACCTTTTTCTCTCCTCTTTTTCTTCTCCTTTTTCTTCTTCCTCTTGCCTGGATTCAGTCCCAGCAATGCCAGGACAACCTCAGTTTTGATCCAAACCAAACTCAAACAACAGCAGCCACTGGAAATCAAGGAAACTTCACTAAGAATTTAACAGATCAGCAAAACACCGCCTCCTTCCCATTTCAGCATGGTGAGCCTGAGCCTGGACTGGGGGACAGAGAGGGGCTGTACTTTGGGGTCGGGTGGCGGGGCGGTGGGGGGGGGAGTTTTGAAACACTGCACATCATCATAAATCACTTTAAAACAGGATGGCTGAGGACTTAACCCCTTCCCCACTGAGTCATCAGGGCACTATCCCTTCCTGTCTGTACACAGACTGCACTTCGGAAAGCGAAAATTCTCAGATTTCTACATCTGACTGCTTGGTTTTCCTAGAGACAGATATTCATTTGCGTCAGGATGATTGTCTGTACATACACAGACAGTATGTATATTTATAGTTCCATGCGTGTATTTTTATCTCTTTCTCCCTGCTTCATGCATTTCGTTTGAGGTTGGAAAAGCCCATGGAAAACATGGCTGGGTTGTTTTTATTTTATGCTAACTGGGGATCATATTACTATGTTCTTGTTCCTAGTTTCTCCTTGGCATGAAAGGAAGCTGGTAAAAGGTTAGAAATGCAGGCAATGGCTGCTGTTCCCCTGAGATTGTGGGTAGCCATTACACAGGGAAAGGCCATTATGACCTCCAATTCTGGACTCTGGCTAGAGATGGTAGGCTAAGAGCTTCCTCAGAGGGCACGAGTGTATGTGCATGAGTGTGTGTGTGTGTGTGTATGTGTGTTGCACTGTCTTGCTCTCTGGAGGCTTCAGGTGTCCAGAGGGCTTTAGGCAATCCTTTGAAATAGCCATATCGGGTTTCCAAAGGAGATACTGAGGCAGCTCTGTGCATCCACCGCCTGGATCTGCCATGAGGATTCAGCTTTCAGTGGGGAGGGAAGATGCCTTGGGTTATACAGATACTTCTTCCAGCCTCTCCAAGTGCATTCAGTCAGCATCAACTGCCACGGACAGTGGTGAGCCAGGGTTTTCAGGAGGTTCCTTGAAAGCTAGGCCATGTTAATGGCTACCCTCTCTGAATAAAACCTGGTCCCTGGTCGCTCCCTTTGATCAGCCCCATCTCCGACTGATCATTGACTTTTCCTTCACATAAGCTCCCAGCACTGAATTGAAGATCTGTAGAGGGCTGAGTGTCAGGCTCTCAGTCCACAGCGTGAAGACCAAGGGGTGCCAAGAAGGAAGGCCCTCCTGTGGAGCCTTCTCAGATACTTGTGAGTCCAGAACAAAGGTGGGCTTCAGGCAGAGACCTTCTGTCTGTCTCCTGGAGGCAGAGATTTCCCCTTTCATGGGATTCACCTGTTAAGTTGATCAAATGCCTTGTGCTGAGTTGGACAGTCCTAGATGTGATTTCCTTTCTCATACCATAATGTGTTCCACACAATCCCTTACTAGGTCTCCCCGCTTCTTTCTTTTCTCCTCCTTTTGTCTGCTTCCTGCTGATAACAACTCCTATTCATTGAGCATTTTCACATGAGGCTCTGGTCTTGGCACTTTCATATATTCTTTTATCTAACCCTTACAGCCTCCCTAACAGATAGGTGGGATCATCCGCATTTTACGGATGGGCAACCTGAGACTGAGTGAGTTTAAGTAACTGCCTACTGTCACACAAATGCTAAAAAGAGGTGGCCCTGAAATTTGAACCCAGGTATAGAACTGTCTACAAAGCATTATGTTATCCTGCCTCTCCCTTTCACTTTCTTCCCATGCCCTCTCTTTTTTCTCTTCCTTCAATTTCTTTTTGTGTTCCCCATATTCATAGAAGAGTCTCATTTATTTGCTCAGTCAGAGCACTTACACTTTTAGAGTCCTACTTTCTGGAATAATTGTGTAGCAGTACTTTTTGCCTTTCTTAATAGATCCTTAAATTCTTTTATCCTTTTTCTTGGTTGTCCCATGGCTTCCACCAACCTCCCAACGAAGTGCACAACAGTTGTCACCTATGCACTGGTAAAGTTGAAATAAAGTCACTTTAGCGACCTGAATTTGACCCTGAGGGGAAGCCAGCCCAACCCTGAGCTGGGTCTTCTGGGGTACTTAGGCTTTCTTCCCTTCTGTGAGCTTCAGCCACTAGATGGCGCGCTAAACACATACGCGGGAGAGGACCTAATACCTCCATCTCAGTGTCTCCCCAAAGCTCCCACACGCCCCGCAGACACACTGGCAGCGTGCGACTTCTCGTGCCTGCTCAGGATTTTTCAACCTCAACACCCAAAGCCTTCCCTGGGACCTCAGAAAAGCCTCCCAGGGAAGTCCAGGGAGCACATGTCTGATAAGGGCCCAGGAAGCAAGTTAGCATGCACCCCTTTCTGAAAAAGCCCATAATGATGTAGGATTTGCAATGACTCTCAATTTCTAGTCCATGATTTAAGAGCCCTGTTTTTAAACGTCTCCCACCTAGATCTTTCCCTTTTTTCTGTAACCTAAGAAAGAAACATTAACTAATTGCAGAGAAGAGAGAGAAAGAAAGGAGAGAGATTTTAGAGGGGGGGGGGGATTGATGATGAGTGAGAGAAAGGTAAAAAGAATAAAATTCAAAACTAGATTTTAGAAATGCTAATTCAGGGATTCACTGACAAGACACTGCCTTGACATTGGTCACATAGTAATTTGGAGGGAGGGAAGGAAAGAATGTGCAAAACAGATTTGCTTTAGAGACACTGGGATGGGGGTGATTATTTGATGAAAATGAGAGTAAATGTAAGGAGACATCCAGAAGCTGGTGTGCTAACTGATCAGAACCACGCTGACCTAAGGCTGCAGCGACCTGAGACCAAGACTCAGGAAAATATCCTGTCCCAGGCACCCTGGAGGAACTATGGGTTCTGTCATAGTTGGTCCCCTACACAGAGTAACCCTCGGTGGATCTTACCAACTCGATTCAAAACATTGTTCTATTGCCCGAAAAAATCATTTGCTTAAGAGGAAACCAGAAAAAAATTAAAGAGGAAAAAAGTGCAAACTCTTCAGTGTGGTCTTGAAGGGAAACCACCTCTCCCACTCTGTGATAACCTGTACCCCCAGCAGGAAGAATAGCAGAGCCATTTTTTCACATCTTTGTGGCAGAGACACAAACAGTGTTCACATCGGGGATAATGCTACGTGGTTTTCCTTTCCATCTGCAGACTGTAACCAGTGTTCAGTCTTCAGCCACATTTATGTCATTCAGAATGAAAATGAACTCTTCTCTTTCTCAGCATTCACAGTGTAGGACAAACTGAAGAAATGAACAGCAAAGTCAAGGGGAAAGCCCACAGTGACCATGAACTCAGGATTCTGCTGCTGCGGCTACCCAGAGAAATGCTGAGAAAGGGTAATCCCCAAAAAGAAACACTCTGAAATTTTCTCTGAAATGTCAACAAGCTCACAGGTTTAATCTGAAGTTGAGGTATGTGTATACGTTTTTAAAAAAATAAATAAAAATAAAAGTTACCTGATACATAGTGGCCAAAACTATTGGGAAGAACAGTTTTAATATTCTTTTTTTATTCGTTTAGTTTTGATTACTTCAGAGGTTTTTTTTGGGTGGGAGGGACCTTGAAGGCATTTTTTTCCAGATGGAAAGCTGTTTAATTAAGAAAATGTTGAAGTCCTAATTAGAGCAAATTGAAGTTTTTTTGCCATAGCAGAGATTAAGGAACTATGTGAATGACTTAACGGCTCATTTTAAATCTTTAACATTTAAATTTTAAGTCTTTAACCCCTCAATTTGCTGCTTGAAGCGTTAGTTGTGAATTGGGAGGGGCTGACCTGTACTGGGTTCAAAGTCAGCTATTAGCCATTTAATGCATACAAAAGTTTATATCAATCAGGTTTCAAGGGGAAAATTCTGAATATGTTGCTCTCCATGCCCTTAGGTATAACCAAGTAGAGAGCAATGACCCAATTTCTTTCTCCCAAATGTTTGCAAGAATGCAGACTTCATACCAGGAGTGGTAGAGAATGAGGCAGTCTCTTCCCCTCAGAAGCTCACAGCCCACTGGAGAAGATAACAAATATTAGTCAATTATACTCTCTGCAGCAGTACTGACAACTTTCTCTTCATGTAAAAATTCAGTGCATGACTATGGCTCCACTCCTGTTGGAGATTTTGCCTCTTTGATTCCTGGAGCAGGCTTTACCGTGAAAGAGGCTTCCCATGGCAGCTCCTGAGTGGCACCTGGAAAACTTGCTTGGTATATTCCATTGGCTCTAAAGTCCACTAGGGTCCACAAGAGTCCAAGATACTCTGCCTGGCAGGATGTGCTAGATTGCCTGACAGGCCTTTCATCCTCATTTTCCCAGTTCCCATCTTGGCTCTGTATCCTGCATTTGTCCTGCTAGGATTGCCCTGTCTTTGACTTGTTTCTCTGTATTGACCCCGCACTTCAGGTTTTGATCACATCACTCAGGACATCATCTTATTTACATGAGGAGGGGTTAGCCATAAGGATGGTAATTCATTCATTCAACAAATATTTATTCAATGCCAGGCATAGTTCTAGTCACTAGGGATATAACAATGAACACTCCCTGATCTCATGGAGCTTCTGTGCCAGTAATAGGAAACAGACTATAAGAATATGAACAAATAAATAGACCTAGACCTAGACATGTGCTTGGAAGAGATTTTTAAAAGGGAAGGGAGTATAAGGTGATGAAAGGAAGGAGGCCATATTAGACAAGGGTCAAGGATAGTGATTCTAAGTGAAGCTAGGGAAGAAAGTCACTCAAGTGTCGGGGGAGGGAAAGAACAGTCTAAGTAAGAGGGAACAGCAAGCACATACGCATTGAAGCAGGGACTATGTCACAAATGTGTCTCAGAGGAGCGATGTTGAAAGACTTTAAGTGAGGATGTGTCAGAACCTGATACATGGTGAGGGCTTTTTTTCTCCATTTTAAAAATTTATTTATTTATTTATTTATTTATTAGAAGTATAATTGATTAACAACTGGCATGTTAGTTTCAGGTGTACAGCACAGCGATTCAGATTCTTTTTCAGATTCTTTTCCCTTATAGGTTATTACAAAATATTGAGTAGAGTTTCCAAAAACCTGATACATGGTTTGAAATGGGTGCTACATGGAGAACGGAGTATGGGGGCAAGAATGGCAGCAGGAAGACCAGTGAGGAAGCTATTGTACTAGTGTAAGCGAAAGGTCGGGGGGTAGATTGAATTGGGGTGCCAGGGGCCGTGAAGGTGCAGAAAAGTCAGCCTCTTTGGTATATGTTTTGGAGATAGAGCCAACAAGGGTAGTTTGGGGCAGAAACAATCAAAAAAAATTTTTTTTAATTCCCATTTAACACTCTGGTACAAAGGTTGAGTAGGCTGTTGGTACATGAGTCTAAATTTCAAAGAGTACTGAACAGGGATTATACATTTGGAAGGTTATTTAAAGTATGAGGCTGGGAGAAATCACTTGAGGAGCAAGTATAGATGGAGATGAAGAGCTCTGTGGCCTGGCATACAATATTCAGAAGATGAGAAGAGGATAAGGGACAGGGAAGAGGGGCAGCTCGTGGTGGGAGAAAGGCAGGAGCTCATGGTGGTTTATTCTCACTCACAACTTGAACCATATGTTACCTCTGGCCCTTTCTCCACAAGTCCTTCCTACATGTGTCCGCCTTCAGTTCATTCTGTAATGTGCAGGCCCTGTAACTATCTCCTCCACGGGGTTTTTCCAGAAACTCCAATATAAGTCACTTTCCTTTCTCTGAGAAGGTATTCTGTACAGCATCACTCTTCTGATCTTTTTTGTACTTCATATATGGGTTCTTTCCTTCCAAGCAGATCTTTAAGCTCCTGAGAACATGGAATAGCCTTACATTTATTTTGCATCCTTCACAGCGCCCTGCATATAGTTAAGGCACAAAAATTTACAGTTAAAAGGAGCAATGGCAAAACCCCAGAACACAACCCAAATACAACATATCACTTTAAAGAAGGAAAGAAAAGAAAAAAAAAACTACAGTTAATGAACCAGAGGGTCTCTTTATCTCTATTTATTAAATAATAATAGTAGAAACAAAAGACATAGCACTATAAACCATCAAAATTAAACCTTATACTTGCATTGAATTATGGAATTGTGACATTGAGGCAAAACATTTTATGTAAAGTAATATAAATCTTCATTTTATTCATTCATTTATTCAAAAACTATTTATAGAGCACCTTTTATGTGTTGGATATTTTTCCAGTGTTGGGAATACAGCAACAGACAAAAATCGCTCCTTTCATGGAATTCACGTTCTGTTAGTGAGAGATAAGCACTCTAAAGAAAAACAATGAAGGGAAAAGTAATAGTGAATGAAGAAATGTACCATTTAAGATGGGGTGATCAGACATGATCGGGGCTAGCCTCATCAAAGTGGTTATATGCTGCATGTCAAGGAATCTTTGGCATATCTTCAACTTTGTCAACTCTTCAATCTTTGATTTTGGAGTTGAGTATTAGTCATAGTCTGAAGGAGCTAAGTCTATTGAATGAGGTAGATGATCAAACTGTATAATTCTGGTTGGGGTCAAAATAATAAATGACTATAAAGTAATAAGTTTCCTGCATGGTTCATTAACTGGTTTTGGAGGAAAAAGCTCTGAGTGTCTGACATAGATTAAGTACTTACGTGTTTCAATGAATGAATAATTGGACCATCACTATCTACAGTCTCCTAAGATGACTGCTTTGAAGTCAACGATATTAATTTGAACTCTGCTGTTTAAAAAAAAAAAGAGTAACATTCATTTGTAATCACATCTCAAAAATCTCTGTTAAAAAATGATATTGTTCTAACTTAAATGCTTTTAACCAAAGTCTGTTGCAAAAACTCCAGAATGAAGGTCAAATACAATGTGGTCTTCAAAGCAAGTTAAAAAGTTCAAAGTCGAATTTGTTCTGAATATGTTAACAGGTAACATTCCAAAGTTTCAAATAATATTTTTATTTACAAGTTAAGTATGGGAAATAAAATCATGTGGTCCCTTTACAAATAATTTGTGATGGTGGATTTTGGCAGAAACCTTGGCATTAACTATTGGGAAAACTCAGTCAGTACAAATAAATGTTAGTAACTGCATCAAAATGAGAGGAAGAGCTTAGACTGAAAAAAAATTCCTGATTAGAGAACAGTTTCCATGTTTGGAGATTTCGTTCATTCATTGGATAGGATTTGTTTTGCCTCTGAGAAAGCAGCACAAAATTTGCAGCCAAACAAACCTTAGACTGGAATCCCAGTTTCACTGTTTACTAGTTGTGTGACGTGGGCAAAGTGTCAACCTCCCTGAACTTCAGTTTCTTCATGTATAAAAATGTGAATGGTTATTTTTTATATAAATAATAGGATTCAATTTTTTTTCTAAAGATGATTTTATTACAGTGTTTCATGGTTCAAATAACAGCAAATTTGCGGCTAACTGCTGTAAATGACAGGAAATTTGTCAGCTCACACAAATAAAACATCCTGAAGTGTGGCAAGCTTTTGGGTTGATTTGCTTCAAAAGTTCTCAGTCTTGTTTGTTTTTTTATTGTGGTAAAATATACACAACTCTTACCATTTCAATGATTTTTAAGTGTAGAGTTCAGTGGCATTAAGTACACTCACATTGTTGTGCAACCATCACCACTGTCCATCTCCATAACTTTTTCATCTTCCCAAATTGAAATTCTGTGCCTATTAAACAATAAGTGCTTGTTCCCCCCTTTCCTCAGTCCCAGGTAACCACTATTCTACTTTCTGTCTCTATGACTGAGAATGGCTATTTTTAATGTATGAAATGTGCCTAATACTCAGCTTAATGGTGGGGGAAATGGTATCCACACAAGAGCAGTCATAAATTCAGACTTCTAGCCTAAGGCAAAAGGCAAATGAAACAACACGGGAAGGAGCTAAAGGATCAGACAGAGGTGCTAAGCATCAAACACAAAGAGGAATGACTAAGCATTGGAAAGAGACTCACCTATTATGTATTTTGTGCCAATCTGTCATGAAATCAGAAGCCAGAGCAGTGTTTACTCTTTGTGTCTCCTGTTGGCTCTCACTTCTAAGGCTGTAATAGTCTTCCAACTGGTCTTCTGGCCACCAGACTCATCCTTTTCAATCCATCCTCCAAATGATTGTCACTATAATTTTCTTCAAACATCAACGTTTCATTCCTGCTGCAAATTCCTCAACAGTGAGCAGAGAACTTCAGAGAGAAAGCTCAAGGCTCCCCTGGCCTAGAAGTGACATGGGAAAGTAGGCACTGATGCTAGCAGTAATGATGGAAAACTGGTGGTGGTGTGAAGTTGGATCAAGTTGAAAGGAGGAATGAGGCTTTATGCCTGCAATGTAATACCCGAGTGGAGCTTGGCACCCTGAGATTTCCTCCTGCAAAGAAGGTTTTGAACTTTAACCAACAGATGAATATGGTGTAGAAGATGCCTTGAGGAGCAAGAGAAATGCATGGCCTCAAGGCCATGGTCTTCAGGAAAAAACCACTTGCTACTTTGAGTGTGAGTGGTACAGAATTTACTGGAACTATGAAACCCCTTAGAGACACATCACACAGGGTAAATTGAATAGAGAACACCACCATATATGAAGGGAAAGCAGAGCCCCAGAGCCTCTGTTTCCAATTAAAGAGCAGCTCAACTGCATGATTTGGAAATTGAAGAGCACTGATTCCATTAATTATGGGTCTTAACGACTTGGCTATAAGAAAGTTTGCCTGAGTGTAAACCTGGAATAAGATGGAAATAATTTATTTTCACCACGGTAGACCTCAATTAACCTAGTTATATTTAAAACTTCGAAAAAGGCAAGAAGAAGACTGTGATTTTAATTTTATTTTTATAAACAAAATAATTTATGTTATTTTTAAAAGATTGTGACTATTTTTTTAATTTATTTTTTTGACTTTTATTTTTAATTTAATGTCTCAAAATAGATGGACATTATAACATGACATATGTACACTATTCATGGTGAGCTAGTCTGTCTAAATTATCAAGATTTCTGTATAAGTGATTATAAATAGAAATATAGCGTCAAACAATATTTTAAACCCAGACGTTATTTTTAAGAGGTGTTTTTTGAAAAACAAATATTTTATTATGTGTAAATGAGTAATATTCACCCAGTTTATTGAAGTGACACAAGTACTTAGCGAGAGATTTGAAACTATCTGTTTCACAGATATTCAGAGCATGACAATCTGACTGATGCTTAAAAGAACCAATTTCTTTCCTGTGTTTTCAACTGCAGTAGAGCCAGTTAAATGTTCATCCAACTTTTCAAACTCAATTTATCTCAGTGGAAAAAATAACCCAGTTGATTTTTTGTTCCTCCCTTTCCTCACTGTGTTTTTCCAGCATCCTGATAGCTGTACTTTCATATGCCCAAATACTAGATAACATTTCGGCTTGCTAGAAGGAAAATGTTATAAATATCAGAGCTGTTCAAAGATGAAGAGAGATGTATGCAGAAGCAGTAAACTCCCTGTTGGAGGTATTAAAATAGGGGTTCCTTAGCAGATAATTTAAGTATTAGGTGAGTGGCTAACTCAGGTGAAAGTTTAGCCTTAAAGACTGTAGGAGGCTACAGTTACTATGATTACTATGTATGAACTGATGAATTTCCCTGGCTTCTTTCTGAGAGAAATTTACTTGAAATGTTTGTTATCAAAGTTTGCCTCTAAAGGCACAAGGTAGAGAAGCAAGTGTCATCATAACACAGAAATACTTACTAGTGGGCTGTTCACTTACAAAGTTAGTTCCCAAACATTTTTCTCCATATAACAACTTTGCCCATCAATTAGCACCTTTATCTAATGAGAAGTGATAAAGAACTGCTGAAATTACATGCAGAGATATTAACAAATAGATCTGGCAGAAGAGAAAATCAACAAGAATGGGAAAAAAATGGTACCTCAAGGGAAAATTATTTGGATATCAACAGATTAAAATAAGTCTTTTAGAATATCAATAAAGCCATTGAAAAGCTATTGAATAAGCTTAAAAATGTGATCCTCATGGGGACCGTGCTGTAAAAGTCCAACTGTGAAGTGATGGGTACTAGGTCACGTTATGCAGTTTTGTTGGGAAAATCTTACTCTCCCCCAAATCAACAGGTGAGTCACTCTTTCATCATCCTAAGAATTCAGTGCATGGAGTCCCCTGGTGGCCTAGTGGTTAGGATTCTGGGCTTTCACTGCCATGGCCGGGTTCCAACCCTGGTTGGGGAACTGAGATCCTGCAAGCTGCATAGCGCAGCCAAAAAGAAAAGAAATTTAGTGCACATTTGCAATTACAACTCAATTTGTTAAATCTGAAATAAACTTCATATTTTCCTTTCAGATTTCAAGATAAGGTTGCAAACAAACTTTAAATTATTTGCTATGACATTTAGTACCTGTTGAGATGGATTAATTCTAATGACCTTTTTTCAGGGTTAAATTTTTGCTGAGTAACATGGACCTCTTGCACTTTCACAAAGAGCTCCTCCAAATAATATGAAAACAAACGTAAAATGAGATACATTGTACGAATAATTTTTAAGAAATTATTTAAACTTTCCTACCGTACACAAATCTACAGCAGAAATAGCCGATATATGTCAACCTCAAAGGGAAAAATCTAAGCCTGTTAAAAAAAAAAAATCTAATCTGAAGCTTTTTTGGAAATCTAAGATAATTCCATTAATTAATTATACCAAAAACAGTTTGTGCAAGGCAGGAAGCATCCCCTGGGATGTCTGTCCTCGAATGCAAGGACTATGGCTCATATTTTTAGGTGATTCAGCATACCTACAGTCAGGTATTTCTCCTGGACTAGGTCTGTCCCCCCTCTGCCTGTGATCTCTGCTCCATGAACCCTGCCTTGGCCTCTTGACCTACCTCTAGGGTTTCAGGGTCCAGCACATCAGTCTGAGTACCTACTAGAGTCAATTTCTACTCCCACAACCCTCACAGGTATGTTGACCTAAATAAAGAGGTAAACTGAGGCAAACTCATGAGTTTACTCGGGAAGAGCAGAGGAATTGCAATTTGGGACAAGCAAATTACAGCAAGCTACAGGTGAGTCAGCTGAGGGTTTGTAACACGTTGCATTTGTAGGCAGGGGATGTAGAGGGGAGAGTTCAGTTAGAGTCAGTTAAAATCAAAAACAAATGAAGACCAGCCTTGAAAACTTCCTGAGCAGACAAAGTCAGTCTAGTCACACAAACAAAGCTTGATCCAGCCCACTTTGTGAGACTGACACGACCTGGGTCATCTCTCGTTCGTGCCTTTGGCAAAACTTCTCACGGTTGATGTGAGACAACCTCTTATCAACCCCCATCATCTGAGAGAATTCTCACACTATCAGTTTTCTGTAAATCAGGCGTTTATAGGAAATTATTCTCTTAGTCCATAAGTTTTGTCTTCCTGAGGGCATGTGTGTGAGATTCTCTTTATATCCTCCAGTTTCAAGTTAAATTCTTCCACAGGTATTACCTAGGGTTCTTAAAGTAAATCTATCTCTACCCCAAGGCTCCATCTTAACAGTAAATTATCAGGAAAGACTGCTTTGGACAGGCACAACTTCTAGTTTACCAGAAGCCAATTTGGTTCTTCCCTAGTTACAGAGTAACGCCCCAGGAGAGAGTTGGGAGGTCAGGAAATCCTGGTACTGAGGTGAACATTTAGATCTTCTCATAATTGAGCTAGGAAGACTTTGGAGGGAGAGTCAGAAAAGACAGAGCCTCAAACGCAGACAAGAGCCCAAAGATCAGCCCAAACAGCCTTTCAAGACCTTTCTGGCACCTTCCTTGCCCTTTACAGAACTTATGACCTCACATGTTGGCCATAAACACACTGGCTTTTGGGCCAAGGCAGCAAGGTGAAGCTTTTGCAGAAGGACCCTGAGGTAGTCTTCTTCTCTGTGGGAGTTTTTCGCTTATTTGCTCATCACTGGGAGAAAGAGTTTAACCTCTGGCTGCCTTCCTTTATTACATAATCCATTCGTCACTGAGGGCCCAACCTAGTTGCTGGTTGCTTATTTGGATGAAGAGAATTTTAAATCCTGGACTTTGAATTCTTTAAAACTTATCTGGGTGGCTTAGTGTCATTTTCCTCTATGTTGGTAAATTCATGCCAAATGTGTTTATTTAATGTGATGACTTTTACATGAAGTAATAAGACAAAGTCTTCAGCTACCTATCTTGCTCCTACTTAATTAGATCTCCTTGCATTGGGAATGGGAAACCCAGTCCCCTGTTTCCTCCTGGCTCGAAATAAACCCAGAGCAAGCCCTGAAAGCTCCTCTGTGGGACATACCAAGGCAGTGTCTCACACTCTCTGGAGTTCATCATGGAAATGTGACAGAGATGAGAAATATGTAGACCCTTCTCTGTGTCTGTCTTCCAGACACCCTGTGAGGGCTGGCAAAAATGTTCTTATTCTCCAAATATTCACTGGCATGAATTTGTGTAATAAAATTATGTTTGGGGTTTGTAGTTGGTTTTTTTTTTTTAAATGAACATCTGTTATTCTCTTTCAGTCTAAAGGTTCTGAACCCAGCTGGGCAGGGCAGCTTGGCTTCTTCCATTACCTCTGCAGAGTCACAAACGGAGCCTGCCATCTGTCAGCTGCTTGTTGATTGGCTGACAGGCCACCACTCATCTCCCACAGCTGTTTTGGCTCTGAGAGGCTCCAGGGTGGGGAGGGAGAGAGTCAGGGTCAGCTTGTTCTGTGCATGTAGCCCATGGGAGTTCCAGGAGTGGGGATATTTAATTAAGCTGCTCTGATCAGCCATTACTGGGCTTTGTGTGTATGTGAAGCCGGCAGAGGGTCTGGCTATGCCTTTTAGAATGGTGGGTCGTAGCAGCTTAGTGCTTAGAGCAATTGTTTTTACTTCCTGGTGTCTCTCTTCCCTATGTCTATGATATACATTATAGATAATGTGACCTGTGCTAAGGCAAATGAGAGATGTAGTTGCAATGAGTGCTTTATTTTCACCAAGGAAATATGCTCTTTGGATCTACATTATGAGTTCCATGTTATTCATAAAAGGAAGTTTATTTTCTTTATGCCTCAGCACCAGCAAATACACAAATGCTTCAAGTTCCACAGACCACTCCAACTCTGATAGCTTCAGGACCCTGGCTTTCAAGAGGACCAAAGCATAAGACCCTAAAGCTCTTTCCCCGAACCCTTGAGCCAAATCATACCAGTAGTCATAACCATCCATTTGACACACTGTTGTAGGATGATTACTCTTCCTGACTCGCAGCTCCAGTCTTGTTACTGTCTTGTGCAAACTCCTTTAATGACTTGCAGCTGCCAGCAATACAGGTCACACTCTTTAGCTCGATGTTCAAAGTCCTCTATGATCTGATCTTAAACTGCTTGTCCAAATGCTTGTTGCCAACTACTGCCATTAGTGCCTTCTTCAATCTAGCCAAAATACACCACATATGTTTTCTTTGTTGCCCCTTGATGATCACCCCCTTCTGTACTTTTGCTTATTCTGTTGGCTGATCGCAAGTCCAGATGTCCCCTAACTGTCAAGTCCAAATGCACCTGCTGCATAGAGTCTTTCCAGCGGAGCCCACCTCTGCCACCTCCAGATATCCAATGACTCTCCCCACCCTCTCTCAAAGCACGTTTTAGTATTGGGAAGGCCAAAAAGTTCGTTCAGGTTTGTCCATAAGATGTTACAGAAAAATCCGAACGAACTTTTTTTGGCCACCGCATACTTTATGTCTGGACTTGTGGTTCACAGTGCCCAGTTGCCTACTTCCCCCGGCAGAAGCAGGGAGAACCTGCATGTCGTTACTCTTTCTGCCTTCCCTAGGGCCTTGCAATTAGTGCAGAGTTGATAAATTTTTGTTACAAAGATAGCAATAGACATTTGTGGAGAGCTTTGAAGTTTCCGGAGTGGATTCACTTAATTCATTAACTCACTTAATTCTCATAAGTGAAAGTAGAAAGCACACGTGTTCCCTTTATTAAAAATGAGGAGAGAGGAAAGGGAATTAATTTTTAGTC
Organism: Balaenoptera acutorostrata; assembly: GCF_949987535.1. Classification (NCBI taxonomy): domain Eukaryota; kingdom Metazoa; phylum Chordata; class Mammalia; order Artiodactyla; family Balaenopteridae; genus Balaenoptera; species Balaenoptera acutorostrata. The sequence goes on along the minus strand of NC_080067.1, from coordinate 92,051,328 downwards.
AGAATTAACTTTTACTTATTTATCAAACTATTATTTGTGTCTTTCTTAATGTCTGCCTCTTCTGCCACATTTTTAAGCTCCTTGAGAGCAGAGCCGTGTCTGTTTTGTCAGTGTTGTATTTCCAGTGCCTAGCACAGTGCCGGACATAGTGTAAAAACTCACTGAACATGGCTAAATGAATGAGGCAATATTATGAGACAAGCAGTGGGCTGAATGTTCTATATGAACAATTCTACTCTCACAGCGGGCGTCATCTCTATCACACAGGCAAGGAAATTAAGTCTCCAGGGTACACAGTGCTTATGTGTGTAACTAGAATTGAAACCCAGATCTCATGATTATAGGTGTTATGTGTTTATCATCACACCATCAGTGCCTTTGGTTGTCTTTCTGTTGTTGCTGTTGTTGTTGTTTTCACCCTTAATTGCTTTATAATTCTATTTTTCTAAAAAAAAGAAATTTCAAGAGTTACCTTAACTCTTAAATATTTAACTCTGTTAATTATAAACAGTTGCAAAACACTGGATAGTGTGTTAGTCACTATTGCCAAGTTCAACAGTATCATTGAGGGTAGATGGGAGTTCACTCTTGGAAGGGAGGAAATAATTTTTTACAGATTTTTCTGCCTCTGTAGTTTCCTGCTTTTGATCTAAGAATGAAACATAATTAAATCCCCATCGCAATTTATTTTGTCCTAAGTGATCCAGAGGAATATTCATAGTTACATTTATTTTAATATTTTATTTATTTATTTATTTATTTATTTATTTATTTATTTGGCTGTGTTGGGTCTTCGTTTCTGTGCAAGGGCTTTCTCTAGTTGCGGCGAGCGGGGGCCACTCTTCATCGCAGTGCGCGGGCCTCTCACTATCGCGGCCTCTCTTGTTGCGGAGCACAGGCTCCAGATGCGCAGGCTCAGTAGTTGTGGCTCACGGGCTCAGTTGCTCCGCAGCATGTGGGATCTTCCCAGACCAGGGCTCGAACCCGTGTCCCCTGCATTGGCAGGCAGATTCTCAACCACTGCGCCACCAGGGAAGCCCCATAGTTACATTTTGATCACTGTCACTGAAGAGAGGAAATGAATGTATATTGAGCAATCTCCTCATGCCAGGACTTTATTTAGGTTAATACCTGATGAGTAAGTATTATTATCTCCTCTATTTTACAAGGGAAGACAGTATTGCTTTTATTTCTAAGCACAGTTTATTTTCGTATCTATTAAAATTCAAATAAAAAATTGAATTTATCATGCAATTGTCCAAATACCCTGCTTTCTCTTTATGTGAAATTTAGGCAAAGATTTTCTTCTGATTAAACAACATTTTTCATACCTAAAATCAAAAGGGGAAACTTTAAATTTGTATTTTTTTCAGTCTTCTTTCATAGTGTTTTAATACTGTGGTTAAGTCGTTGGGCTCGAAATTTTGTGTTTGGTTAACACAAGCCTGCAAAAATGGAATTAAGTAACGTCTGATGATGATGATGACAATGATTTAATGTGTTTGTTTTCTTTTTGTCATAAGATCTGCATATTTCTTTAGCTTCTCCTTCTCAACCCAAGTTTGGGAAGTCAAGTCTGAAACTACTTGCTTTGAAAGGTTTCAACATGATTTCTAAGAGAAAGTTCAGTTTATTCATATTTTACAAATCTATGTTAATCTACATTTACTACCCATCATCTAATTTGCATCTTTAATATTTAATATTTAATAAATCTTTAATATTTAATGTGTCTTTAGTCACAGTGTGTTCTGCTTTTTTTGTGCAGACCTCAATTACTAAACTACTGGTAAGCAGTTAGTTTTCACAAAGTGTATTTGATCAAAACAAAAGACCTTAAGGTCAAAGCTTTGTTCTCTAACACCATTCCCCTGAGCCTGCTTGGTTTCCACAGCATGTTCTTATTATTATGATATGGATTTAAAGAAAGCTTTTAAAAACATGGCAGATTAGCAACATCTAATCATTCCTGGATGCAGCCATTACTCTCAAAATGCATCCAAAACTGACATCACAGAGGATCTTTTATAGAAATTTCTGTTCCTGTGGCTATTCTTGCAGTGCAAAATACTTACGTGAACCCAAAGTTTTCAAAGTGACTATTGAAACCATATCATCTCATGTCTTCTTACAATGTCTTCATGGTCTCACCTCAAATTCATTGCCCTTTTATAGCAAGAGAACCTTGAAAGAAACATCTGCAAAGGGAGTTTGGGACATGGAAATGCCAACTGTAAAAAACGAAAAACGTACCTTCTAAATCAGAGTTTTCTAAATAATTGCATCCGTTTAAATAGAAACAGAAGTTCCTTTTCTGAAGAGGGAAATAGTCTTTTCTTTGATGGGCCCCTATATCCACACACATACTCCAGGGCTCCAGGTCAGTTCTGCAGAGTCCCCAGGTCCAGAGAGATCAGCATCCTTCAAGAACCACAAGGCAAGAGAAGGGGTCCTTGCAGATGCCTCTAGAGCTCTGTCCATCACCCCTGCCACCTCTGCCTGCATGTGATGGGCACCATTTTCTTTCCTTACCATAGTCCTTAGTCTTGACCTCTCAGGATTTATAACTATCGTACACCTTGATGTTAACTGTCATTTCTTGGCCATCAAGTTTAACATCATTTCTCTTCAGTTGTCTGGTTCTGGTCTTTGTAGAGCTCTGGCCTACTTCATCCTTACTGCCTATTTTGTAAACTTCTCTAGTCCCCTTTTTCCACTGGAATTTCCCACCATAATAGCTATTTAATGCCTCTTCCCGCTCAAAGCAGATATAACCCCAGCTGACTGACACAGAAGTTCATCCTTCAGATTCTGACAAGACATACCCAGTGAGTGCACATTATAATGAATGGAGATAATGATTTTTGAAGGCAATAGTTGCCTAACTAATGTCATAAGACAGCCTATATTGCCTATAAGCTCTGTCGTTCTCTCTTATTCTCTGTGCGCCTCCAGCCCTTTTTTGTTTTACTCTTCTTTTGATATGGGAGTATGAATCAGAATAAGTGAAAGAGAAGAGATAAAACAAAACCACAAGGCCAATACCAAGGGAAAAATTCTGATACCTTCAACTGATGAGGAATAAGCCAGAAAATCCATGAGGACCAGTTGAAAGGTATAATCAAATTTTATACAAACATTAATTTATGTAAATTAATTTTAACCACTAACTATTTCAAAATCAAAATGTGGGTTTTAGGAAGCATCTTGCAAAGACCATGCACAGAGCCTTGTCACTTTCTTTGATCAGTTGGCCACATCAAAAATGTTGTGTACAAACTACAGATGAGAGAAACACTTGAATACAGCCTAGGATTGGGATTTCCTAGAAATCTTCATGCTCTCTCCGTCTCTTCCTGGTACAAAGATCTTTCTGTGGGGATTGAAACAGGAAATACACATTTATTCATACATATGTGGCCTCCATTATCAGGATTTCTTCTAGAAGTTTTGAGAATTGTTGAGAAGGAGGCCCATGATATTAAGATAATGCTAAAAATACTAAGAGGATAAATTAAGGAGTTAACCACAATAAAGAAGTGGACTTAATATGTGTCAAATTAAAGATGGCTGACATTATAAATAGCTCAAAAAATCATTACAGAACAACCTGAAATACCAAGATGATTTTTCCAAAATTTTGAACTTGACCAGATGAAGTATTATTTTTTTAAAAAATGAGATCAAAACATCCATATAAAGAGATAATTGGTCAATTATCGAGTAACTGGGATCTCACAATGTCTTAATATCTAGAAATTTGGAAATACTGGATAGTTGGTGGTTATAGGCTCTAGAATTTCATTCCTTTAAAAAAAGTAATAATTCACACTTTGAGTAACTGCTTAAAATTCATGCCATCTGAGTACATGTTGTGAATCTGAATATATTTGAGATTAACCAGTTTCTATGGTCATTAATAGCAAACTGGGGGAGTGGAATCATTAATAAACAAAATGGTTGGAAGAATCATTGGTTTTTGGATTGGAGCAAAGATATGAACTGCATTGAGAACAACCCACTCTCATGGAAGTCTAGACTTCGGAAATTTGGTTTCTGGACCCGAAACTCAAAATTCTTTGGGAAATGGAACGAAAGGAATTAGATTCCATAGTACAAAAGGATTCCATTAACATAATTGAGATAGGCTTTTCTGTTTTTATAAAATAAGAAATAATTAAAAGGAGGAATGGGACATATGACAGAGACTGTTAGCTATCTTTTAACATTCATTCTTCCCTACTTTAGTGTTAAGAAACCCATATTTTTGCTTGGAATATAGCAAATATATATATATATATATATATATATATATATATATATACTCAATCTCCCTTTCAGTTAGAGCTAACCATGTGATTAATTTTGGCCCATATAGTATAAATGGAAGTATTGTTTGACATTGTAGGAGTTCTTAAAGATCAAAAAGCCCTTCTCTGCCCTTTCTCTACCTTGCTGATGTGATGGTTGGAGCTCCAGCAGCCATATTGAAACATAAGAACAAGGACCACCCCTTAAGCATCTTGAGCAAAAGCTTGGAGAAAGACTGGTTCTCTGATGACTTCGAAGTTGCCATCATTCTGGGCTTAATATCTGAAATTATTTTACTTGAGAGAGAATGACACTTTCATCTTTTTTAAGATACTTTTTCTGTGTGTGTGTCAGGGGGAGGGGAAGAATTGGTCCATGTTATTCTTAGATAAACCTAATCCTAACTGATATATTTTATTCTCTCCTCCCCAGGATTCTGCTTGGATGTGGTGTTGGATGTCGAGGAAAGTAGGAGGTAAATGAGACATAGAAGATTCGACATTCATGGCAGCTGCAAACTGTAAACTGCAAAAGTCAATTCCATTTACTCTTCTTTGCTTCTTTGCTGCTAGAGTTTGGGTATATATATATATATATATATATATATATATATATATATATATACACACACACATATATATATATTAAACCACAAACTATGCAAACGTTTTTAATTCTTGCAAGTAAATATTTTAAGCAAATGGGTCAAAACTACACTGAATCTTTTTGGGAGGTTTTGAAAATAGTTCAGAAATTTCTATTTTCAGATTTTGTAGGTATACAGAGAAAGAATAATGCCTGATTACATTAATCATTTTCAGTAAAAAATCACTTATTAATAAAAGCATTTTCATAAAGCTTTTTTCAGAATGAGTTTCTTTTGAAAAACAATTATTTTCCCACTCATTGTTAAAATATTTTACCTTGAAAGAAGATACTGAATTTACTTTTACAAAAAATATCTGCAATGTAGCATACTGTCAGATCTGCTCAAGTCATCGTGGTTTTTACATCATATCACGGTTGACGAAAAGTTTACACTAAAAATAAGAAAAGCGTCATTTTGGACATGTTTTACTGTTTCCTTGTGTTGTACTGTTAGTATTATCTTTAAGATGAAGAATGTTTATTTTTTGGTTTTGAGGTTTTTTTGGCAGAAATATTTTTTAAGCCATTTTTCCATTTTGTGAGCTTTGTCTAGGTTAAAACAAACACTATATGCTGTAAATACACTTAGCCAGGAATACAAAAATCACAATACATTACAATTCTCTGAAAGCAAGCAAATCAGTGAAGATGCCTCTGTCAGTTCCCCCATGGTGTGAGATTCTACTCTTCCCCTGGAATATCTCTGTATGTCTATGACATGTGACTATCTATCTAACTGTCACGCTAGGTGAGGGAAGCCCATGTCAATCTGTACACTAAATCATAGGAAAGAACTACTTCCCTCGTATGTATGTGTGTATATATATATATACACACACACAAACAGAAGTTCTAATATTTTCTTCCCACACTTCAGTGGACAGTTTTGCATACCCTGTGGTATATCCACCCCATTTTGGTTGCTACTGGGGAGCTCGAAATCAACCCCACCTTACAGCATCCATTCATTCAACCACTAATGGAAATACCATAATGTGAGGGTGCCCTAATCATTTCCAAAGTATCTTGTGCAACTAATACAACCCAGTTCAACCCAGAGAATTGATGAACAAGTCCATCCTTCTACCTGCCAGTAATGAGAGCCAACCTGAGACCTTGGACTCCCTACTCCCTGTTTTGTTCCAGTATAAGAGTATGTTGGGCTGGAAAGTCGATTCCAGGCCAGCACCCTTCCATTTAGCTGCATTACCTCTGGGTGGTGAGGCACTGACAACTAAGGAGAAGTGAGGCCAGCACTCGGTTGCAAGGCCTGTTCTCTATTCCAGCATCTTTCCATCAGTGCTTCTTCTCTCTTTTTTAGGCACAGCCCACTCTAGCCATAAGTGAGACCTAGAGCACAGAGTTAGGTTTGGCTCAAGTCTGCCAACGCAGGGACCCATCTTCCTCTCCTACCCTCTAGCCCAGGGTCTGGGCGTCAAAACAGAGAGTCTTATTCCATCTTTTCTTCCCCAGATAATGAGACAGTCACCTTTTAAAGGTAGCCACCTACAGTGACTCTAGAGAACATTTCCTATCTCAACCTCTTTCTAAGAAATGTTGGCCTCAGTGAGTTCAAGTGCTCTTCTAGCTCCTTTCTTGTTGAAGCAGAGAGAACAAAACCAAATTCTATCCCCAGCTGTGCCTGCCTTACAATATATTTTTTTAAATATTTATTTATTTACTTATTTTGTCTGCTCCATGTCTTAGTTGCGGCATGCAGGATCTTTTTTTTAGTTGCGGTATGCATGCGGGATCTAGTTCCCTCACCAGGGATTAAACCCAGGGCCCCTGTGTGGAGTCTTACCCACTGGACCACCAGGGAAGTCCCTGCATTACAATATGGAATGCACACTGTGTTCAAGGCACTGTGACATTTACAGTCAACATTTTATTTAACGCTCACACAGACTAAGGGGTAGTCATGATTATTAACTCCATTTTACAGACAGAGAAATTGAGGCTTAGAGAGGTTACAAAACTGGTACAGTTCAGAAAATGGAGGTTCTATGATACAAACTCAGGCAAGATTAAATTCAACATCCAGAAAATAACCATTATACTATATTAAATTCCATGCTTATATTTGTGGACAACAATAGCTCTCTACCAGAATTATGCTCAGTGGTAATACTGATAGAATATTTTTTCTCAATTAGGTCACAGTGTGTTTGGAGAGGCAGAAAGTTTGTTACAATAGAAATTGGCAAAGGTTGCCTGGAGAATACAGGAAAGAGAGCACCTAACTCTGCTTAGAAGGGCATCAGAGGGAGCTTCATCCAGGAGGAAAGTCTTGAGCTAATCCTTGGAGGAAGAGTAGATGTTGGCCAAGGAAAAAAGACTAGTGGGCATGCCTGGTGAAGGAACCATTTATGCAAATGTGAGGGGGCTTGAGAGAATCTGGCGCACTGGAGGACAGCAGACAGCTTTTCATAGTCGGAGCACAAGAAATGGAATTTTGAATTTTGAATGGAGGAGCAATAAGAGACAAGATGGGAAGAAAAGGCAGAGCGAAGAATACAGAGCCCTTGGCATGCCACGGTAAAGGTGTTGGACTTGTTCTGAGTGCGGCAAAAAGCCATTGAAGGAGTGAGTGTATCATGATAACATTTGCCTCTTAGATAACTCTAAAAATGGATCAGAGTATTGTATAAGGTGTAGAGCCCTGGGTGGAAAGGTTGCATAAATTCATGATGCCATTTTATCCTAAAACTCAGGAGACACCTGAGCCAATGGGACAAACACACAGAACAACGTAGTCCTTTTCACATTTTCGAGCTGATGACCTAGAACCAAACCTGGATTTCTTTTTTCTTTTTTAAAAACATCTTATTGAGACACCTCAGTTTCTTAAGGTTACTCACTCACACACTTACCAACTCATTCTTCATTCAACAGACATTAGTTTGGCATGAGTTTCCAAGAACTGAGCTCAAAGCTAGAGCAAACTCTCCCCATCAACTTGATCCCAGGACAAACCCATATCCTTTAAGCTAAGCCAGAAGAGGCAGACTCTTCCCCCTAAGCAGGAGAGAATGTAGAGCCAGCTCTATGCACCTCTCTCTCCACCCTCCCTCTGCACTTACCTTTGTGCATCCATTTTGTTATCAGAATCACAGTGGGAACACCAGTCACACTGGTCCATGTAGAGTCCCTGCCTTCTAAATAATCATGTGTGGTGACAAAGTGCTGAGCAACCCACATGCCAAAGCCCTGCAGAGCTTTCTGCAGAGGGCCCTGCAGACTATTGTGGGCGAAATGCTAAGTTGGAATCAGAACTGCATTGGCTAAAGCATGTCAGCATTTTTACCTTATTAGACAAATCAGAGGTTAATGAAAATCCCCATGTCGTTTGTAGAGACATTTCAAATAAAACCCACACGGTGTCCACAAAGGAAACTGTGATCTTCCCAGCTCTCCAATCCAGAAAAGGTGAAAATTCTACCTTCTTGCTTGCATAGATTATTTGGAATCTTTAGTGTTAGACTAGGAGCCAACATACCCAAAGTAGAGATTTTCTATTTTTCTGTCATGCTCTTCTTTCCAAATTCTACATTGTCACTGCTTTCACTAGTCCCAGCAACAAATTACTTGAGGACCTATGCATGCAAAGCACTGTTCAGGGCACAGGAGATACAAACATGCATAATAGAGCATCACTGTCCTTGAAGACTTCAGTCTAACTGAAGCAGATATAAGGAAAAATGAATAACACAATAAGGTAAAATATGCTATGTATTAAGTACAGCGTCCAGACAATGGTTTCACAGGAAAGAGGAGAGTTATCAGAGATTAAAAGCAATAGGGAAAAAAGGATAACAGAGAAATAAAATATGAAATGAAAGATACATATCCATTATGGTAGATATTGATTATTACATTTAAAAATTTACATTAATAAGATTGTTTTTAGACGCTATTATCTTTTAAGATATACTAAAAAACAACAAAAGCAAATAAACTCCTGATACTGTAACCGAAGTTTCTGAAAGGAGAATAACTACTGCCATTTCCATGAACTTCATGAAGTTTTCTAGCATGAATAGAAGATCAATGGTAAAAAGTTGAGTCTATCTTTCTTATCTATATTGTGGATATTATTATAACTGAATAAGCTAAAATTAACTTTAAAAAACAAAACATTGTGTTGTAAAATTTGATTAAGTGCTATATACTAAATAAGGGTGAGAGGAAGGGTTTATACTTTCTGGTATAAACCTGAAAGGTATTCCAGTTAAAAAAAAAAAAAAGTAAATATTTTGACTAAAAAATAATTTCAAAACTAACCTAAACATTTTATGATATTATTTTTCAATGACATTTTCCTATTTGTGTGTGCACACATATTTACAACATATTATTATCAATCATATAGTCAATAACAATGTTTGGTTATTGGTTTTCTTTTCCTTAACTGACATTGTTCATCACCTAAGTAATAATAATAATAGAATCTAGTACATTAAAATGAAAAAATTACTTCCAAGAGGAGAGGACATAGACAGCCTGCCATTGTTCACACGGAAGGTATAGTTTGACTCCACATTTGGGTTTTGCAAAGGAGGAGTGTGGGGATTATAAAAGTTCAGGGGATCCACAGAGTGAGAGATTCAATCTTCAGAACGCATATTTTAAAGAAAGACTGGTAGGGGTCCAGGGTAGAGATAATTCCTCTAAACTTGCTTGAGGTTCTAGACTTCAGCAAGAAAGCTTAGGTTCCTTTCTATCTATGGAGCCCATATACAAAGATACGATGGGGCAAAGATAAGAATATGCATTTGGCTGGATCATGCCCCCAGCTGTATTTCTTAGGGATCTGCATCTGGCAGAATGAGTTGCCGAAAGAAAAAATGTATTTCCAAAAATGTGCTATAGATATGGAGATCTTTATAATCCATCAGCCTAAAGGCAGAATTGGTCCTCAGATCTGAAATAGGACATTTAGTTGGAGAGTAATGTGTTCTATTTGCATGGGTTGGAGAGATTCAGAGCCAATAGTGAGTCAGGCCAGCACAGTGACCATAGTTTGGCACTTCTCAAATTTGGTCCCACAATGTCATTTCTCTTATTTTCCCCATGTAACTGTAAATTTCTTGAGGATTATTTCTTCCTCTATTTTTACAACCAAGGGAGTAAACTTCCTGAAGTATTACTTTATATTATGTATAGAATACAATGCTATTGTATATTTAGGTAAAGCATGTATGTCTTAGAAAATCCTAAGAACAAAACAGAAATAACCAGAAATGTACTTATGAATCAATAACATAAAAGCATATATATTTTTTTTGTCAAAATGTATCCCTCTGAATTATTTGTGAAGTACATAGTAATATTTTAAATAATTTCATTAACAGGAGAAAGCAGGTGTCAATGAATGTCCCGTCTCATTACTCTTGCTGAAACTACATCTTCTTATTTGGTATTATTTAACTTCATAAACATTTTTCTCTTGATTATATTATTTCTAATTTCTGGTCTTTTGAAAAAAAATGTTAAGGGATTTCCAACAGAGGAAAACATAAAATTGAAAGAATCTTAATGGTGTTGCAAAATGAATGCTTAGGATAAAATATTTCATAATTTATCATTTAGGATAAAATATAATTTTAAATTCTGATAGTACCATTAAAACTATACCCAATACCCAACAATGTGTTCCATCATATTTCTCATCAAAACTGGCTCTTTGGATATAAACCATAGCCTTCCAATATTGAAATATCATACTGGACAGGTGCACCTATGTACATCCCAATTCACCTGTTGAGGTCTCGTTTATGAGAGCAGAGTCTTCACTCTCTTAATCTCTCAAATTCTCTAAACCACCTTGGGAATTCAGTCTAAAAAAGAGATCTAGAACCTTTTTTTCATTGTCAACTAGTTGTACAAAATATCTGAATGTCCTGTACTTAGTTGCAAATATATGTTGTCCATTGTACTCTTCAAATTAATATCTCTATTAACAAATTGATACGGGTAACTAGATCGGTATGGGATGGATATGTTTCTGAAAGTACTGCCTAGAGAATGGCCTCACTTTTGGCCAACTGTCTTGTAAAGTGCCATATTGATTTTGTTGTAAAGAACATTTGAAATTCTGAAAAGAAATCAATAGGAGGCCCAAATAATTTAGATACTATCGCTTAAATCAGTATATTGCTTTCCATTAGCTATTTGATGTGACATTTTGAAGTATATATTTTGTGATTTATGTTATTATTTATATAAGTTGGTTATAAACACTAAAAAATGATCTTTTACATACCTTATTTAAAAAGTATAATTACTTTAAAATATTGGCTTTCATTGTGACTTTGTTAAATAATCAAAATAAAGACTTCTTTGGAAAAAAAATAATAAAAGCAATAGGGAAGTTTTAGATTATCAGAGAGAGGAGCAACTCAGGAGGGGGGCATGGAGGACTAATATGAACTCTAGGATTGGAAAGTAGTATCTAACATTCATGTAACATTGCCAGGCTCTGTTCCAAGCACTTTATACACAAAACTTTATTTTATTCCTTCCAATATAAATTATCCCTTATATTAAATAGGAGGCAAATACAGCACAGAGAGATTAAGTGACTCGCCCAAAGTCACACAGCCAAGAAGTGGCAAAGTCACGTTGTGATCTCAGTCAGTCAGCGTTCAGAATGTGGACTTAACCACTCTTCCACTACACCCCATAGAATGTGTGAACAGCAGCCAAGTTTCATCCAGGGACAGCAGGTTGAGAGTAGAGGTGGGCAAGTATGTCCATGGGCAGAGAGTAAAAGCTAAAGGGAGTGGGCTGGGTATACAGCAGTGCCCCCAAAACCCTAATATTCTCAGTGTGGCTGACAGACTAAAAGCCATTCACTTCTAGATTTTCAAAGGCAGTTTATTTTATATTTACAAACATCTAATGTCAAAAGTCAAAACTCAAGTAGTAAAATCTTAAATTCAGGCTGCAGTAGTATTGGAGTTGAATGGAAAACTAGGGGAAGTGGTATATTGCATAACTACAAAAATGATAACCAATATGGCCTTCAAACTGTGAAAATGAACAAATTTAGAATTTCTCTAGAATTTGTATTTCTAGAATCAATGTGCATGTCAACTCCAACTTTAAAAACATTCATGAATGTTCTTTATGTTTGGTCTCTTAATATAACCCTCTCCCTCCCCATGCTTCTCATTCCTTCTTCCTTCGGCCATAGGTCAGAGCCAGCGGGCGGTGACGGTGATCATCCTGGGTAGGTCATTCCGTGCTCTGTAGGGTTCTATTTGGGGTGGGAATACCGAGCCAGCGCACTTCCTCCCCACTCTGGTCCCATCAGCGTGCTTCTGGTTAAAGGAGAAGAGAGAAGAGGGATGTGGCAAAATGGGGAAGTTGGTTTTGTTTCAGGTTGCAAGAAAACTCTGCAGAGTGAGCCTCAGTGAAACTGACACTTTCTATTCTGGGCCAAATTCACAGAGCTCTTTTTCACACCAAAACTTGTCAGCAAAATAATGGTCTCATTTGAAGGTGCCTGAGAGCAGTTGTTAGATGAGGACTCCAGCAGGCAAGTTTCCTGAAAAGAAACAAAAGAAAAACAAACTGGTCAACACCTGAGGTTTGTAAGTTCTCCTCCCTCCCCTAAAGATTCTCCTGGGGGAGATGCCCGTAACTCCATCCTTTTCACTCTTCCCCCAGCTCTAATTCAAAGGACATCAAACAAAATCTTCATACATGTTTTGAGATTTTGTTTTCTTCTTATATTTTTGTTCCCCTTCCCCACTCTGAGATGTTTAGTATTTTGAAAACTGTTCAGTCACATGACATTTCTTTGTATCTCTTTGACAGCTTATTTATTTCTGAGTCCACTTTAGCAAGTTTGGGTTTCCCAGACTTAAGTCTCACTTCTCCAGGATAGAGTGTAGAAGGGGTTCATGCCAGGAGTGAGAGAAAATATCTTTTTCTTTTATAATTTGGACTGGGCCTCCCTACACAGCCCCACAGAGCCATGGAGTGCAGTACAGGCATGGCCAAGGGCAGGATGGGGGAGGAGTTACGATCTTCCAAACTGCCTAGAAGATACCCTTTTCAGTAGTCCCGCCACCCACAGGAGCAAAGCTGGAGTATGGAGAGTTCCCCCCCCGACCTTTGTCTCTGAATAGGTGGTATTTATTTAAAGTACAGTTGACCCTTGAACAATGGCGGGGGTGGAGGGGATTAGGGGCGCCGACCCTCCACACGATCAAGAATCCACATATAACTTATAGTCTTACAGTCCGTGTTCCACATCCGTGTTTCCACATCCGTGAATTCAACCAATCTAGAGGACTATAGTATTTACTATTGAAAAAAATCCACATATAGGTGGACCTGAGTAGTTCAAACCCGTGTTGTTCAAGAGTCCACTGTATTGTTGGGGAGGGGGAAATTTCCTCCCACCCCTTTTGAGTTCTTTTGGCTGGCCTAATAATTCACTTGACACAAGACAGATTAACAGGAGAAAAAACTGATTGAATTAGTGCACAGAGGTCTCATAGAAATGGAACCCCCGAAGTGACCAAACAGGCTGTTTATATACCATTTTTAGACAAAGAAACAATTATTTGTGAAGATTTAACATAAAAATGGGCTTATGCTTGGGGTAGCAGACTAATGGAGAAGTAACAAAGCTTGCTTATGCATATTTCTTAGCCTTGAATTCCCTAACTCTGGTGATAAGGATGCTTTCTATCTTCCTGGGATGGGGAGGATACCGTCATAGGGGAGATTTATTTCCTGCTTTCAGAGGGAAAAAGGGGTCAGAATGGGGTTTTTAAATATCACTTTTTCCCCCACTGGCTCTTTCTCAAATAACTAAAATTCAAAATAATCAATATGCCATTGAGCCATATTTTGGAGCAGCCTGCCCTGGGCCCCAACAGTGCTCACGTGGAAGTCTCCATTTATAATTGTTTAGAGCTCTCTGGAAATGAGAAAAAATATATAAAGTTGTTTAGAATTCTCTGGGGAAGAAAACAAGTAGGCGCTTATTGCTTAAAATAAATCTTGTTGATGGAAGAATGAAAGTAATAACCACCAGCATGCTGAACAGAATTAGAAGCAGTGTGATTGCTGGGAGAAGCAATGGGTCAAAGGGATCCCTGGAGATGGAGGGGAAGGGGGAGAATGGACGGGGAGTAGGGGAACCAGGCACGTGGCATGACTTGCTGCTCGGAAAGTCCGGGGAGCCTGGTGATGGGTGCATCTCAGTCCGGCCTCAGAGAGTGAGGCCTCTCTGTTTCCTGGCTGGCCACAGGGCCAGACAAGACAGTTCAGCTGGGACGAGGGGAAGAAGCAGAATGGAGGTACCGGCCAAAAGGTTTTCTGATAGTCAAGGATGGTGACAAGCTGGTCTGGGACGCTCAGACAGAAATATCTAGAACAGTAATTTGGTAAATCCGAAGCTAGACAGTGCAGATCCATATCCAGTTTATAACTTTAGGTGTCCTCATGATTTTCTAGGAAAAAACGTTATCACACAGTTTAATTCTCTTAGTTATTTTCCAGTCTTTCTTCAACGCTCCTTGTTAAATTAAAAAAAAAATCTCTTCACCTTTAGCTATCTTGTAACTGAGTCTTCATTGTGAGATAATTTTGTCTTTTTCTTCCATTTCTTTCCTGAATTTGATCACTACTCATTTCATTTCTTTCTGACTGGCTTTTTTTTTTTTTTTTTTTTTTTGTCTACTTTTGCTTTGAATTTTTAAATTTTTGATTCATCCCAAATACTGGTAAGCAAGGCTTGAAGGCGATGAGGGGAAGTCTGGTTGGTATCTGTGGAAGCCAGGGCCATGCAAAGAAAGCAATATTTGCAAAGACACTCAGGCAGGTACAAACCTGGCTTATTTGAGGAAAATCACTGAAGCCAGCATGGCTGGAGCAGGGGAGCAATAGGATTGTCCTTACTACGTGTCAGGCTATTTTACGGGCTTTTAAAATATTAAATGTTTTGTCCTCATAACACCACTATGAGCAAGATAGGATTATTAGCTTCATTTTACAGATGAGGAAATGAGACACAGATTGGTTAAGTTATTCACCCAAAGACACACAGAAAATAGAGCCAGGGTTTGAATCTGCATAATCTATGGAAAGAAGGAGGAGGAAGAGGAAGGGGAGGACATCAAAGGTAAGGGGGTGTCCCACCGTTGTAGGGTCTTGCAGAGCACTTCTGGAACTCTGGTTTTCACTCTGAGCAAGATGGGACACCATGGGAAAATTTCAATCAATGGAGTGATATGATTTGATTTACGTTGTAAAAGGATCTGTCTGGTTGCTGGGCTTAAAACAGACTGTAGGGACTTCCCTGGTGGCGCAGTGGTTGGGAATCTGCCGCCAATGTGGGGGACACGGGTTCGATCTCTGGTCCAGGAGGATCCCACATGCCGCAGAGCAGCTAAGCCCATGTGACACAACTACGGACGGAGCCTGCGCTCTAGCGCCCATGAGCCACAACTACCGAGCCCGCGCGCCAGAACTACTGAAGTCCACGTGCCTGGAGCCCATGCTCCGCAGCAAGATAAGCCACTGCAATGAGAAGCCCGCGCACCACAACGAAGAGTAGCCCCCGCTCTCCGCAACTGGAGAAAGCCCGCATGCAGCAACGAAGACCCAATGCAGCCAAAAATAAATAAAATATAAATAAATTTATTTTTTAAAAGTCACTATTGCCAAATAAAACAAATGGTATTAAAAAAAATAAAACAGACTGAAGCAGTGATGCCTGCTAAGAAGCTATTAAAGTAAATATAGGTGAGGTTGTCAGATCACCTGCTAGTCATGAACTCTTTTTATGTAAAATAAGCCATTAAAAAAAAAAGAAACGGCAACTGATTCATTCAGTGCCTTTCTGTAACACTGTGACTGCTAATCAAAGGACATGTCTACTGACCCCTCTGCCCTGTACACACATCTCTCCTCTTGTAGGAGGGGACACTGTGGCCTGTACCTTCCTTCTCTCTCAAGACCTGTTTCTCGACATTTGAAAATGGATATGCCACGAATGAATCAGCTTCGTCATCGCTGGAGTGAGGGGGTGACCTAGCAAAGAAGAGGCTTGGCAAAGACTGTCCCACGGGGGATTTCACTTCACTCCAGTACCTCATGCTGCACGAACGATTGGAGAGAAGCCCCATGTGCTTTCTGTTCCTCCCGTTCCAGCCCTTGGCCTCCCACATGCAATCGTAGAGAGGGCGTGGCTGGGACAATCCTGACTGGTGTTTGAGATCATCCCAGTTCTGCTTTTTCCGCCCTCGGAGACCTGAGATCCTGAGATATAAATTCCCCCGCTGCAAATGCTACCTTCACATTTATAACTATGTTTTGCAAGCCCAAGTGAGGCAGTTGTACAAAGCTTGTGGGGAGAGAAGTGTGCAAGCCTTTTAATCTCCCCCCAAATAGAACCACACAAACTGAGGCAGATGAGTCCACTAGCCACCAGGGGACATCCAGTACTGGTCTGAGGAAATCTTGGCGGGGTTCCTGAGGGGCGCACTGAGCCTTGGCCTTCGCTTCAACACCCAAGGGCTGAGGTTCTGCTCGGGAGGAAGGTCCTTGTCCATTCGCTATGCCTTTCTTTCCGATATGGTCCCAACAGCTACACATAGATTCACCTTAGGAAGTCTGCTTCTATTAGGATATGTTGACAACTTTATCTTCTCAGCGGCTGATCTGAGAGTTTCCTAAGGCAGAAATGGCTTTGATGGGCTTGTGAGGAGGCTAAAAGCCATGGTCTAGGTTTTAAGTAGAGAAAGAAAATTTTAAAAAGACTGGGACCAAGCCTTGTAGGACAAACATGAGGCGTGACGGGAGACTCGTTGGGAAGGGGAGAGAGCCTTAGAGAAGTTCGTGTTACCTGAGGTAGAGGAACTGAGTAAATGCGGTGCATTGGGAGGTGTGCCCCTTTCCCACGAATCCCCCAGATCTTTGTGAAAACTACAAACAAAATTCTGGCTATTCTTAGTGTGATTGAATTTCTTGTGAAAGCTGGTGAACGGCCTTGAGCATCAAGGTTGGCCTGGGGCAGAAACAGTCAGCCTGCACAACCCAGGGACAGAGTCGAGGTCTAGGCTAAGCCATTTGACATGGGCGGTGACGTATCAGGCACAGAGTAGGGTGGGCCCTTGCAGGACACGTGGGCAGCCAGATCTGGACTCTTTCTGCCCCCCATTCAGCCCTCCTCTCTGGCTACCTGGAGGTCTCTCTCCTAGTCCTAATATTTCTATTTCAAGCCAGTAAGCTCAGTTCCCAACCATCTGAGAGTTTTTTCTGAGAGGTAGTACAGTGAGGTGGTCATGCGTGAACGTAGTAGAGCAGGACAGTCTGGACTGAGGTCCTGGTTTGGCTAGTTTTAGCAGTGAGTTCTTGGTGGAATCTAACCGTGCCTCAGGTTCCCCAGCTATAAAATGCTATAATGGGGTTATTGATCTCACAGGGATGTTTTGAGTATTAAAAAGGCTGATACCGGGCTTCCCTGGTGGCACAGTGGTTGAGAGTCTGCCTGCCAATGCAGGGGACACGGGTTCGAGCCCTGGTCTGGGAAGATCCCACATGCCGCGGAGCAACTGGGCCCATGAGCCACAATTACTGAGCCTGCGCATCTGGAGCCTGTGCTCTGCAACAAGAGAGGCCGCGATAGTCAGAGGCCCGCGCACCGCGATGAAGAGTGGCCCCCACTCGCCGCAACTGGAGAAAGCCCTCGCACAGAAACGAAGACCCAACACAGCCAAAAATAAAAAAAAAAGGCTGATACCTGTAAAGTAGTTAAAAATTTGGCCTCATTCATGGTAAGCTGTTTATTATTACTTAATGCTGGGAGGAATAGGGAGTTTAGTCACAATACCACAACTTTTATTTTTTTGATCACTGAATTAAATTTTTAAAAACTTTCAACCTATAGTCATAATCCTATGTTATTTACAAAAATTTAGTTTTGAGGTATAATTGACATAAAATAAACTGCACATATTTAAAGTATACAATTTGATAAATTTTGAGTACATATATATATATATATATACACATATTATATATATGAGGTTATATACACCCATGAAACCATCATCAAAATCAAGAAAGTGGACATATACATCACCCCAGAAATCTTCCTTGTGGTCCTTAGTTGTCCCTCCTTCCAATCCTCCACACTCCCATCCACTCCCTGTTACCGACAAACAACTGATTTGCTTCCTGTCACCACGGATTAGTATGCATTTTCTAGAATTTTATATAAATAGAATCATGTGTGCTCTTTTTGTGTGTCTTCTTTCACTCAGAAGGATTATTTTAATATCCTTTCATGTTGTTGCATGTATCAATAGTTCATTCCTTTTTATTGCTAAGTGGTATTCTGTTGTATAGATACACCATAATTTATCTATTCACCTGTGGATAGATAATTGGGTTGTTTCGAGGCTTGGGCTACTACAAAAATAGCTGCTATGAGTATGTGTATACATCTCTTTGTGTCGACATGGTTTTTGTTTCTCTTATGTAAATACCTAAGAGAAGAAATGGCTAGATCATAAATACATTTTTAACATTTTAAGAAACTGTGAAACTGTTTGCCAAAGTAGTTTTGTCATTTTTACATTCTCACCAGCAGTTTCTCCACATCCTCATCAATGCTATATACGGTCACTCTTTTTCTTTTTTTTTTTTTTTAACTTTTTATTTTATATTGGAGTATAGCCAATTAACAATGTTGTGATAGTTTCAGGCACACAGCAAAGCGACTCAGCCACACATATACACGTATCCATTCTCCCCCAGACTCCCCTCAATGGTCACTCTGTTTCATTTTAGTCATTCTAATAGGTGGTGTTAGCTCCTTGTGACTTTATTTGCATTTCCCTAATGACTAACAGTGCTGAGTATCTTGTCATATACTTACTTGTCATCTGTCTTATTCGATGAAGGGAAGTGTCTGTTCAAGTACTTTGCCCATTTTAAAAAATTGGATAGTTGGCTTTCAGATTATTGATTTTTGAGAATTATTTATATGTTCTGCATACAAGTCCTTTTTCAGATATATGTTTTGCAAATATTTCATCCAGTCTGTGGCTTGACTTTTCATTCTCTTAACAGTGCTTTTTAAAGAGTAGAAATTTAAAAATTTTCATTAACTCCAATTTATTTTTATTTTCTTTTATGGATAGTGGTTTTGGTGTTGGACAGAAGAAAATTTTGTCTAACCCAAGCACCAAAGATTTTATTCTATGTTTTATAGCTTTGATTTTACATTTAGGTCTATAATCCATCTTGAGTTAAGTCTTCACATGGTGTGAGATAGATCAAACCTCTTTTGCTTTGTTTTGCATAAAGGTATCCAATTATTACAGCATGGTTTGTTTTTATTTTCTAGTTTGTTAATATGGTTAATTACATTGATTGATTTTTGAATATTAAGCCAGCACTACACACTCATGGGCTAAACACAACTTCCTCATATTATATTATCCCTTTTACATATTTTTGGATTCAAATAGCTAAAATTTTGTTTAGAATTTTTGCATCTATATTCATGAGGGATGTTGTTCTTTAGTTTTCTCTTTTTATAGTCTTTGTCTGGTTTTGGTATCAGTGTAATGCTGGTCTCATAGAATGAGTTGAGAACTATTTCCTCTTCTTCTATTTTTTTGGAAGAGTTTGAGAAGGATTGGTTTTAATTTTTCTTTTAATATTTGGTAGAACTCACCAGTGAACTCATCTGGTCCAGAGTTTTTCTTTGTTAAGAGATTTTTTAATTACTAACTCAATCACTTGTTATAGATCTGTTCATATTTTCTGTTTCTTCTTGAGTTAATTTTAGTACTGTTTGACCCATTGGTTATTTAAGAATATGTTGTTTAATTTCCACATGTTTATGAATTCCCCAAATTTCCTACTATTATTGATTTCATATTTTATTCCATTGTGGTCAGAGAATATATTTCACATGATTTCAGCCATTTAAAACATATTGATCTAGGTACACCCTCCAAGGCAGGTCTAAGTGAAGGTTGCTGAGGTAACCCTCTGGCCTTTGTCAAGTTTCACTCTTGGCTGTTTGGAGTTTCTTTAGAAGCTAAGTTGTCTTCTGCAGGCAGAATGCAGACAATGAGGGCTGGGCTTGGCTTTCCTATCTGGGTTTCTTCCTGGCTCAGATCACAAATCATTTCAATGGGATAAAGTTAGGAATGCCCTTATTTCTCTGGTTGGTGGAGCTGAAGGGCATTCCAATCCCAGGCACACTGGTGCAGTAGGTGGAAATGAATGTAATGTTAAATTTATCAGGTTACTTTGTAAGAGCTGTTTTACAAAATTCAAATGAACATCAGGATAGATGTGGCTGGATTTCTGATGGTGGGTTTTTTCCATTACAGGTTTAATTTCCTTATCTGGCATCCAGCTGACACCCCCCTCACTGACTGTGTTGAAATTAGGACAATAAAACATTCCCTTCCTTCAGAAGTCTCAGTGAAACTCCTCTTCATAACACAGCTGCCTTTCCTGGCCTCTGCCAACCCATTAGGATATTTCAGAATGTTTTTTACTTCTTCTCCGAAGCCCTTACTTCTTCTCCGAATGTTTTTTACTTCTTCTCCTCTCAAATATGATTCAGAGCCCACTTTGGGGTTATTTATCTGAGGAAATATCTAAGCCAGTAAAGTTGAGATCAAATTGAGTTCTGCAAGTAGAAGGGAAGTGAACTAGGTAAATAGAACACATGATACCTAGAATAGCCTGCAGTTTCCTCTTTGGCATCCTGCTGCATGATCATGGTCAGATCAAAGAAACCCTTAGAGGTTTTGTTTTCACCACTTAGAAACAGGAAAATTAAACTCAGCTAGTAAGGATCTTGTGATATTTGCCACAAAGAAAAAGATGCCATTTTTCTTTTGTTGTGTTCCTTTAGCAGCTGCCACCAAGCAAGGGGTTTGCCTTAGTTGTGAATATGTTTGACCCATGGTATTTCCCTGACTCAATGAACCAAGAATATAAAGTAAATGTTTCCTTAAAAGTTTAACTTCAAAAAAAAAAAAAAGTTTAACTTCATATTAAATACCAAGTTAAGGGAATTGATATCTAGTTACAAGCTATGCATAAGAAAGAGTTGTTAAAGAAGAACAGGATTTCAAAGAAACACAAATCTCTACATTGACATATGGACTGTTGTATATTATTAAATTCAACCTCTGCAATTAGCATTTAATTCAATCTAACTCTAGTTCAAACTCTGAGACATAAAAATAAAACTCACCCCACTTCCTTTCTAGATTCAGAAATTCGTATCCCAGATTCAGAAACAGACATATAAATAGGAATAAATAAATATACACATAAACCTTGTGACTATAACCTACTTAGGACAAAATAATTATAGAATGTAAGCAATTTTAGATGCCATTTAGACCCCTTAACTGCTTCTGAGTAAAAAGAAGCTGTTCTTAACAAAAATGATGAAAAGAAAATAAAAACTCATTTTACCTGTGACCAAGAATGTGAAGGCTTTATAATTGTAAGCCCCCAAACTATCTCCTGTCCTTGAGGAGGACATAGTGCAGGTATCCCAATGGCTGAAAGCTTTAGGTAAAAAATGCCCTGAAGTTAAGGACTGAAAACCACGAGGAGGCAGACAGCATCTGGAGGCAGTCACTCTACAATGAGTAGACCCATACACCACCCTGTCTCACCCTTCTACATCCAAAGTCATCAGTATGGTTGCTGGTGTTTGTAACAGGATAACCTACCAGCGGGAGAGAAAGGGAGAAGGGAGAAAGCCAGTGTCAAATAGCTCCTGCCCTCCTGTCTCTGCCCCGTCACCAATTGTGGTTGGAGGAAGCCGAGCTCTAGCCATCATGAGAGCAGTGGGGCATCATCTCTTACCATTTCACTCACTACACAATCTTAAGAAGTCCCTTAACCTAGTTGGGTCTCAGCCTTTTCATTCACAAAACAAGATGATTGCCCAGGTGGCCCTAACATCTGTCCAAGCTCTCAGACTTGGAGATCCTAGAACTGGAAGCAATCACCATGAACGTATGATGTAAAATATTAAGTAATGAATATAAAACAGAGACTATTAAAGTAGTCAGTAGGAAAAACAGAGTCACATACTGAAACACAAATAAAACGAATGACAAAGATTTACTTTTTAACCTGGATGAGCTCAGCTAGCTAGCATCTCTTTCCATTACAGCTGATTATCTTCACTTTGCAACACTAATCCTCCTCCTGAATTGGTCAACTTAATTATTAGTGATCTCAGAGACAGAAAACTTTCCTGGGGAGATTATTGTTCTATTTTTATGGATCCATGGCTGTTTTTATACTTAACTTTAGTCAGACACCAAAGAACATCTGGTATTTTATAGAATGTCGCCTTTGAATAGAAATTTGGCAATCATGTGCTGAGTTCTGGAAAATGACATACTGTCTAACCAGAGTCCATGTGTGGGTTGCTGTAACAGATCTGAAAGGAAAGTGACCTGATCCAACCCACCCAGAAACCCCGACTGAGGGCTACACTCTATGATAACTTTTCTTACAAATGGACATATGCCGCATTCCCAGCATCATTTCGGACATAATCAGCCCACAGATACCGGCTGGTGTGTGAAGTAGCCTGCCAGATCAGGGAGGCAAGAGTAAGGATAAAGGGAGAGAGAACTGGATTCCAGAGCCACAGAGTATTAGCGCTGGTTGGGACATTGTGGCTTAGTTCTTGTCATTCATATAAAGCATGGCCACCTAGATCAATGGAAAGAAATGACTGATGCTGCTTTACCTGCTTTTACATTTTCCCTTTTTTCTGGAGAAAGTGAAACCACGTACCTCAGATTGGGACTTGAACCCACGGGCCAGGACTCGAACCCAGCCAAAACCCAGATTGGGACTTGCACCCATGGTCTTTTAATTAGAATCACTCACCTGGTGTCTGGACTTACTGAGGCTCAGTTTCTTTGTGTCTCAGCGCAGAAAAAATTCAGTGGGAGACAAAGTAATAGGTAAGAAGTGGATTTATTTAGAGAGATACATATTCCATAGACAGAATTAGGTCACTCCCAAAAGGTTCCTCCCAAGAGCGGCCCCAGGGCATGAGATCATTTTGGAAAGTGAGAGCAGCCAAGGGAGAAACACGCTCCACAGACAGTGTGGGCCATCTCAGAAGGTGAGAGGCCCCGAAATATGGGGTGGTTAGTTTTTATGGGCTGGGTAATTTCATAGGCTAATGAGTGGGAGGATTATTGCAACTATTTTGGGGAAGGGGCAGAGATTTCCAGGAACTGGGCCACTGCCCACTTTTTTTTTTTCTTATAAATTTATTTATTTTATTTATTTATTTTTGGCTGCGTTGGGTCTTCGTTGCTGCACGCGGGCTTTCTCTAGCTGCAGCCAGTGGGGGCTACTCTTCATTGCGGTGCATGGGTTTCTCATTGTGGTGGCTTCTCTTTGTTGAGGAGCACCGGCTCTAGGTGCGCTGGCTTCAGTAGTTGTGGCATGTGGGCTCAATAGTTGTGACACACAGGCTTAGTTGCTCCATGGCATGTGGGATCTTCCAGAACCAGGGCTCGAACCCATGTCCCCTGCATTGGCAGGTGGATTCTTAACCACTGCACCACCAGAGAAGCCCCACCACCCACTTTTTAAAAAAATATTATTATTATTATTATTTTTAATTGGTCGAGAATGTTGCCTAGGAATCGGAATTTTTTTTTCTTTTTTTTTAATTAAACCTTTCTTACAACACTTCTTAATTTTATTTATTTATTTATTTTTGCTGTGTTGGGTCTTCGTTTCTGTGTGAGGGCTTTCTCTAGTTGTGGCAAGCAGGGGCCTCTCCTCATCGCGGTGCGCGGGCCTCTGACTATCGCGGCCTCTCTTGTTGCAGAGCACAGGCTCCAGACGTGCAGGCTCAGTAATTGTGGCTTACGGGCCCGGTTGCTCCGTGGCATGTGGGATCTTCCCAGACCAGGGCTCGAACCCGTGTCCCCTGCATTGGCAGGCAGATTCTCAACCGCTGTGCCACCAGGGAAGCCCCACCATCCACTTTTTGACCTTTGACGGTTGGCATCGGAACTGTCCTGGCGCTGGTGGGTGTGTCATTTACATGCTAATGTATTACAATAAGTGTATAATAAGGCTCAAGGTTTACTGGAGGTTGAATCCTCCACCATCTTGGACCTAGTTGGCTCTAGCCAGTTTATGTCTACCCTCAAGGGCTATGTCATTCTTTTAGAGGTTGTGCCCTGCTCCCTTCCCTCCTGTTTCAAAAGTGTTTGGAGTATCTTTAGCCTCTGGATCTAGACTGCTTGAATTTAACTCCTTATCCTGCCCTTGCTCACTGTGAAAACTTGGGCAAGTTACTGATCCTCTCTGTGTCTTAGTTGCCTCATTTTAAAAATGGGAATAAAAAGAGCACCCACTTTATAGAGCTGCTGTGAGAATTTAAGGACTTAATATATGTTTAAAAAAAAAGCACTTAGACTAGTGTCTGGCACAGAATAAACACTATGTAAATATCAGTTACTAGTGTGCTAACCTTCAAAAAAGAAAATTCATTGGTAAGGTGTAAAATTTCTTGAATAGGTTTTTTGAAAGATTGTCAGACTTAGAATTTATTTCCTTGGAGAATTCTTAATCCTTTTCGCACCTGGACCACATCTGATTCTTTCTGCCACCTGCTTCTTTATGGATGGGAAAAAAGCAGATGCTTCTCAGTCTCGAAACAAATGGTTTCTCTCACTATGGTGCCTCTCCTTTTCTGTGCTTGGGTCTGCTCAGGAGAGAAAGCAACTTATAGGTCTGAAATTAACATTTTCTTTCTCTTATGGAGCTTCACTGTCTCAAACAATGAAACTATCCTTTTTCCCATTGAAGATGGGCTTTGTCCTGCCAACCAGACAGAGTTGTGTCTGCCTGGGGATTGACAGCAACTGTGTTGGTGCTGAGCCACAAACCAAACAGAACTCCTAGGGCTTTGGAGTTTAAACAATAGCTGAATTACAAGGGCACTGTCCCAGAAGACACCATGCTTATTTTTGCAGACCTGAGCAATAAAATGGCTGTGTCTTTGAAATCAATTGCCCAAATCTTTGTTTTACTGGGATGTGCCTTTCCCTTGACAGTAGAGAATTCCCAACATGGGGAGAAAGCAGGTTCCCTATCATAGACCCTAGTATAACTTGGAAAACTATAACCACAGTCCTCCAAATCCCCTGTGTGATATCAGTGGGGACTGATTCCACCATGCTAAGAAAAACAAATTGGACCAGGGAGGGTGATGTTTTGACTTGCAATTCAGCCAAACAAGAAGATTATTGCAAACTCAGATGGGTGGAGAGTTTCCCAGAAATGCTGAGTAATGGCCAGGGGACATGCTATGATCTGAGATAAATAACTTGCCAAAGGTAAAGTCCCACAGGAGTAGTTGATTTCAAGTGAAATACCCATATAACACTCCTAGATCCAGCCCTAGGGTTCAAATGGCACTGGGAGACCCATTGGCCCTCAAAGCATTCTAAACACTCATCAAAATCTCCTTCTCTTAGGATGTTTATCTCCAGAGGGGAAGAAAAGACTGATAAAACCATTTCTTATTAGGATGTTCAGGCCTGAATGTGAACCTCCGTCAATACTCCAGAGTCATGCACTCTTTGAAAGAGAACTGAAAAAAAGAGTAATTAGTCACCTCCCACAGAAAATCCCAAAGCAGAATTTCAGGCCATGTGTAATTAATCATATTTTCATCACCTATGTTACCACCTTCTCTTCACTCACAAGGCTAACCCTACAGCACTTCCCTGAACAAACAGTCCAATTCTACAAACATTTAAGTGTGGCAATGTGCAAAGATCTGTGACTCTAAACCAGCAGAATGCAGCACAGAAATTAAGAGCACTGGGGCAAGAGTTAGAGCTTGGGTAAAATCCTGGCTTCACCCATTACTGGCTCTATGAGCTGTTTCTCAACCTCTACTTGAGTTTCAACTTACAAAATGCAACTGACAATTTTTTTTTTAATTAATTAATTTATTTATTTATTTTGGGCTGCGTTGGGTCTTCGTTGCTGCACGCGGGCTTTCTCTAGTTGCGGCAAGCGGGGGCTACTCTGTTGTGGTGCGCGGGCTTCTCATTGCGGTGGCTTCTCCTGTTGCAGAGCACAGGCTCTAGGTGTGCGGGCTTCAGTAGTTGTGGCTCGCGGGCTCTAGAGCGCAGGCTCAGCAGTTGTGGTGCATGGGTTTAGTTGCTGCACGACATGTGGGATCCTCCCGGACCAGGGATTGAACCCGTGTCCCCTGCATTGACAGGCGGATTCTCAACCACTGCACCACCAGGGAAGCCCACAACTGACAAATTTAATCCTTACATGGCTGCATTGGGTATTTCATAAGATAAAGGTTTTTGCACAGTGCATGGCATGGAATGAGGGCTCAGTACATGCTACCTGCATGTGGTATTAAGTGGAACCCAAGTGCAATAAGTGTAAGAGTCTTAAAGCTCAGCTGATGATGACCTCATGAACCACTGAAGGCCTAGCTCCTGGCACAGGGTAGATAATAAATATTTGTTGAATGGTAAAGTTATGAGTTTTTCCCTGCTTCATCTACACTTGACTACTGCCTCTTCCACAACAAGACAACTTCTAGAGATAGAGGAATGAGTATTATATAGGTGAGATTGGATGTGGTAATAGGGCTGGTCAAGACTAATGCTTAAAGCAAGAGCCCAGTTGGAAAATAGGAGCCAGGTGTAGCCAGATGTCTGGGAAGGTCACAACTAGGAACCAAGATGGGCTTGAGACTGAGGTGAGGGCCAAGTCCAGGGTACATGAATTCTGTGTACTGCTTTCTCTGAGGACTTGATATGCCAGTAATTCTAGCAAGCTGAACCCACCAAAGCTGAAACATAAAGGCTTCTCTCAAGTTTTGCCAGCAACTGTCTTGTGACTCATCCCAGGTAGGATATAGAAGATCATGTTCAATAAGCAGACACTTATGCTTATAAATTTATTGCCTTCTACCTTATTTTCCCCTGATTTCCTTCTCCCTCTACCTCCAAGTTCTTCCTTCACAGATACAATGGGAACAGAGAGGGCTGGCTGGGATGCTCTATTTCCTTACATATTTGGACTTGAAGGTACAACCTGCATTATGAGCATCAGTAAAATCCGGAGTGTTTTCTCCTTGTTTCTGTGAAAACCTATTGCAAATTAAACACATTAGGTTTGTGTTTCAGGTAAATAAAACAAATGGTCTGCACCCAGGTAGGTGTAGACAGGTGGTGCGGGGCTGGCTAACTTATCACCTGTTAGTCCTGGGTCTAAAATTTCCTTTACTCTAGTCAACCTTTTTGATGCACTCTGTCCTGACTGACCTCTTCTTACCAGGGATTTTCCATCAAAGGGGGCATTACTACCTTGGGTTTCAAAGCCTTCAGCTTTGAGGAGGAGGAGGAAGTATCATGTGGAAGTATGTTTTTCAGTACTGTAGATCGTGGTTGAAGATTAAAAGGCCAACCTGAAATAGGTGTATTTTTCTTAAGAACTAAAATTGCTTGTTGGTGTTGGCAAGTGGCCTAGAACAAAAGGATGAAAGAATTTGTTGCTGGAATCCTTCAAACCCACAAAAAGTCAGCATTTGCTTTGCACACACATGCCTCTGGGGCTCTGTGGGCTCCTGCCCACAGTAGGCAGGCAGTTTGCTCTTTGGCAGCAGCAACTCAACATGCTTCAAAGGATTTCTTCGGTGCTGATTCCTTATTCAGTGTGAGTTCTCTGACCTATGGAGGTCTCACTATGACATCGGCATTAAGAACAGACAACAACACAGATGGCAGAGGAAAAAGACCCTGGCTTTTTTTCATACCCCATTGTTCAGCTTTTTTTGTTACTGCATTAGTGGTTTTTCTGCTTCTGTTTTGTGGCTCTCTAATTCTGTAGCTATTCTTTCTTCAGCTCTTTTAGTAAGCATTACTTAACACCTTCTCTTTCCTTCCAGTTCCTGACAACCACTAAATGTCCATTCTTGTTACCACTATTAGAAAGAGTATTTATGTCTATGCTAAAATTACATGACCTGGGAACACTACCTCAAACAAAACCAGCCTCTCAAAGATATTGGTTGGTAAGCTAATCCAAAACAAGGTTTCCTGGTGAAATGAACAACTGGCCTTCTCTTTGGGATTCTCTCTCTTAAACGCCATGGTCCTTCTCTTGGAATAGAGAAGTGGTTGTCAACCAGGGGAGCAATTTTGCCCCCCAGGCCATATTTGACGATGTCTAGAGACACTTTTAGTCATCAGCTGGGAGAGGGCCATCCTACTGGCATCCAGTGGGTAGAGGCCAGAGATACTTCTACAATACACAAAATTATCTGACCTAAAATGTCAATGGTAACGTTGGAAATCCTGGGGTAGAGGAAGTGGGGGTGTTTACCCAGGGAAAGAAAAAATTTAAAAGAGTCCTAGATCCTACATGCAAATGTTTTTCTCTTCTTCATAGTAGCCTTGTTTATTTCATAGATGTGATGGCCTCTCAAAATTCTTAAATGATGCTGAATATATATCTTTAAAAATATTATCTTTTCCTAAAATTGTGTATTTCACCAGTATTTGGTTCACCTGTTTTTTCTTTTGTTTTGTTTTATCTTGTCCACACTGCACAGCATGCAGGATCTTGGTTCCCAGACCAGGGATTGAACCCATGCCCCCTGCAGTGGAAGCATGGCGTCCTAACCACTGGACTGCCAGGAAATTCCCTGATTCACCTGTTTTTGATGTCCCCCATGCTGCTTTTTTTTCAAAAGCTGAGTGATTCTAGGTTGTCTGTTTATATCTATAAACAAGGGTCTACATCAGCAGTCTCAACTCTAGCTACACATAAGATGAGTAGACCCCAGTCTCTAGGGGTGGAGCCTGGGCATCTGCAGTTTTCTTAGATTTCCTAAGTGATTTAGAGACACAATAAGGGTCTAAATGGCCCAGTATCAGGAGTTGGAATGGTTTTCCCTGGTAGAAATGAAGCTCTCTGCCCCTACTATACTTCCTTAGGTGAATATAGATTTTGACTTCAGAATACTTGAGAAGAGTTGCCAAGGAAGAGGAGGTTGAGATTGGGATAAAAGCTGCTGTCATGGAGTAGTCTTCAAGGCAGAAAAAGAAACCCACATCAGTGTTGTGGGTGGGTGCGGCTAACACACCCACATGGGCTCACGGGATGGGTACTGAGGCTCAGGATGGTAAGGGAAGCATAAGAACAATAGAAATGTTGGACCAAGAGCCTGATATAGAGAAGATCCAACTTTGTCAATTCACTTTCTCTTCTCAAGGGCCAACCTCTGCTCACTGCACCCACTTTTTAATGGAACCAGCAGTTGAGCTCTGCCTACCTAGCCTGGATTTCCTTGGTTGGATGGGAAGGGTTGGACTTCTCTCTGAAGAAGTGTATTTACAGCCTACATCTGCATTTGGAAATCAGCACACACTGTTAGTTGTCCTTGAGGCACATCACCACAGTCTTCCACAGTATTCTCAACAGCAAGCTGGGAAGTCAGCAGGGTCTCAAACGTGGAGAGGGAAATGTGGGTTCTCTACTCTGCATAATGAGTCAGGCAGCCCACGTGTGAAATGGTTATATCAAGGTCCTCTTGATGCCTTCATTTCTTTCTCACATTAACCCAGATCTGTGAGATTTCTGCATGACCACCACTTGTACCTCTAGGTTATAAGGCTCCTCACCTTCTCTGCTTCATCTTCTTCTCTACGGGCAATCGTAGACAAGTGACCATAGTCTTGATTTCTATTGGTGTTAGGTGAGGCTAGCTAACTTTAGAGACCCAACTCAGGCTAGATCAGGAAGGCTCACACTAGGAAGTTGTCACCATGTTCTGTGTTTTTCTTGCATTAACGTTAAGAGAAGCCTTCTCCATTCTCTTAGAAGTGTCAAGGTGCAGCAGGAGAAGAAAGCAGATCAGTGGTACCTAACTCAGGACTGGTCCATGGGAAGGTAGAGCTTGCACACGAGGCAGCAGTAAAGTCAAGGTGAATAGTCTTCTTTAGCCATACTGATACTCCTGTGAGAGACCCTAGGAATCCAAAACAGCAGTGAAGAAACCCACTTCAATGAGAATGGGGGACAAAAAATTACCAGTTTATCCCAGATATATGTATGAATTTTGCTTTTATTACATTGTGTGGATACCTGACTCCCCTAAAAACCATCTTACCCATGGACTAGACTTCATTCACTACATATTAATTGAGCAGCTACTATGTCCCAGGACATTTCTGAGCACTGAGGATACAACAATGAACAAATCAGAACAATTCCCTGGTCTCATGGAACTTGTATTCTAGAGCTGCATTGTCCAATAAAGTAGCAAGTGACACAAGGGTCATTTAAATTTAAATTAATTATAATCAAGTCAAATTTAAATTTTAGTTTTTCAGTCATACTAACCATATTTTAAGTGTCCAACAGCTACATGTGGCTTGCGCCTACCACACTGTACAGAACATAGAACGTTGCCATCATTGCAGAAAGTTCTATTGGACATCACGATCTAGAGAAGCTTACAACCTAGAGAAATCTCTATCTTTAGTCTCCCACTTTGGTTAAAATGCTGAATGAGCCCATTACATAAACAGTTCTTTTAGAAGCTCAGCACCACAGCCATTATCAGACCTTTGAGTAGTTCTTTGTAGGAATGGGTCACCGAAAAAGTAGGTTTTTATGGATATAATTGTTAATCAATTAGGTAGGCACTAATTAAGTGTTTTCAAATACAAACTCATTCAATCCACACAAAAGCCCAATGAGGTAGGTGCTATTATTTTTTTTTATTTAAAAGATGGGGAAATTAAGACAAGGAGAAATTAAGTAATTTGCCCAAGATTTGAGCTAATATTAGTCAAAGTTTTTTAAATGGTTTTACAAACAACCCTCTAATCTGAATGACATAACACAGTGAAAACTTTATTCCTTTCTGAAGTTACAGACCAACTGTATATTTGGTGAAGACCATTGTGCAGAGATTCAGAGCCCCAGTCTCCTTCTATGTGGTGGCTTGGCCAACTTTTAGGTTCTCTGAACCCTGTTGTGGATTCTGCATCTAAGCAGAAGACAAAGTAAGAGCTTAAAGCAGGGTTTCCTAACCTCAGCTTTATTGATATTTTGGGCTGGATCATTCTTTGTTTGCTAGCTTGTGCGTTGTAAGATGCTTAGTAGTATCCCTGGCCTCTACCACTAGATGCCAGTAGCAGTCTCCAGTTGTGACAGCCAAAATGTCTCCATATTTACCCAAAGTTCCTGGGGTGGAGTGGGGATGCAAAATCTCCCACCAGTTGAGAACACTGGCTTAAAGGATCACTCCAGAGGTTTCAGAGAATATGGAAGTGGTCATATTCCTTTCACCTAAATTCTGTTGGCCAGAACTTAGCACATGGCCGTACCTATCTGGGAGAGATGGCTGGAAAATGTTCGCAGGAAGAAGAGGAGGTCTTGGAAGACCAGGTGAGCAATGTGGAATCTGCCTGAAGAATACAGACCCCAGAAAACACACAAAAAACTTCAGAGAAACTTGCAGATATTGGCAAAGCATTCTAGACAGTATTGGAGATAAAACCACACCATTATCACACATTTTTTTCATGGCAAACTTCATCACCCTATATAGGTCTCCCAGAATAAAAAGCTAATGCAATAAAGTAGTAGATGTCATATTCCCTAGGTGAATATATTCATTAGGTAACACCAAAAAGCAATCAACATTTTGCAATGACCCATGAAAAAGTTGAGCACATGCAGGGTGGGAATGAGTCTGGGATGATGGGAATGTTCCATGAAGCTGTCTAGCCCTAATTATATTCCAGAGAGATGAGCATCTGCAATATGTATGGCCGGGAGACAGAAGGAAGACAGAAATGCATTTTTAGAAGATGGAGAAGTGGAGAATCTTTGGATAAATGTCGCAAGTATTGGAGCTTCAGAAACAGTGAAGGTGGTGGGAGAAAGCTGTCATTCATTTACTACTGACCGTTTCAAATAATATCTTGGCTTAGTGTAAAGACATGTTGCAAAATTGATTAACAAATGACAGTATCTGGAATCCCACCCGAAGCACTAGTATTTTTGTATTGTGAAGCAGGTTAGTTCACACCTACTCTATAGAGAAAAAATGCATACCTTTTGTAAGGATCATCTAAATTGCAGTTGGCTCCTGTTGGTGCATGGAAAACCTTTAAATATCCCTTAATTTTCTCTGCTTTATGACAGCCAAATGAAGTCAAAATGCTTCTTGAGTTTTTTATTACATGGTTTGAGGGAAATTATTTCTCAGCTGCCTAGTTTGTACATTTTTCTCCTTACTATGTAATCAAATTGAAAAGAACTAGAAACTCTCAAGTGTCTACCAACTGGCAACAAACCAGACTCAGAAGCCAAGGCTAGCTCCCCAGCCACATTTAGCTCCAACCTACCCAACCCCTGCCCTAAGGAAAAGATGGCCACATTACATCTCTGTGGTAATAAAAATCAATCAAATCCAGCCTAAGTCACTGGGTTGAAGAAAAATAATGTATCTAATAAATTCATATAAAGGCCTATATCTTATTAAAGTTATTGATAGCCTTGTCTTACTAAAATTAATAATTATATTTATTCATTTTATCAAATGTTTCTATTTCTTTGTGAAAAAACTATTTGAAGAGTATACCAAATTAAAATTGAAGAGTATACCAAATTAAAAAGAGAGAGAGAAAAAGGATGGGGAAAGAGAAGGAAAAGGGAAAGTACGATATTTTGAGCAGTAGATAAGTCACAGTGAGAGGAGGACTCATTTGCAGTCTTACACAACAGACCTCTTTAGTTGCATTTTCTAGAGAGTGGAAATCAGGTCAGACAGAGTTATAAAATAACACCAGATGATAACCAGAGGCAATGACTAGGTATTTTTAATAAGAAGCAAATTAGGAACCATAGCTAATAAATACACACTCATATACATACATTAACTCACCAAATGTTTATCATGAAATGCTATAGACAAAACACTGGCAAGTGAGGGATGGAAAAGGTGAGAAAAACATAATACCTCTCCTCAACAAACTTGAAATGTAGTGGGGATGTCAGATAAGTATACAAGTGAAGGAAATACAAAAGAGAAGAGAAGAGGAGGGGAGGGGAAGGGAGGGAAGAGAAAACAGGTGGAGAAAAAGATACTGAAGGACTGAAATTTCCTGACTGAGTGAAGAAATGTGGTATAGCTGAGATCTGAAGAAGCAGTGTTTTAAGGCAAAATTAAGAATGTCTCCACTCTCTGGGCAAGATCATACTTTGGATTATGATGAAATGGAAATTCAGGGTACTAAGATAGGAAAACCATAAGGTTTTACGTGCTTTTATGACCCATCAAATGCAGTGCCAAGCCATCCCCGGTGATTACTCACAAGGCTTTCTGCCCTCTACCTGAAAGCAGGCTTCTTCATTTCTACAAAGGCTCTGGGCCCCTGGCCTTGCCTGGCTTCCTTGGCCACCTGAGGCAGAGGCAAAAGAGGGCGGGCCTTGCGTAGCATGATGCTATCCAATAACTACTCTCCTGTCTAATTTGGAATACCATGAGCAGGTTTCTCTTTCCTCTTTCAGAGATACAAAAGCAAGCAAGCAGAGTTTATAAGCCAAAAAGACCTTTTAATAGGGAATTTGCCAATATTACACGTTCTGTCCTTGGTGCAATATGTAGCCCGACTCTCAGACACCTACAGTGTAATGGTTAAAAGAATGGATTTGGGAGTTAGATAGTCTGTGTATAAATTTCAGTTCTACCACCTATCACTGTGTGATCTTGGACAAGTTTATTAACTTATCGTCAGATTCCTCACCTATAAAGGTGAGGTAATTGTAGTACCTACTTCACATGGTCATTATGAGAATTAAAAGAAGTAAATAAATAAATTAGGAGTTTGGGATTAAAATATACATACTACTATATATAAATCAGATAACCAATAAGGACCTACTGTATAGCGCAGGGAACTATACTCAATATCTTGTAATAACCTGTAATGGAAGAGAAATTTAAAAAAAAGAATATATGTATATATGTACGTAAGTATATATCTATATCTATATCTATATCTATATCTATATATCTGAATTACTTTGCTGTACACCTGAATCCAACACATTGTAAATCAACTATATTTCAATAAAATTTAAAAAAATTTTTTTAAATTAAAATTAAGAAGTAAATAGATGCAAATAATCTATAATGATACCAGGTCCACAATAAGAATTCAATAAATGCTGCTCATTAATAACATTGCTTTAGAAAAATAGCTAAAAATAATAACATGTTAATTCCTAATGCTTCCCATGAGAAGAAAAAATTATGGGTGTCAGGGCATCTCATGTCCCATGGAGGACTCTTCCTGAGTCAATAATGGCCCATAGGCAAACACTGAGTCAATAGTAGCCCATAGACCCAGGAATACAGTCCTGTTTTCTCTAGAAGGCTGGCATCATAACCCCAGATTCTTTCTTTCCAACAAAATATCTTATACATCACCATCAGAGGAAGACAGTGGCCCTAAGCTTGGATGCTACTATTTCTTTGGCTACTCCCAACATGTTATCCCTGATTTTCATTATCCAAAAGAGTGACAATTTATCCCAGATTTGTGTCATAGAAAGTTGATGAGCATTCTTCCCTTTGCATCTTTATGCAGGTTATTGATAAAATATCAGACAGGATTTGGTCACAGACAGACGTGGATTTCTCTACAAGTGTTATTCAGTCCTTCATGCTCTGCAGAGATGCTATTACTTCCCTTCTATCAAAGCTCCCTCCCTCTCTCTCTCTCTCTTTCTCCTCCCTCTTCTATATAATTTGAACCCATTAGTTCATGACATGTTATCTTATTAGTCTGTCCAAGTATTTTTTTTAATCCCCATACCCCAACCTCCCCACAAAAGCAATTGCTCTCACATGTTTAATGGATTTGTGTGTGTGTGTGTTGGTAAGTGTACTTTTGAAACGTGTATGATTTTTTTCATGTTCATGTATTATTTGAATACATGATTGATATTGTGTTATCTATCCCATCCTATTTCTTTTTTTTTTTCACTCAGTACCATCTTTTTTAGTTCTATACAGTTTGTTATACCTACATCCAGTCTGCTGTTTCTAACAACTGTATGATGCTCCGTGGTATTCATCCACCACATTTTGATTATCTCCTTTCCTCCAATGGACACCTTGGTTGCCTCCAATTCCCTACCACCACCAAAACAGCTGCAATAAATCCTTATGGACCTGTGTAAGACTCTCTGAGATGTATATCCAAAATCCAAATCGCTGGCTTCTCAAAAAACATATAATAAATCTAAGAGCTGTCACTTTGCTTTCCAGCATGATTGCACCAGCTGGAGTAGTCTTAGTTATCACACTCTATGGTACACATCACAGTCATAAGCCCCGTCCCTCTATGTCATCAAATCATGTTCATGAAATCACATTACCACTTAGTACTAAATGTTCTATTGGTTTGTACCCATTCTTTATGCACTGGGGTACAGAGTAAGTCAGGGCCATAAATTTACTTATTGATTCTCTTCCCTGATGTTTTCTTGTTAGAATAACTGAACAATTTGTTATGGTTTTTCCAACGTCCTACCAGTTAATCACCAAACTTTTACAGCTTTATCTATACTTTTTTTTTCTCATTCTCATTCATATTTCAGGTTAAACCCTTTTGAACAGGTTAGGAATTCTCCAGTCAAACACAGTTTTCCTATTCTCATGGGTTAGACTTCATCCCTTGCCAAGGCTCAGATGTTCTGGCATGAAAAGACATGGTCTAAAACACTTTAAAACCATTTCTGTGGCCAATGGTTCACTTCCCCAATGCCTTTTTCTCTTCCAAATGCTTCAATCTGCAGCCTGGACTTCAAAGTCACCAGCAATACATTCCAGATTTCTTTGGCTGTTGTATTATTCATTCCCATAAGATCAGCAAAACAGCCAAATAGTTGGTGAGTTTGAGGAGAGAGTCAATTGCGGCTACTTTTTCAGAAGATTCGATCACCCCTTCCTGAGTCACTTTCTCTATACATTAACTTCTTGATATTGACTTCAATTCCACTTGATCGCTTGGGATAAGTTTTCCTCCTGACTTCTCCCTTGGATTACTTTCTTCATCCTGTAGAAATGTATGATGTTTCCCAATTACAACTGTCCACGTAACTCAGGATTTTAAAAACATAGTTTGTTTCATAACTTTACATGAATCTTATGATTCCAAATCGTCATTTGTGATGATGGCAGAAAACTAATTCAGTCACTTTCAGATACTTACTCTTATCCAGTCAAATTCAAAATTATTATCTCACGACCAGTCCAGTTTACACAACTGCTTCTTTCTCTTCTTCTCCAAGCCAGTTTGGGGTTAACTGCCCTGGAGAGAAGAAAGGGGAGTGCCTCACTTTCTCATATCTGTCCTGCACTATCTCTCTGCAGTTTCTCAAGTCTCACATAGTCTGTCTGGTCCCGGACTCAGCACCTGACATTGACTAGCAGGTGAAAATTGGCTGGCTGTGACAGCCATTTTCTTTCCAAGAAGATTTTTGGCTTCACTTGATCCCAGACAGCTATTTCTGTCTCTTCCCCCAGGTAGAAGTCAGAGAGCATCTTCAGGTGTCTCTCTGTCCCATTGGTTGCCCAGGCAGCCTTTTAGAGTTGATAAACAAATAAACGCCACCAACTAACATCAAAGGCTTTCTGAAGCCACTAGGAAATTACAAAGTCCCCCAACTGCCAACCTTGGAGGGAAAGTGGGAGTGGCAAGTTGGGGAACCTTTGCTCCCTTTGAGCCTAGATACCCTGCTTCCACGTGGCGTGCAGTTCTAGGGCTGTGCTCAGCAAAATTCATCCAAGGTGTGTTATTCCCTATCTACTGCTCGTTGCAGAGAGACCTGTCCAGTAATCACCCCCGCCCCCACCCGAAACACACACACACACACACACACATAATCACCACCTCCACCACCACCACCACCACCACCACCACCAACTCCCCTCTCTGTTTTACATTTTAAAGCACGTTTTCTTCGGCCTTCTCCTGAAGCTTGGCAGCGTCTCCTTCCAGGGCAGGAGATGGAGGAGGAGCAGGTTCTGATTCCAAACGAAAGCAATAAAACCTCATCTCTCTTAAAAGTTTGAAGAAATGTCCAGATTTTTAATAATTTAATCCAAATAATTTGAATTAATTCTTTTTACTGAACTTGTCATTTTCCTATTTGATATAGATTTTAAATATCTTTGTTTATATTAACATGCACTCCTATGCACTGAAGGAGGCATTTATGGGGTTTTAAAAATTCATTTGTTATGAAGTCCAGTACTTCCCCTTATTAGGAAAATTTGTAAAAGACTTTTAAATGGGCAGAGATTCCTAGGTGTTTCTATTTGTTTTCTCTTACTATTGTAATAAATCACCCCAAACCTAGTGGATTAAAACAACACAAATTTATCATCTTATACTTCTGGAGGTCAGATGTCAGAAATGGGTCTTACTGGGGGGCTCCCCTGTGGCGCAGTGGTTAAGAATCCACCTGCCAATGCAGGGGACACCGGATCGAGCCTACTGAGCCTGAGCTCTAGAGCTCACGAGCCACAACTACTGAAGCCCACGCACCTAGAGCCCATGCTCCACTACAAGAGAAGCCACTGCAATGAGAAGCCCTCACACCACAACGAAGAGTAGCCCCTGCTCGCTGCCACTAGAGAAAGCCCACGCACAGCAACGAAGACCCAACACAGCCAAAAATAAATAAATGAACGAAATTTTTTTTTTAATTAAAAAAAAAAGAAAAAAGAAATGGGTGTTACTGGGCCAAAATCACGATGTCAGCAGGGCTGGGGGATCCAGAGGAGAATCTGCCTTTTCCAGCTTCTGAAGGCCACAGCATTTCTTGGCTTGCAGACTCTTCCTCCCTCTTCAAAGCCAGCAGCCTAGTATCTTCAAATCTCTGACTATGACCTCTTCCTCTCCTCCCTTTTCCATTTTAAAGGACCTTGTAGTTCCATTGGACCCACCTGGATAACCCAGGACAATTTTCTTATATAAAGTCATCTGATTAGCAAACTTAAGTCTCTGTGCAATCTTAATTCCTCCTTTCCACATAACATAACATATTCACAGGTTCCAGGAATTAGGACATGGGCATCTGGGGCAGGGGGCATTACTCTGCCTACCACAGTGTCCTTTCAATGGAATGCTCATTGTTATCTATCTACTGGACACTCTGGGGTCATCTGATTTTATACGAATATTCTCCTTGTCTTTGACAAGGCTATTTCACAACTCTGTAAACTGGAAAAACTGAGAGCAGTGCAAATAATTCTTCTCTATAGAAATACAGATGAATTATATCTAGTAGATATATAATTTATTTCTTCCCTGTAGAAAAGATAATTCCAAACTATATTTCATTGCCATATAGATATTAAATAGTTCTACATCAATTAGTAAATTAATTTTAGCATTGCTGAGTACCTAGATATGTGTCTGCTCTTCAGAGTTTCCTTTGAATCAGTTTTAACATCTTGCTCATTTCTTATTAAATCTTTGACAGGTATTCATTTTTTATCAGTATGAGAATGATGATTTTATCTGTTAAAAGTTAAATTTTAATACCCTTGAAATTACCCAATAGCTGAGAACTGTCTGGAAAATATACCAGAAGCCGATACTCTTTAGAACAGTATTTTCCAATGTGTGCTCAATCTAACACTGACTCTGCTAGTGTTAATAAATGTTCACTGAAAAAAGGGTTTCATTTTAAAGTAATTTGGAGGAAGATTTTTATTTACAGAGCCTCTCACAGGGCTAGTATTCCATGTCAAGCATTTCAGATAATTCTATTCCAGATTATTGGATTTTTGTCACATTATAAGCTAATAACAAACCAGTAGCCAAGACTCTCATAAAATGATAATGTTCATATCAAAATAAAAATTTATTTTCTCAGTTCCTTTGCCTCAATTTACCCAACTTCAAAGTGCTCTTGAGTGTG
Organism: Balaenoptera acutorostrata; assembly: GCF_949987535.1. Lineage (NCBI taxonomy): Eukaryota > Metazoa > Chordata > Mammalia > Artiodactyla > Balaenopteridae > Balaenoptera > Balaenoptera acutorostrata. Next base: position 92,012,304 of record NC_080067.1, on the reverse strand, counting down.
TTTAACTAAAACCTGCTCGCAATCAGGAGGGTTGTAGGTATTGTAGGTATATCTCAGAGGTGAGGCTATCTCTGATTTTCGTTTGATCTGATTTTTTTAGATATTCAAGAGATCAAGCTTGGAATTAGAGTGCCAAATTATTGATTTTTAATAAATCATCAGTGACTCAAAAACTCTTGTTCATTATCCAAGCTTCCACCTTCCTGCTAACAGGGAGCCTGGAAGCTGATAGGCAGATAACTCCTTGGTGACCATGAATGAGAGAAAGGTGAGGTATGTAGTCTTTCAGATCAAGTAAGATAATAAACACTAACATTATTAGATGTTTACCATTTTCCAGGCCTTGTGCTGAACACTGTGCATAACTTCATTTAATGTCTGAACTTGTAATATCCTTATCTTACTAAAGAAACCAAACCGCGGAGCCAGTAAGTCACTGGTTCCAAGTCACATGATATGTGAGTAGCTGAGCTGGGATTGAGGCCCACACATATACAGCATCATGACACAAAGATCCCCAATCCCTTAGCTGATTGGGGCCAGATGTATTTCAGATTTCACAATTTTTAAGATTTGAGAGAAGTAAACAGTTCATTTACTCTATATGGCGACACCCCTAGCTAGTGGGGTTGGGGAGCAGCTCATGATCAAACACATGAATGTATCTATAACACAACATAAATATATTCAGGCTGAGATAAATGGAGGCTATAAGTTACCTTATATCTACTCAGGTCACATTTCGTTGCCAAAGGAATTGTAAAACAGCTTCCATTTTCAGAGATTTTTGGATTTTAGAGTTGTTCATAAAGGATTTTGGACCTGACTTCTTTTCAAGTGCCCAGCTCTGTTCACTACATTTAGTATCTCTCTCTTTCCTGGATAGTGTTGACAGAACACTGCTGATTCTTACTGTTTTATTTTAAGTTTTGTGAGCCACCAGTCTTCTAATACCAGGTTCCTTTTTCAGTCAGGGTAAAACGCAATTAGCCTGTAAGGGGAGCTCCAGGCCTCCAGTTTCATTCCCCTTCTTCACCACTCCCCACACCCCAGTGCACAAGCATCTGGATGTGTCAAGAGGCCTTTTATTGAGCCACTGTACTAAGGCTGCGGTCTCTTTGCCCCAGTATATTCTTTCTTGGGAATCCGTCTTGCCTCTGCATACCTGATGCAATAGATGACCAGGAGTGGTTCCTGCCTGTGGCCCACCCTGCCCTGAGAGAGCATGGGGTGGGGAGTTTAAATAGATCAGCCTCCCATAGCCCTTAAGGAGATGCAGACTGGCCCTCCCTTTTCCTTGGCAGGCTCTCGTACTGCCTTTCCTTGCTGTCAGTGTGGTACACTTGAGAAGTCAGAGGCATTAATCTAAGCCCAGAAGAACATGGGCAAAACAGACCTTCATTAAATGCAGCAGAGAGAGGCCTCCACATCCTCAGCCTGGTTCACCAGGTCACCCTATTGGAATCTGGGATACAAGTTCACAGAAGCAAGCGTATGTGTTCTGGTCTTGTCCTTGATGCATATTTCTCATATGAACTTCAGAGGGAGGCGGCCATAGTAAGACTGTTTAGTTAGGTCCCCGGACAAACACTGTTTCATTATCATTTAGACACAGTTTATAAATATGGTTCTCTAGGGGTGGGCTTTCTTAGTTTCAGTCACATTCCAGGCCTACTCCCCTCTGTTACACCTTGAATTTGGGTGTTTTCATACTTTCTCAGGCCCACGTTTATAGGAACGTTCTGGGGTTATATCTGAAGATAGCTCATTGCATCCATTTATGTCTTATATTTCACCAGTTTAGCTTTCAGAGGGTAACTGTGCACCCAGAGTTGGTATTCAAAACCCTGAACAACTGGAATGGCACAGGCACCAACCAATCAGAACAGACAACAGATACAAACAACAGAACGGGCTGTGCTGAGCGGTGCTGGTGGAGCATCAGCCGGGCTCATGTGTGTCCGTATAAGAAACTAGCCTATGATTCTACTCTAGTGTCTACTCCTTGTTTGGCCCACTTGTGAACTCTATCTTCAAGTAACATTGAGGAAGGGCAGTCAGAGAAAATTCCTATGGCAATAAAACCATTCTAATACATGCTGCAGTGGGAAGAAATAAATAACAAGCCAATGACAGTGCTAATTATTCTTTCTACCCACTTATGTGTAGTAAGAAAGGAACTCTTTTCTAGTAGAAGCTGATATCTCTCTGAAAGGCAGGCTGTGGCGTCTAAGAATCCGCTTTTACTTCTAAAAGGACAGGTCCTAAGAGACTGCATCAAGCCTTCAGCTCACAAAGAACTGCTGTTTTCACCATTCAAATATTCAGTCTAGAAAGCTCCCAAAATATATTTCCTAAACCTGCTGACTGTAACTGTTACCGACCCTCCTGAGTTGGTCCCCAACAATGGTCCTCCTGCCCAGTGTCGCTCGTGCCAGTAGAACGGGACAGAGTTTGGTTCAGAAGCAAAGGACAGCTTTATTCTTTGCTCGGAGAATGGAGAGGCGCCACCTCTCACCCTCGAGCATTTGCTCTCCCCTCTCGGAGGCCGTGGGCGGGGCTGCTTTATCAGGACACCAGCAGCGGGGAGGGGTCTGAGCTCCCGAGGGGCCGCGCTGCACATGCTCCAGACCGCAGGGCGGGCAAAGCGCGTCTGCGCACTGCCGCCTCCGCCATCTTGAACTGCAGTGTCGGGCGCAGCAGTTTCGCAAGAGAGACTCTGGTCTGAAGCCCTGGAGGCCAGGGGTCTGCACGTGGCACCCTATGAGCAAGTGAAACTAGACGAAGCACTGAGGAAAGAGAAAAAGGTTAGAACCTATTTTATTATCTAGTTTCTATTTTTATTCCCCAGGATTTGTTAATAGGCTTTGTCAGTGACAAATCTCTCCTCTGTGTTTTGTCCTGCGCCTCCCTCTTGAGGAGTGCTGAGGGGCGAAGGTCCATCTTCTGTAACTGGTTCCTGCTGATTTGGGGTGTCAGTCATCGTAACCTTGGGTAGAAGAGCAGAACTTCTCCCCAGCTGCCTTTAGATATGTTTCGTTGTCACCAGGCCTGAGCCCAACTCTTTGTGTCCCTGAGCACCGCCATTTGGAGTTTTATAGTTACTCATGGCCCAAATATTAGCAAGAGAATAATGGTCATTAAGGGACCCAGGAAAGGTAAAAACCAAGTGACACCAGGGAGGGCCTGTTTTACCCAGCTGCAAGTTTGTTCAGTCAAATTAGGCTGAATAGCTGGAAGTCGAAGCCGGTGTCACTGGCCGCCATTGCCACAGCACCTGTTACCTTTTTTATGGTGATAGTGTGATATATGGTTCCCCCCGCCAAGGTCACTAGCACCCCTATGAGTGCAGTGTTTCCTGCAATTACTAGTCCTTTCCTGTTTGGGGTTGGGTGTGACAGATCCAACAATCAGTGAAGTTCCATCCTTCCTGAATATCCCTGGTCACATTTTTGTTGTTTTTCGGAAGAGAAGCTTCAGGTCAGAGGGAGGTTCACACAAGTAGTCGGGGGGGTCCATTGTCCCAGGTTGTCTCTCTGGAGGTTGGGGCTAGGGGGGACCCCTTCACTCCAGTGTGATGTGCTCCCGGAGTGATCCCCTGCAACTTCAGGGCAGAAGGGGTGGTTAGGATAACCAGGTGGGGTCCGTTCCACTTAGGAGTAAGCTGATCTTGTGGGCTGCCTGTTTTCCAGGTTTTTAGCTTCACCCAGTATCCTGGCTGGAAAGGGTGGAGGGCCAAATTGGTGGGTGTGGGCAGCACCTGGTTACCATATTCTGTGAGAGCTTTCATGTTTTCTCCTACCTGGAGGGCATACTGAATTGTTCCACTTCAAGGGTGTTAAGGTGTCCCTTCCCTCAGGCTTGGCAAATGGGTCTACCACATAAATTCAAGTGCACTTAACTTTAATTTATCCCTTGGGGCTAACTGCAGTTGAGAGTAACTTAATCCGATTTTCTTGAGTCTCCTGGCATAGTTTGACTAAGGTTCATTTTAAGGTCTGATTGGATCTCTCTACTTTCCCGGACAATTGGGGTCTCCAGGCAGAGTGCAAGGTGCATTTTAAGCCCAGGGCACTTGTTATCCCTTTTGTCACTTGAGACACGAATGCTGGGCCATTATCAGTTTGTAGGGATCCTGGGAGCCCAAACCTGGATATTATCTCTTTTAGTAATACTTTAGCCACTTTGGCTGCCATTTCACTTCTAGTGGGGAACACTTCTACTCACCCTGAAAATGTATCCACTAGCACCAAGAGATACCTGAAGTTGCCCGATGCACTTGGTGTGACAGTGAAATCAATCTGCCAGTCCTTCCCAGTCTGATGGACCTTATGTGGAGGTCTCTGGGGGGTCTGGTATTGGGGTTGTTCATTGTACAGATGGGGCATGTCTTAACTAACTGATTGATAATGCTTTTCGTGCCAGGAGTTACCCTGACCTCAACTGAACAATTATATAGGGGTTCCTTCCTGTGGTGAGTTCCTTGATAAACTTCCCTGATGGCTTGACAAGCTGCAGTTTGGGGAAAGAAGGATTGCCCATATTTATTAACTAGCTATCCAGGGTCTCCTAGATCTCTACTGAAGCCCTATTTCTGGGCTTTGTCTAATTCTTCCTTTGTGTAGACTGGGGAGTAATTGGCTGGATCTGGCCTCTTAGGTATGAAGGGTAATTGTCAACTTACTGGTTCTAGGGCCACCCTTTCAGCCCTTACGTTGAATCACTACCACTTTTTTTGGAAACTGCACTGCTTCTAGGGATCTCAATATGTTTAAGCCATTTTTTACCTGCTTATTCTCTGCAGTCAGCATACCTCTTTCTTTCCAAATAGGCTGTGTGCATATAGGATGGCATACGCATACTGGGAATCTTCATAAAATTTTAAGATCTTCCCTGGGAGGTCACTGCATATTCCGCTAATCTTTTTCCCTTTCTCATAAAACTGTTCCCATCTGTGAACTATTCCTCATCAGGGTTTCGAAGAGGCTCAATTCCTAGGTTGGGGCAACTGGAATAGATCGTGTCTGTGGTTTCTATACAATCATGCGCCATCCAGGAGCTCCATTTCTGTGGGTAGCAGGGTGGCAGGATTTAGCATGTGACAAGTTCTTATGGTAGCCACCGGGTTGTCTAAAAACATAGCCTGAACTTGAATTCACCTTCCAGGGGACAGCCATTCTGTCCCCTTAGAACTTACTAAAGCCTGAACCTGGTGTGCAGTCCATATAGTGATTGGCTGACCAAAAGTTAACTTTTCAGCCTCTTTTAGTAGGGTTGTAGTAGCTGCTACTGCCCGTAGGCAAGGAGGCCATCCCTTAGTTGTTTGATCTAATTGTTTATAGAAATAAGCAACCACCAGAGTAAGGGGTCCTAGTTTTTGAGCTAATATCCCAAGGATGATTCCCCTTCTTTCATGAATGAAAAGGTTAAAGGGTTTAGCTAAATCTGGGAGGGCCAGGGCAGGGCCCTGAAGTAATTGCTTTTTCAATTTTTTTTTTTTCCCTTGGGGCAGTAAAGACCAGATAATTTATCTGGTCCCATTTATAATGAAGAGACAATGGGTTCACACTCAGAAGACTTAATTACAAAGTAACATATCAACAAGGAAAAAATTGTCCATCTGGCTATCTGTCTATTCATAAAATCACTTAATCTTTGTTTTGGTGGAGACCTTAGAAGTCATCTATCCCAACCAGGCACACAAAACATTTTTTTTCTTTTCAAACATACTTGACAATTTATTTATTCAAACATACCCTGTTTCTACTTGAATGTTTCCAATTAGGGGCAACTCACTTCTTTTCAAGAAAACCTAGTTCAGCAGCCAGCACATATAGACAGCCAGTAATGTTTGCTGAATGACTACTTGAAGTAATTTACAGCCTTTTAGGATTTTGCAGCTGGAAGGGACCATAGAGTGTGGGAAAATGAGACTTACATTGGTTAATGAGATGTATGTTGTTATTTAGTTATTAGTGACAGGTTGGAATAACAACTCCGGCCTCTCATTTCCGGAGAGACAAGGAGAAGCCAGGAGAAAAAAAGGCTTCCTGGGGTGAATGGGCATCATGTAGAGAAGGGATTCACCTAATTTTGCCTTGTTCCAGAGAGGGCAAAGCCAGGGGTCAGAAAACTGGTAGTTGCTTGTAAGCCAATTTCAGCCGAATTCAGGGAAGAGCTTTTTAATTGTTAGAATTGCTTTTTCAATTCTTGAAAGGTCCCTTCGCATTCTGAATTCCATTCAAAAGGATCATCGTCCTTTCCTTTCAACTTTTCATATAGAAGTCTAGCTATTAGACCATAGTTAGAGATCCAGATGGGCAAAACCTGGCCACCCCCAGGAAACCCCTAAGCTGTCTTCTAGTTTTAGGAGGGGCAAGGCTGCAAATGGCTTCTTTCTTCTCCTGAGGTAGGCTTCTCTGGCCTTCTGTGAGAATGAAGCCTGGTTAGGTCACCCTATTTTGTGATGTTTGAGGCTTTTTCCTGGACATCTCATATCCTTTATCAGCTAAGTTGTTCAGAGTGGTTACAGTGTTTTTGTCAGAGGCTTCCTTAGTAGGGCTGGTGGTCAGAATGTCATCTACATACTGAAGGAGGATTCCCTTCTCCAGATGTATAACTTTTATGTCTTTAGCTAAAGTTTCCTCAAAGATGGCAGGGGAATTTTTGAACACTTGGGGTAAGACTGTCTAGCAGTGTTGTTGTTTTTGTTGTGTGTTTGGTTCCTGCCAAATTTTTCAAAAGCAAAAATTTCTTGTGACTCTGGGGCTAATGGAATACAGAAGAACAGAAGAAGGCATCTTTTAAATCTAATAATACAGAATACCAGGTCTTGGTGGATGGTAGCGTGACCAGCAGGGTGTAGGGATTAGGGACAACTGGATATATATCCCAGGTGGCTTCACTGACTGCCCTGAGGTCCTGTATTATGTGGTATTCCTCACTGGGTTTCTTTTTTTTTTTTTTTTTTAATTTTATTTATTATTTATTTCTGGCTGTGTTGGGTCTTCGTTTCTGTGCGAGGGCTTTCTCTAGTTGTGGCAAGCGGGGGCCACTCTTCATCGCGATGCGCGGGCCTCTCACTATCGCGGCCTCTCTTGCTGCGGAGCACAGGCTCCAGACGCGCAGGCTCAGTAATTGTGGCTCACGGGCTTAGTCGCTCCGCGGCACGTGGGATCCTCCCAGACCAGGGCTCGAACCCGTGTCCCCCGCATTGGCAGGCAGACTCCCAACCACTGCGCCACCAGGGAAGCCCACACTGGGTTTCTTTATGGGGAGAATTAGGGTATTACAGGCTGATTGGCCTGGTCTAATAAAGCTTTGATCAGTTAGGCCCTGTATAACAGGGGCAATGCCCAACAAGTTCTCCTGACAGCCATGTATGTCCAGGTTTTAGTTGGACTATCACGAGACTGGCTTCTACAGTTTGTCCCACACATCCATGGGCCTAGGGAGGTCAACTTGCTCTGTGCAGGGAGGTTTGTCCTCAGCCGTTAACATTATCACCTTGTGCCTTTTTTCTGATGCCGATCTCCAATTTGTCTCCCATTAGGTGGATAGTAGTTCTCAATTTATGTAAGGTATCTCTTCCTAACAGGGATGCAGGGCATTCAGGAATGTATAGGAAGGAATGGGTGAGAGTATGTTCTTCCAGTTTGCATTCTAATGGCTCTATGAATGCTCATCCTTGGGCCTTCCCTGATACCCCCATAATTTTACCACTCTTGTGACCGGGTTTGCCTGATACGGTGTTCAGAACTGAGTAAGTGGCACCAGTGTCGACTAAGAATTCAACAGACTTTCCCCCTATGTCCAGTGTCAGCCAAGGCTCCTTGGGGGTCAATTGGAGTGTCAGACTAGGAGACCCCTGGCTCCATCATTGTTCATCTATTTGGACCATCTATCTTTGAGGGTAGTGGCCAGGATCTGCCATTTCCAACCCCCTCCAGGGGTGGCGAAGGCATTCTCCCTTACAGTGTTCATCTGGTTTACATATGACACAGTGATTGGGTCCTAGTTTCCTTGGCTTGCTATCCCTTGGTGGGGACCAGTGTTGACCCCTGGAAGTCAGCAGGAGGGCAAAGAGTCATGGTGCAGCTGCTCCTGCCTTGTACAGGGGTCAGGAGGATAGCGCTACTGGTGAGACAGTGGGCAAGATTTCCTCAGCTTCTTCTTGCCCACAAGTTCCCATCACCCCTGGGCCGCCTGGCACTGCGGGAAGGCCAGCCAGAGGCAATGGGCAGGCGGGCATGAGTTTTAGTCTCCAATCCCCAGTGATGGCACAGTATGATTCCCTCAAGGGGGCACAGTCCAGATGACTCTGGGGGCTATGCAGTGTGCTTACCACTCCCGGCTATCAGGTTGTTGGGCAGAGTCACTCTGAATTCAGTGGAAGGTTGCCACGGTTCTGCCCTGTCAGAGTGTACCCAAGATCAGAGGCAGTCATTCCCATGCAAATCTCCAAAACGTCCACTGTCCTTCAGCTGGAGCCAGAGCGAGTCTGAAGCCTAGTAGGTTGGTATAGGCAGCAGGGCCATGGTCAATCGCATCTGGTCTGCCAAAAATTTGTTACCGAACTCCCTGAATTGGTCCCCAATAAGGGGTCTTCTGCCCTGTGATGCTCATACCAATAGAACAAGATTGTTCAGAAGCAAAAGAAAGCTTTATTCTTTGATCAGAGAATGGAGTGGTTCAAGCCTGTGCTCTAGAGTACACGCTCTCCCTGGAAGGCCCTTGGCGGGGCTGTTTTATAGAGTCCTTATGGGGGTGGAGTTCTTGTGGGTCAGGTACAGCTATGCTGCTCACTTCACTCCAGATAAAAGTGCTGGGTGCAGCATCCCTGCACACGGTCCACCATGCTGAAGTGTCGGCTGCAGCCATTTCACACTAGGAACTCTGGTCTGAAGGGCCAGGTGCAAGGCCTCTGCATGTGGCACCCTATAAGCAAGTGAAACAAGACTAAGCACAAAGGAAAAGAAAAAAAGCTTGGACTTTATTACCCAGATTTTATTTTTATTACCCTGGAATTGTTAATGGGCTTTGCCAGCAACATAACCTTCTGCCCAGCAATGGAGAATACCAGGAGCCAAAAATACACATTTCATCTAAACAGCTTTGAACTTTCTGAAGTGTCAGCTACCAAGCTGCCCTTTGTACATGACCTATAGTGTCTCACTCGGGAGTATTTTCTGCACACATCAGTCAGTGGCACCTTTTTTTTTTTTTTTTTTTTTAAGTATTTATTTATTTATTTATAGCTGTGTTGGGTCTTCGTTTCTGTGCGAGGGCTTTCTCTAACTGTGGCAAGCGGGGGCCACTCTTCATCGCGGTGCGCGGGCCTCTCACTATCGCGGCCTCTCTTGTTGCAGAGCACAGGCTCCAGACGCGCAGGCTCAGTAGTTGTGGCTCACGGGCCCAGTTGCTCCGTGGCATGCGGGATCTTCCCAGACCAGGGCTCGAACCCGTGTCCCCTGCATTGGCAGGCAGACTCTCAACCACTGCGCCACCAGGGAAGCCCAGTGGCACCTTTTGACAAAGTATGACACTCCACTGTGGATCTATGATACATCCTAAATAGTAGAAAAAAGAAGAGAACTAAGATATGGGAGTTGTTGCAAGAAAACTCTATTGTGAGCAGTAGCAAGAAAACAGAATTGGAAGAGAGGCCCCCTGACCAGGAAGATGCAGCCAGGAGCTCCCACCAGAAGGATTCATCTGGTTCATTACAATATCCAGACATGGGGTTGGCTTCCAAGGCAAAGCACAAAGCATTAACATTAGAACAAACATTAATATAGCCTCCCACTCTACAGAGAAGAACACAAATCTTTCAACTTCGTCTCAATTTCCGTTAAGTCCTTTAGAGAAGTTTTCTGATGAATCTGTGTAAAACCCGCTTTATAAAAATTGGTTTAATGGCCTCCTTGATTGGGACATTTCTGTTGCATAAAACATGGGATGACTGCCATTGGACAAAGTGTCCCCTTTATATTTCTCAAGACTAGAGAGAATAGAGTACAAAGTATGAAGAACTTTTTCTCCTCTCCCATTCTCTCTTTCCTTCAAGTGCTTATTTTAGGCTCATAGTTATAGGTTGAAGGACAGCTCTGTACAGAAATTTGAAAATCCTAACTCCCCCAATTCCAGATCTCCTAACCCAGCACTACTGAAAGTATGTTCGCATACCACTGCTGACTTTTTTTTATCAGTCCCTGACAAGATTATACAGCAATTGAGAATAGCATTTAGAAATTTTTTCAGCCATTTGTCCCAATAATTTTAATTTTCTTGAAGCTAATCATAAAAAGAGAGGGGCTTATGTTTTGAGTATTCATCCATTAAGCAGTGGGAATTTTTAAAAACTTTTTTTGTTTTTTTGTTTTTTTACTTCTAGATAGCTTGAGAAGCACTATCCTGACTTGTAGTCTTTCCAGTTGCCATGCCCTAATCCATAATTATGTGATGATTAATTGTGACCTTCCAATTAGCAATGCCTAGAGTGCAAAATCAGGTACAATGTCCAATAAAAAGAATCCATCACCTAACATCAGTATAATTTTTGTTTCTGTTTTTTAACCTTGAAAACACATTAGCTCATTTTAATTTTTACATTCATATGAGATGGGAAAGAAAATATTATCTGCATTTTATATGTGATTCTACTGAGCTCAGAAATAGTGTGCCCTGTGTGAAATGACAAGCTGGAGAGGACCAGGAGAGAGTAGAAAGACTATTTACTGTGTTAGTGACTGTGAAGAAATTGCTTAATCTCTCTGAAGTTTACTTTCCTTATCTGAAGCAAGCAGATAATAATACCTTGCAAGTTCAAGACTTGATGAAAAAAAAAATGAGAAAATATGGTAATCACTTAAAAAATTGTGTTATTTGGACTTGTTAAAGATCTCTTCACTGGAACTACAGGTTAAACAATGGTATCTCACAAAAGTAGGACAGTTTTTCCAGGGCCTGGCACAAATCTAATTTTCAATAAATATTAGTGGGATGAATGACTAAATGAACAAGCACAGATTTTTCCTTCTGTACTGAATCCTTTCTAATGCTCATAGAACTTAACCAAGAGGAACATAATCACACCAATTTTGTTCCCTATTACTATATCACTTAGGATTTCAGGGGCTGTGTCCAAGTATACATAGATTTTTGGATACTCAGTTTAGAGATCTTCAAACTCATTCTAATTAAAGAATTCCTTTCTCCAAACTTTTACCCAGAATTCCATTTTTAAAACAAACCTCGCTCAGGCCCCTCAGTAGCCCCTGAGACACCTTCTTAGACCCCTAGGGCACAGTCTGAAAACCACTGTCTTTCTAATAATGGTGACTGGGTGACCAGAACTGACAAGAATTTAGTAAGTTAGAAAAAATAAAAGGCAAGCGTATAGACTTCTAGGAGCCTAACTCTCTCTCCTGAAAATCTCCAAGAAGTGATGGCCAAAAATCAATTATTACATTTACCTTTGAAAGTCCAACCTATAGTGAGTTACCCATAACCTTCAATTGTTCCACCCAATTATGCTTGTTATATGCTTTGAGAGAAGTGCAAAATTAACTGTTGGGTACAGTGGTTTTAGTTGTTTGGTTAATTTTGTGATCATCCAGAGTCAGCTTTCCTTGAATTCAAAAACAGGAAAACACAAGAAATCAATGAAGAAGTTACAAACCTCTTGATAATCTTTGGATCTTACAAGGGTCAGGTTGTTGGAAACACTGATCTGATGAATCAGAAGAAGTGTACTTTTGGGGAAGTAGAATGAGATCTCTTCAGCAAAAATATTTGAAAGAACATGCTGCAACCTCAGGTTAGGTTCTGGGCAAGACATCACAGGTCCCAGGAAATTTGCCTTGGCTACAGTGGTTGGTACTGCATGGGGAGCTTGGGCAAATAAAGACTCTGAAAAGGCAGCATCCCAAGGGCCCATCCACAATTCAGAGTGGGTTCATATTCCCCTTGGGTCAGCTGTCAAGATGAGGAGCTTAGCTTTAGCCTTGTTGAATTCATAGAGAAGGTGGGGTATGTAATTCATTCACGAAAGTGCCAAAAGGTTGAAAGAATCACAGCCTTTTGTTCTGAGTTTCCTGGTTGAGTTCTCTTGTCTATATGGTGACAGATGCCCCAATGTGCTGCCAATTAGTATGGTTTGAATTAGCAACTACTGCACCAAGGTGCTGTCATTCCATTTGTCCTCCCCCATTGATTCCCCTCTCTCTCTCTCTTTTTTGTAACTGAGGAAACTTTAATATACAAATTGGAAGATTTTAGTCTCACTATAGACAAATTTTTGGGTCCTGGAGAGAATGGAGGAGGTGGGTAGGAGGACACAAAATACTCTAAAGAATCTAGGAGGACATCTCTTTAATGTTTGAGGTAGCAGTTACATTTGACTTCATTTTTCCTCTGCTCCAAATGAATTTTTCCTTCAAATCACGTGGACTTGTACATCTTAGAGCAAAGCTGTACAAAGTGACTTGTGAGATAGAGACAGTTAATAAAGGAGTCCATGATTGCCACATGAATTTCATCGAGAATAATCTCAGTGCAATTTACAAGGTCTGTATCACCTTCTAGCCATGGGTTATAAGTTAAACAATAATACTTTTGCAATAGCAATTTAGAGAGAGATAACCTCAACATTTCACATAAGAACTTTAAAATCACATGTTTGAACATCAACTCTGACGTTAGTAAAGAAACTTGACAAATATGTCCTTAGTTTGAAGCTGTAGGATATTGCATTAAGACTCTGGGAGGGGCTGGAGACTATTTTTTTTCCCATTTTATATGTAAGCAAAATTTAGGCCCAGAAATGTTAATGGCTGTTGTAAATTCTATGACTAGATCCCAAATTTCCACATTACTGACTCTTGAACTAGCCATTAAGTCAAGCCTTTATTCTAGTGGGATTCTTTGCAGAAGTTAAGATTTTTCATAGTCTTTCATAGCACTCAATTTTCTGAGCCCACATACAGAATCAAAAAGCAGGTAAAATTAGACATATTCTAGGACTAAGAAAATTGAACCAATTTTCAGTATGTGGGGATTCCCAAACCAAGTCTATACTGTTCACAGATTTTCTGCTACCCATAATATTTTTGAGGAGAAGAGCTTTTAAATTATTAGCTGTCTTTTTGGATTATTCTTATTTCAACTAGAAGAACTAGAAACTGCATGTGGACTCAATAAAGACCCCAGCTGCTGCTAGCCCTATAATTGAGGGTGTTAGAATTTTTAAATCATTTGATTTTGATAAACTCCCTGGGAAAGATGGCATGGGGTGAGATAGAGAGATGTGTAGGTCACAGGGTCATGATAAAATGTTCATTTCCATATGGGCAGCCAGAAGATGGACACTGGGAAGAAGTAGTGAACTGCTTGAGGGAATATCTTTTTTTTTTTTGGTGGAATATCTTTCATGGAAGCAATGTGTCTGTTGGGCAGTTGGTAACCTGAGAGGAAGTGCACTCAGGTGGAGCAGAGAAGAAATCTGTAAAGATCGTGTGAATTTTATTTTCATTCTCCTAGGCCAAGGGAAAGGAGCCAGGAAGGGAAGAAGCAAACTGAAGTTTCCTCCACTAGAGTAAAGCAACTCATGCTGCAAATTATGCTGCAAATTCTTGATTACCATCATACAAAAAGATTTGTGTACTTTTGATGAAAGCCTAGGATGGGCTTGGGGTCAAAGAGGGGTGAAGACTTTGGGATTCTTGTCAACCTTTATGCTCCCCTCCTTGGTCTCTAAAGCCAAGAACTAATACATTTTGCCAAAACTAATTCATCTTGAATAATAATGGGTCCAAGCCCCCAAATTATGACTCTCTAGTGGCTTTCCACAGCCATTATTTAAAATAGGATAATTATACCATATAGGCAAACTAACCAGAATTTATACTGTTAGATTTCAGTTTCTAATATGAGCAACATGATCAGAAGTCTTTTCATGAAAGACAATATTCTTCGTATTAAATTGCTTTATAAAGTATTCAGATATCGCAATTGTCTGTTTCTAGTTACTTCAGTGGTTTAGGGTCCCAGATTAATTAGTGCAATATCAAAAGTTTGATCTCAGAAGGTCTTTCTAAATTCCATGTCATTGCCAGGGTGAGTGAGAGCTGCTTGGCCCTAAAATATGTATAGTTTTTGCCTCCTTATAGGTCAATAGTCTCATAATCAATATCCATAATTCTAGCTAGAGGTTTTGCTTATGCATTCATTCAACAAATATTTATTGAGCACCAGGCCCAGGCCCAGTACTGAGGATTAGAAGATAAATAAGAAAAAAGGAAACAAACGTTTGAGAACCTAGGCTGTCCCAGGCATTGTGCCAACCAATTTACATGTAAAATGTCTTTTCATTCTAAATCAACCACACAATGTACACATCATGACTTTTTTTCTTAAAAAATAAAACTCATTATTTTGAAAGTTATAAGAGTAATATATGATCATTATAAAGAATATGGAAAATATAGAAAGGTACAAAGAAGAAAATTATTATCATCCGTAATGACAATCCCTAGAGGTAATTATTATTAACTTGGGGAATCTTTTGTGTATGTGAACTAAGACTGTTCTGTGTTTGAAAAATTGTAGTGTGTCTTGAGGAGGTATATTTTCTGGCAGAGGTGCTGAGGGGATTAGAAACTGAAGGCTTAACGCTTACTTTGCTGTTTATATGAGACTTTGTGAGATTCATCCTCCTCCCCACTCTCACCCCACTTCATCCTCAGCTGGACAGTTGCTCATCTTCCTTTAAGTCTAAGGACATATTTCCTCTAGGAGCGCTTCCCTGACACTTCTTCCACACATTCACCCACAAGTTAGGTTCCCATTCTCTGCTCTTGGGGCACCCTGACTTCTTGTATGTAGCACTATTATAATTGTAACAAAACAGTCAACTCCTATTCATCTAATGTACACTTCTCTCTTATTTATTGTTACAGCTTCACTCCCTAGCAAAGTGTCAGGTATATAAAATATTCTTTAGATTAACTGAATGAATGAAAGGTTATGGTATAAAGACCAAAGGTTTTATAGGAATTCTGTCAGCACCAGAGGCTGTGAAAGTGGGCTAGGACCTGTTGCTCTAAACTAGGGTTCATATGTTGACGGGGGCAGAGGAGTGAGGGAAGTGCATGCCAGGATGAGGAGCAACATGACACAGAAGCTTGCTGTGGAACCTTGGGGAAGAGACTAAAGGATATGCCAATGAACCTAATTTACAGAATAGATTAATTTCTGAAATTTCACTTTTTTTGGAAATTGATTCATTTTCCTGTTGATATACACTAAATTCCAAGACATGGATACACGCATACACAGACACACGCACACACACACACAGATAAAATTAGCATTTAAAAATTGTATTTAAGAATGCCTAAAGATTTTCAAATACAAGAGTATCTGAAAATAATATTGTAATAGTCTTAATCTCATACAGTCAGTCAAATACTTTACCAAATAGTCAGCAACACAAAGAGCCTAGAAACTTCCTGGAATTAGGAGGTGTGGAAAAGAACAAATTTCTTATTTGAGACACACTTAGGACATTTTTTAAAAGGAATTCATTAAAAGGAACACTTTCGAGCAAGTGCTTTCTTGTGATATCTTTTGCTTTTTGGCTTCTTTCCAAACCAGATGAGCAGTATCAGTTAAGTCTAAAGTCTGCTGCTTAGAATTTTCTTACATTTGCAGTAAGGAGACGTAGTTGCTATATGAGTTCTGCCCTCCCTACTGTCATTTGCCATAGCATTCTCTGCACCTTGTGGATTCAAGGAGTGTCGGCAGAGCTGGCAGAGCCTTTGCGATTACCTAGTCCAGCTCCATCATTTTGCAGTTGAGGAAAACAGGGGGATGAAGAGACTTCCTAAGCATTCATGCTAGTTGCTGGTGACTAGAACTCAGGCTTCTGGAGTCCCTGTCCCTCCAGTGTCCTTTGCCTGATCATACAGTCTCCCAGGATTAGCTGTCTTGGTATGTGTTTTGAGAAAGGAGGGTGAGGCAATGTCCAGAATTTGAGACTGACCAACCACTTATGTGACCATGGCCACAATTAGTCCAAAGGGACCCAGACTTCCATGCATTTTAAAGAGCCAAAGGAAGTATAATGTTCTAGCGCAGAAATAAGCAGGCTTGCAGTGCTGCCGGGTATCTGCAAAGGACCTTCGTATAGCTTGATGGACCTCAGATCTGGAATCACTATCACTAACCCGAGATGAAAAAAGAAAGTTACAGGAAAGGGATTTGGAATGACATTAACTGGTTATTTAAATTAAATTTACAGAACTGGATCTTCATCAAATCAACATTTGGAGAGTATATTTTTCACCTTCTTTAGAGGGTACTTTGCAAATATCAGCAATAACAGATAAAAGTAATATTAGACAAAAAGGGAAGACCTCCCCATACATGTACCACTCCCATTAAATTCAGAAAAGAAGAAGAAAAGATATAGAAGCCACACTTTGAAAAGAAACAGTCGGGTCATTTTACCACTTCAATTACATCTTGTGGGATGTTGCGACACAAATGGAACTCTTGTAAAACATGCAAATGACTGAAAGCTCACCACACACGACCTAATGAAGATGAATATATGTGAAACAGCCTAAGTAAAGGTAGCCTGTAAAGAATGGCAGTGCCCTGAACCAGGTTCTCCTGTGCTAGGGGAATGTAGAGAACAGACTTTCATCCTTCTGTGAAGTAAAAATAGAGTTGAGGCTGGGTCATGTGCCTGGCCAACTCACCCCTGGAGCTCAGCACATTTGGGCTCTTGGCTTTACAGAAGAAAGCAAGGAATAATATAATCTTCATAGTCCTCGGGCCACAAAGATCCTCAAACCCATTCTCAATCTATCAGGGTGCTAATCTGTTTTGAACATTCAGTCCTTCTTTCCAGAAAGTTTTTTTTTTTTAAATATATTTATTTATTTTATTTTTGGCTGCATTGGGTCTTTGTTGCTGCGCACGGGCTTTCTCTAGTTGAGGTGAGCAGGGGCTACTCTTCGTTGTGGTGCGCAGGCTTTTCATTGCAGTCGTTTCTCTTGTTGTGGAGCACGCGCTCTAGGCGCGCAGGCTTCAGTAGTTGTGGCACACAGGCTTAGTTGCTCCGTGGCATGTGAAATCTTCCCGGACCAGGACCTGAACCCATGTCCCCTGCATTGGCAGGCGGATTCTTAACCACTGCGCCACCAGAGAAGTCCCAGAAAGTTTTTCCAGAGTAACCCAGCCTTCCTCCAAACTGCCAACACAGCCTGACTTCTGTGTTCCTTCAGTTGGAATTTTATTGCCATACATCTGGCTGCCTGGTTTGTTTGTTTCCCGCTAATTTAACAAAAATCTGACTCTTGATGTGATATTGGCCCGTCATTTTCTTTTTTGTGCAGTATTTTTTTCTGCTTTTGATATTAGGGTGATGGTGGCCTCACAGAATGAGTTTGGAAGTGTTCGTCCTCTGAAACTTTTTGGAATAGTTTCCGAAGGGTAGGTATTAACTCTTCTCTAAATGTTTGACAAAATTTGCCTGTGAAGCCATCTGGTCCTGGACTTTTGTTTGTTGGGAGTTTTAAAATCATAGATTCAATCTCAGTACTTGTGATTGGTCTGTTCATATTTTCTATTTCTTCCTGGCTCAGTCTTCAGAGATTGTATCTTTCTAAGAATTTGTCCATTTCTTCTAGGTTGTCCATTTTATTGGCATGTAGTTGCTTGTAGTAGTCTCTCATGATCTTTTGTATTTCTGTGATGTCAGTTGTAACTTCTTTTTCATTTCTAATTTTATTGATTTGAGCCCTCTCCCTTTTTCCCATAGCTGCCCCCTGCCTCCCCAGGAGGCTCTCCAAGACCAGCAGGTAGGTCTGGCCCAGGTTCCTATGGAGTCACTGCTTTTGCCCTGGGACCCAGTGCATGTGGAACCTTGTGTGCATCCTCCAAGAGTGGAGTCTCTGTTTCCCCTAGTCCTGTGGAGCTCCTACAATCAAGCCCCACTGGCCTTCAAAGCCAAATGCTCTGGGGGCTCCTCCTCCCAATGCCAGACCCCTAGGCTGGGGAGACTGTCGTGGGGCTTAGAGCTCTCACTCCTGCGGGAGAACCTCTGCGATATAATTATTCTTCAGTTTGTGGGTTGCCCACCTGGGTGGTAGGGGGTTTGATTATATCACAAGTACACCCCTCCTACCATCTGGTTGTTTCTTCTTTATGTCTTTGGATGTAGAATATCTTTTTTTGGTAGATTCCAGTCTTTTTTTAAATCAGTGGTTGTTCAGCAGTTAGTTGTGATTTTGGTGTTCTCTGGCGTGTATATCTGTCGGTGGTCTGCAGCACTTTGCTCTGTGGTGTTCATAAAGTGGCTATGTATATTATATATATAAAGAAAGCTGGCTTCTACAGTGCAGAGGGTTATTGTACTCTCTCTAAGCTCTCCTAAAACTATGGCTGCAATACAGACCCTGAGGTAGTGAGGGCTGTGGGGAGCAAAGAGTGAGAGAAGAAGATTATGGTTTAAAAGTTCCTAAGAAACTAATTTACATGATCCGTATTTACTCTCTCATATGATTATAACCCATATAAAATGAGACCTAGTTATTATTCTTGCTGTGAAACCAGGTGCAGCCAAGACATTTAAACCACATCACCCTGCCTCAGAAAGCTTTCAAGAATTTACTAGATCTTTGTTGTAATTTTGTTAAAACTTTCTGAAAATACTCTTTAGACAGCTTTTCTTCTCCCCAAGTTTCATATGACCAAGGGCACCTTTCCTCAAATTTTCATGAATAAACTCCTCCATCTAGTTATGTGCTGATAGATTAAAGAACAGGTTAAAGCTACAAAGAGGATCCATATACATTACCTCACTGTTTAGCTTGATGAACATTTATTGATCACCTGCTATGTACCGGTAACTGTTCTAAGGGCTGTGGGTACAAAAATAAATACAGCACAATCCCTGCCTATTGAAATGAAAATAGCAGATTAGGCAACATAATTGTCTCTGAGTGTAGATTCTTTCTGCACTCAGAGATTAAGGGAGGCTGTATAGCTGGTAGTGATGACATCTGAACTAAACCCAGGACTATCTAAATTTTGGATCATAACTCTCTAGTTTTCTATCCAAGCGTTTGTTTTTCACAGATTGAAAAAAAATGTGAGCTATTTGGAAAACAAAAACAAAACAGTATGACAACAACAAAATCCTTTGAGTTATACCCAATTAGAATTCTTAAACTGGCTTAAAAATAATAGTTAAAGCCAACTGGAATTTGACATCTCTTTCTATATGGCATTTTACTCAGTTGAGCCTTTATTCAATAGAACTTTCTGAAAAGATGAAAGTGTCCTGTGCTGTTCAATACAGTAATCACTAGCCACAGATAACCAGTGAGCCCTTAAAATATGGTTAATGCAACTGAAGAATTGAATTATTTTATTTATCTTATTTTATTTATTTATTTTTGGCTGTGTTGGGTCTTCGTTTCTGTGCAAGAGCTTTCTCTAGTTGCGGCAAGTGGGGGCCACTCTTCATCGCGGTGCACAGGCCTCTCATTATCGCGGTCTCTCTTGTTGCGGAGCACAGGCTCCAGACGCACAGGCTCAGTAATTGTGGCTCACGGGCCTAGTTGTTCTGCGGCATGTGGGATCTTCCCAGACCAGGGCTCGAACCCGTGTCCCCTGCATTAGCAGGCAGATTCTCAACCACTGCGCCATGAGGGAAGCCCTTATCTTATTTTAATGAATTTAAATTTAAATAGCTACCTGAGGCTCTATCATGTGCAGATCATGGCAACATTGGGATGACATGGGAATTTTACATCTTTTACTAGAGGAGACTATTTCCCTTAACAGATAGAAAAGATATTTAAGCTGCTTTAATATTTTGGGGCTTGGAGGTAAAAGTGCAGTAGAAAGAGAAACAGACAAAGATGCTGACAGGCAGAAGCACAAAAGGATGCAGCCTTTCACAAAGCAAAATAAATTAATGAAAATGGTCATGGCCATCCCACATGCTCATCACTGGTAGGAAAATGATCCTCTCTCCACAGAAAGAGACAATTACACTTACACCAGTGGGGAAAATAAGCTTGTGCTTACAGAAATCTGTTTCTAAATGAAACAGCTTGGCTATTTTTATCTATTCAAGCCTAGACATATTACTGAATATTAGTAAACTCTGTGGTCTAAAATTAACTGGTTGAATGTGGGAGGGAGAGAATTTTCTCTTTTTCTCCTCTTAATAAGAGACAAGCAAAAATGAAACCTTAACTCTTTGGCTTTTGCATACCAAGTAAAGATTTCAGCCCTTAAAGATTCAGGTGTCTGCTCAACAGGTGGCAAAATGTTCTTTTTCTATCATTAATTCCCATAATCGTCTCACTTGCACATGGTAGTATCTATGGATTTTTCTAATAAAAATACAATGTATTCATTTTGCATTTCCATAGTATAAAATATCCAAGCTGCTCAGTGTGATAAAGTTCTACCATTAGCTGTGCTCCTACAGTGAGGCTGCCTAGGAGGTTTGGTGAGCAGGGTCCAGATAACTTAATAAAAAAGAGAAACTTATAATGGAATCACTGACACTAGTTTTAATTCCAATAGCCCGCATAGATACCATCAAGCAGAGGGCTTATAGAGGCCAAGACTCACGAAATTCTCACGATGCCATAATTTTCTCCCTTAATTATAAGGAATTACTCTAGAGATACAAGACACTATAGTAATACAAAGGTAGCAGGATATGAATTTTTAATATGGAAATTATTCCATGTTTTAGTATGGGAATGTCACTACCTGTTTTCTGTTTTTCTTTGCTTCTGTGCATTGGAACGAGTGATTCAACCCATTCTAGGATGGAGGGAACTTTCTCTGCCCTCCTTTTATTTCCATCACTCTCCACCCCTAGGAAGAAAAGCAAACATTTCTCCTTCCCCCCAGGAAGTGTCTAATGACTAAGCCTTCCTACGCTGGAAAGAGAAACTAGTGTTTAGTTGCTAGTAATTTGAGCTCTGGATTTCATAGCTATTGAAGATTATTGCGTGAAAGAAAAGTAAATAGTATAGGACTTTGAGCTTGATAAAGGGTCTAGGGCTGAAGCTCTGGAAAGTACTAAAATTTGGGGGCAGAAGGAAAGAGAAAAGGGAGTCACTGGATGGGGAGAATTGTCTGGGAAAAGGATGGGCTGGAAAGGGTGGAGAAAAGGGGCACTGACCTTAAAATACAGGATGAGTAATTGGAAAAAAGTACTGAATATGAGAGGTATCATAGTCCTGTCCACCTACCACCCAGTATTCACATAAATGAGAATCATCCCAAAGTCGATATCTAGGACCTCAGGGGGAATTTTTCTCCATCTGTACCAACTCCTCACTAAATTGACTTCTCTGTGGAAACAACAACCATCCTTGCCACAGAACTTTCTTTGTTATTTGAAGTGACAATGTATGGACTATCTTGCCACTATATCTATCCCAGGACATCTTAAGCCCAAGGGACTCCCTGGATTCTTCTATGAGTCATGGGATGGAATTTCTCTAACTTTACTTGGGAGGGCTGAATTGTACAAACTTACATCTCAAGCTGAGACATTAATTTTTAAGTGGAAAGCTCTGTGATGTAAGGATAGTGATTCACTGATTGCCCCTCTAGTATCCATTCCCTCTCCCATCTTCTCCAAAAAGATTCCAAATATTTATTAGGTGTCCACTATCCCTTTTCTTTTCAGTCTGTATTACTTAGGGGAAGCTGACCCTATCTCCAGTTCAGGGATGCGTTCTTATTGATTGACATGGAAAGGACTTTTATTTCATGATTGGAAGAGATGCTATCACTCTCTCCTGCTGGACATGAATAAAGAAGCATATCACCTTGATTCCTAATGACAGCCATTTTATAAACAAGAGAAACCAATCTCAGGTTGATGCAATAGCTTTGACACAGAGAGAGATGGAAAATATTTTCATGTTTGAAGACATTCTTGAACCATTAAATCAGCCATTCCTGAAACACATCTTACCTATGGATTTATTCATTTCCTTATCACTTAAATCAATTTACTTGGAGTTGTCTATTATTTGCAGCTGAAAACTGGCTTAAAACCT
This sequence comes from Balaenoptera acutorostrata, assembly GCF_949987535.1. NCBI lineage: Eukaryota > Metazoa > Chordata > Mammalia > Artiodactyla > Balaenopteridae > Balaenoptera > Balaenoptera acutorostrata. Next base: position 91,990,195 of record NC_080067.1, on the reverse strand, counting down.
TATTAGAAGAATTCAGGAAGTTGATGAGGAAACTTACTTCTTTATTAAAATAAAACCCAGAATGTTCAGTGATTAGACAGAAAGGAAAATCATTTAGTGTAAAAGAGATGGGTAGCTAACTGATACATTCCCAAGGATCTCACTCCTCTGCATGGAGTTCTCTGAAGTGAGACACTGTAGCCACCACCACACTTTGCCTTAGAGATATGTAAATTCCCTCTTAAGGCCAGATGTAGACACAGTAAAGCTGAAACTTTAAAGAAGACTTTGTTATATGCCAAGGGAGAACAATAGGGACGCGAGCAAAGAATATACCAATAAATAAAGTTTGTCTGACTTTTAAAGTATATAACCACACCATAGCTAGATGGTGCCTGGGTTTGCAGACCTTATCCTGTTTCTTGTCCTAATATCTGAGCTGATCCAGATTCACATATGACCCCGCTCAAGTTTCTAACTTCTTCCCTATTGGCTTCAACGTGGATGGCACCACTGTAGATTCTGCCCACCTGGAGTTCCTTCTTAGGCTTTTGATAAACTTCAGCATAAGAGTTCTATTCAAGTTCTATTCAGGAAAGCCCATCTCTGGATGTGTTTCTCAAATTCTGACCCAAGAACCCTCCACATTGGAATCAACAAGGATGACTACATAAAACGCAGATTCCTGGACCTTGCTCTAAGGGATTATGATACAGTAAGTGTGTGGCACCCAGGAATCTGCATTTAAACCAATTTCCCAAGTGATTGTGATCAAGATAAAAATGGAAAACACTTCTCTAGGAATACCTTTAACTTTTCCAAAATTAGCAGTAGGGATAGCCTATCAATTATACCATCATGAAACAAACATCATATAAATGCAATTCCTCACAAATGCATATTTAGTGGTTATTTTGAACTTTCAAATCTAGCTTTTAACTACAATTCTAGAAGCCATTTTCCATATCCCTTTTTTCCTTAACCAATCCAAACATAAACTTTTACCCAGAAGGATAGGTACAATACTACAGAATATTTGTTTTATTCCTGCCTTTAAAGAATTCTAGTTGAAGTTCAGATATACATTTCCTTATAAAAAGAGAATGTCACAAGAAGAAACAAATGAAAACATACACTGTCAGTGAAAAATAATTTTATTTTTTCAATAAACTCTAAAAACTGCTAAACACATGTAGAATCAGGATGCTAACACATTCGAACTCAAAGATGACTAAAAATAAAAAGGAGTATTTCAAGAAGTAACCCATCCACATGCCAAGTCACTCCTACCCATAACAGAATAAGAAAGTCCCTCCTTTTCCAAAATATCTTCCCCACCCATTTAGTCACCCATTCAGCCACCCACTGCCTTCCATTTCTACATCACATTTCTTTAATTTATTTAGTTTAGGGCTGCTGTAACTTCAAATCATTATGTGGAAAGAGTAGCATATAAACCAATTGTAAACTCTTTTACTAGAATGTATGTAGCAATTACTTAGAATAACTGATGTAATGACACCCAGGTCAGGTAAGTTTCAGTGGGTAGGAGGTTGTCTTAAGTTGGATTCTATTTATTTGAGGTCATATCAAATGAGTCACAGGTAGGGCAATGAGGAAGTGAAACAGGGAAGAGAAAAAAGCAAGAGAGGGTGTGATAATGAGCAATTTACTACTGTGGCAACTGGGGCTTATCCCATAGGAGACCTCAGAGTTTTCTCAACCAAGGCGTAAGGAGCTGGGGTATTTTTTCACCAACTCCATTGTTTGAGGGGTGCTCCAGGGCATTATCTCCCCCAAGCACTTCCAGTGTTCCACTTGTATGGATTGAGTGACTTGAGTCTCGGGCTTGAAAGAGAAATCCATCAGTATGTAAGAAACTGATGAGTGCTTAGGGGACATGGGTTGGGTTCCAACAGTGTCTGCTGCAGTCTACCCTTTGCACCACTTAGGTCCCCTTGGGCCCTATGTTAAATTGACTCAGTCCCATCATTGATTCCTCAAGGAGGTGATTCATTAAAACTTAAAGAGAGAAAAGAAAAAAAGACATTAGTAAGGTTGATGGGGCAAGATACAGTCTCCATTGGTGCAGTTGGTCCCAAATTCATAATTGGTAATCATCATCTCCATCCTCTACTACGTGTTAAACAGTTTGGCTTGTCTTGGTTGCTTGGTGTGATAACCTAGACCTTCATCCCTGAGGGGTCTAAGCCCTTGATTACCATGCTCTTGTTAGACTGAGACTGCTTAAAATGCCTGTTTATGATTATTACCATATATGAAATCAATAAAGAGTGACCCAGTGGATTTCCTGGGTTCCAGATATTTTCTTCCCTGTTGGTATTAAATATTAGCAATCCTATCTCCTATCTCCTGATGGTAATCAGGGCCAGTTACCCCTCCCACTATAGAACTCTTCTTTGTCTGTTAGTCAGCATGAGAAGTCCAAAATGACTATGGGGGTCATAACATTAGGATAGGGAATCTCAAAGAGAGGACTGAAGAGTCCTGGAAGTTCCCAAGACTATTTCAGGGGGCTCATAAAGTTGACTATTTCCAACTACGTATCTGTAAGAGACCAGATTTTCTTCATACACTTCAACCAAAATATCATCTCACAATAGATTGAATGCTGAAGTAGATGTGAGAATCCACCTATCTTCTATTACGTCAGAGACTTGCAATGATGTAAAACAATGCCATTTTCCCCTTAAATTTTTTTCTTTGGGAAATATTTGTTCTTCATTAAAATGTGTCATTTACTTTAACATGTAATGGGTTTGCAATTGTTATTTTTTAGTAAATTAATAAATAAATACTATTAAAATTCTTTAGTTTAATGGTCAGAGAACCTAAGTAGACATTTTTCCAAAGAAGACATACAGATGACCAACAGACACATGAAAAGATGCTCAACATCACTAAGTATCAAGGAAATGCAAATCAAAACTCTGATGAGATATTACATCATACCTGTTAGTCAACACATAGCAAGTGTTGGTGAGGATATGGGGAAAAGGGAACCTTAGGTACTGTTGGTGGGAATGTAAATTGGCCCTGCAAAGATCATCTTGCTGGTCAACAGCAGCACCACAGTTACCTAGCAAAGTGCTCTAGCAACTGTGGACAAGGAATGTTGCCTGCCATTACAGTAAATAAAGAATGTTGTCTGCCATCCCAGTTCTACAAGGATCAAGCCATTAGCCACTGCAGCTGCCATTCACAGTACACCTTGAGGAGAATTCAGGATGGAGAAAAACAGGAAGCATGCCGTACCCAAAGCATGCTTTGGGTACTGGCCCTAGATAGTTAATATGCATATCTAAGGAATAATTTCAATGAGCCCAGACTCTTGCATCGTCTTATACATAGAAAGCACTAAAATCATTAACTTGAGGTGTTTGTTCTTTGTGATTAGCAGTAATCTTTTGATGTTCGACTGCATGTTTTGTTTTTTTTTTTTCCAGCCCCAAACTCCTATATATCCTGGTTCCTCCCTTACTTCTTCAGAGCAGTTTCTCAGAGCTCTCTGAGAGGCTGTCTCCCGGGCTATAGTCCTCAGTAAGATTCCTGAATAAAACTTAACTTGCAAGGGGGCTCAAGATGGCAGAGTAGGAGTACTGAAGCTCATCACCCTCAAAAGCACATCAAAAATATATCTACATGTGGAACAGTTCTCATGGAAAACTAACTGGAAACTGGCACAAGAAACCTATATTGCCAAAGCTGCAAGAATGATCTCCACATAACCGGGTAGGACAGGAAAAAAAAAAGAAAAGACATTGGGTTGGGAGCTGTGACCCTGTGAGGGATCAATAAGAAAGAGGAGGTCCACATGGGGGCACCCTCACCCTGAGAAATGAGCAGGTTGACCCACAATCTGGGCACCCCAGTTCTGGGGTCCTGAGTGAATGAGACAAGCCCCCTTGCCTGCTGCGGAATCTGCAGAGACAGATAGAAGGGCTGGAGAAGCCTAGACTCTACTCATGAGGAGTGCACACATGCTGGCTTGCCAACAATCAGGGTGGAGAGAGCTTTGCACTGGCAACTTCTGCCTTGCCACACGTCCCAATCTGAAGGGGCAAACACCCTGGCCTCACTCGCTCACTCCACACCACAACCTGGCATGAGATCTGGGCAAAGATTTGGTTTAGCTATGCAAAGACAGACCAGAGCACCTGGAGTGTGGTCTGGGCAGAACCACAGAGGCCATTGTCAGTGCATGCATGGCACAGTGGGTCTAAAGAATAAGCAGTAGCTAGGTGCTGGCTGAATCTCTGGCAGATAATCCATGGAAGAGGACTCAATATAGCTACACAGAGACAGCCCGGAGGGCCTGTGGTGTGAACCAGGTGGAGCTGTGAAGCCCATTGTTAGATCCCCCACAGGGCAGCACCACAGGAGGGTGCAGCAGCTAAGTGCTGAATCTCAGGCAGACAGGCCCTGGGCAGGAGTACACACCAGTTTGTTTCCCAGCAAGAATACCCTGGCCCTGCCCACTGCATACTGCAGCTTAACACTGGATCTGGAGCAGACAGGTTCTGGGAGAGGTCTGACACAGAGGCAACCCGGATATCAGGCAGCAGCACAGCTACCTCAATTCCTGCAGCCACAATGCCCTGACCCACAACCCCAGCCTACTCCACACCACAGACTTGCACTAGATCTGGGACAAACACAACAGAGAAAAGGACATGACCTTGGGCTGCTTCTGAGGAGAACCGCAGGTGCCTGCACAGGCAGTGCATAGATCCTCTGTGACCCCCATGCGCCTCACTTGCTTCAGCAATCACCTCCTTTGGGGCAGGGCTTTCAATCAAGGGCAATGGAACGTGATTAAACATTACTCTCAGGCTTCTACTCCAACAACTGGGGAGCAGACCCCACCCCTGACAGTGCAGCTACAGCCACAAAGCAGAGAGTAAGCCCACCTCACATCCTGCACAGGTTTTAAATGCTCCAACAAAACCCACACCCCCTAGCAAGGGGATAACTGCCAGCACACTCTGCTCGACATCCATGATGAAACCAACTCTCACACCAAAAATACTGGACACACACAGTCTACACAGGGATGCTCCCACATAAAATACCCCTTCAAGACCACAGTAGTTAATTGTTTCTTCTAAATTCATAGAGACAGAGAAAGCGAAGCAAAATGAAAAGGCAGAGGAACTATTCCCAATTAAAAGAACAAGCGAAATCCCCTAAAAGAACAATTATTGAAATAGACCTCACGAGTCTACTAGACCCTGAGTTCAAAAAGGTAATAAAAATGCTAAAGGAATTAAGAAAAATTATCGATAGAAATGGAGATCACAGTAACAAGGAACTAAAAACTATAAAAAAAGAACCAATCAAAGCTAGACAATTCAATTGCTGAGATAAAAACCAAACTAGAAGCAATGAATAACAGACTAAATGACACAGAAAAATGAATAAGTGATCTGGAAGATAGAATAATGGAAATCAATCCAAAGAGCAGACAGAAAGAAAAAAAATGAAAACAACATATGAGATCTATGGGATAATATAAAGCATGCCCAACTATGCATAATAGGGATTCCAGAGGAGAAGAGAGAGAGAGAAGGGAATCAAAAATGTATTTGAAGAAATTATGTCTGGGGACTTCCCTGGTGGCACAGTGGTTAAGAATCTGCCTGACAATGCAGGGGACACAGGTTCGAGCCCTGGCCCTGGAAGATCCCACATGCTACGGAGCAACTAAGCCCATGGAACACAACTACTGAGCCTGCATGCCACAACTACTGAAGTCCGCACACCTACAGCCCGTGCTCCACAGCAAGAGAAGCCACCGCAAAGAGAAGTCTGCGCACCACAACAAAGAGTAGCCCTCGCTCACAGCAACTAGAGAAAGCCCACACGCAGCAACAAAGACCCAATGCAGCCATAAATAGATAGATAGATAGATAGATAGATAGATGACACATAGATAGATAGAAATTATGGCTGAAAACTTCCCAAACCTAAAGAAGGAAACAGATATCAGGTACAGGAAGCACAGAGGGTCCCAAACAAGATAAGTACAAGCAGACCCACACCAAGATTTATCATAATTAAAATGGCAAAAGTTAATGATAAAGAGGGGATTCTAAAGGCAGCAAGAGAAAAACAGAGTCAGTTACAAGGGAACCAAAATAAGTCTATCAGCTGATTTCTCTGCAGAAACTTTGCAGGCCAGAAGGGAGTAGCATGATATATTTAAAGTCCTGAAAGTGAAAAACCTGTTACATAGAATACTCTACCCAGCAAGATTGTATCATTTATAATAGAAGGAGAGATGAAGAGTTTCTCAGAGAAGCAAAAACTAAAATAATTCAGCATACTAAACCTACTCTAAAAGAAATATAGGATCTTCTCTAAATAGAAAAAAAGCAAGAATCTATAGGAAAGGGAAAATCACAATAGGAAAGGCAAACATACAGTAAGGATTGAAGATGACCGAAATAAGCCAGTACTTAGATTAAAAAACAAAAAAATTTAAAGCAATCATAAATACAATTAACAGTAAAAGGATAAGCATGAAGATGTAAAGTAGGACATCAAAATCACAAAATGTGGGGGAGAGGAGTATAAAAATATAGATCCTTTAGAATGTGTTTGAACTTGAATGCCTATCAGTTTAAAGCAAGGAGATATAGTTATGAGTCAACATACATGAACTGCCAGGTAACCACAAATCAAAAACATACCTCAGAGTCACAAAAACCAAAACCAAAAAGAAAGGAACTGAAGCATACTGCAAAAGAAAATCATCAAACCACAAAAGGAAAAACAAAAAGAAGCAGAAAAGAACAAGGAAGAACTACAAAAACAACTGGAAAACAAGGATCAAAATGAAAATAAGTACCTACCTATTGAAAATTATTTTAAATGTCAATGGACTAAATGCTCCATTCAAAAGACATAGAATGGCAGATTGGATTTAAAAAAGCAAGAACCTGCAATATGCTGCCTACAAGAGACTCACTTCAAGGTGAAAGACACACACAAACTGAAAGTGAAGGGATGGGAAAAGATATTTCATGCAAAAGGCAATGTAAAGAAAGTGGGGGGAGCAATACTCATAACAGACAAAATAGACTTTAAAACAAAGGCCATAAAGAAAAACGAAGAAGGCATTATATAGTGACAAAGGGATCAATAGAAGAGGAGGATATTACACTTATTAACATATATGCATGCAATATAGAAGCACCTAAATATATAAAACAAATACTAACAGACATAAGGGGAGAAATTGACAATTATACAATAATCGTAGGATACCTTAACACCCCACTGACACCAATGGACAGATCATCCAGGCAGAAAATCAGTAAAGCAACAGAATTCCTAAATAACACAATAGACCAGTTGGATTTAATTGATATCTACAGGACACTACATAAAAAGAAAAAGAAAAAACAAAACAAAACACACAAAACAAAACACACATTCTTTTCAATTACTCATGGAACAATTACTCATGGAACATTCTCTAGGATAGACTACATACTAGGTTACAAAACAAGCCTCAATAAATTTAAGAGGATAGAAATTATTTCAGGCATCTTTTCTGACCAGAAGAGTATGAAAATAGAAATCAACCACAGAAAGAAAAATCAGGAATGGAACAAACAGGTGGAGACTAAACAACATGCTACTTAAAAAAACAATAGGTCAATGATGAAATCAAAGAAGAAATCAGAAAATACCTTGAGACAAATGAAAATGAAAACACACCTTACAAAACCTATGGGATGCAGCAAAACCAGTTCTAAGAAGGAAGTTCATAGCAATACAGGCCTTCCTCAAGAAACAAGAAAAAGCTCAATAAACAACCAAACCTACCACCTAAAAGAATTTTAAAAAGAAGAACAAACAAAGCCCAAAATCAGCAGAAGAAAGGAAATAACAAACATCAGAGAGGAATAATAAAATAGAGAGCAAAACACGATGGAAAACATCAACAAAACCAAGAGCTGGTTCTTTAAAAGATAAACAAAATCAACAAACTTTTAGCCAGGCTTACCAAGAAGAAAAGAGAGAGGACTCAAATAAAGTAAGAAATAAAAGAGGCGAAATAACAACCAGTACCACAGAAATACAAACAAATCATAAGAGAATACTATGAACAGTTATATGCTAACAAATTGAACAACCTAGACAGAATGGACAAGTTTTAGAAACTATGGCCTTCCAAGACTGAGTCAAGGAGAAACAGATATACCCATGCACTGATGGTCAATTAATCTATGACAAAGGAGGCAAGAACATACAATGGAGAAAAGATAGTCTCTTCAACAATTGGTGTTGGGAATGCTGGACAGCTACATGTAAATCAGTGAAATTAGAACACTCCCTCACACTATATACAAAAATAAACTCAAAATGGTTTAAAGACCTAAACATAAGACATGACACTATAAAACTCCTAGAAGAAAACATAGGCAAAACATTCTCTGACATAAATAATAGCAATATTTTCTTACATCAGTCTCCCAAGGCAAAAGAAATAAAAGCAAAAATAAACAAATGGGACATAAAGTTACAAGCTTTTGCACAACAAAGGTAACCATCAACAAAACAAAAAGACAGCCTATAGAATGGGAAAAAATATTTGCAAATGATGCAACTGACAAGGGGTTAATATCCAAAATGTACAAACAGCTCATGCAGCTCAATTTCAAAATAACAACCCAGTCCAAAAGTGGAGAGAAGCTCTAAATAGACATTTTTTCCAAAGACAGATAGATGGCCAATAGGTACATGAAAAGATACTCAACATTACTAATTGTTAGAGAAATGCAAATGAAAACTACAATGAGATATTCCCTCATGCGGGTCAGAATGGCTATCATTAAAAATTCTACAAATAATAAATGCTGGAGAGGGTGTGGAGAAAAGGGAGCCCTCCTACTCTATTGGTGGGAATGTAAATTGGTGCAGCCACTATGGAAAAGAGTATGAAGTTTCCTTAAAAAACTAAAAATAGAGCTACCATATGATACAGCAATCCCATGCCTGGGTATATATCCAGAAAAAGTGAAAATTCCTATTTGAAAAGATACATGTACCATAATGTTTATAGCAGCACTATTTACAATAGCCTAGACATGGAAGCAACCTAAGGGCCTATCAACAGACGATTGGCTTAAGAAGACATGGTACATACACACAATGGAACATTACTCAACCCTAAAAAAGAATGAAATATTGCCACTTGCAGCAACATGGATGAACCTAGATAATATACTTAGTGAAGTAAGTCAGGCAAAGACAAATACTATATTATATCACTGATTTGTGGAATCTAAAAAATAATACAAGTGAATCTATATACAAAACAGAAATAGACTCACAGACATAGAAAACAAACTTATGGTTACTTATGGAGGGAGGGAGGGACAACTTAGGCGTATGGGATTAATGGGTACAAATTACTATAGTAAAATAGATAAGCAAGAAGAATTTACTGTATAGCTCAGGGAACTATATTCAGTATCTTATAATAACCTATAATGGACTATAGTCTGAAAAAATATTGGACTCCCCTGGCAGTTAAGACTCCTCGCTTCCACTACAGGAGGAGCGGGTTCAATCCCTGGTCGGGGAACTAAGATCCTGCATGCCTTGTGGCATGGCCAAAAAATTAAAAAAAAAAACAACAAAAAAACATATATATATATATATATATATATATAATTGAATCACTTTGCTGTACACCAGAAACTAACACAATATTGTAAATCAACTATATTTCAATAAAAAAAATTAACTTGCAACTGTTACATTGTGCATTTTTGTTCAGTCAACACAACAAGGGACTTTTGCTTTTGTGTGGGTAGCTGGACTTCAGCTCTTGGTTGGTTAAGCCAGCTCTCCAGAGAACCAACTTGTAGAAAGGTACACCTCAACAAAATTAGAACTTTATTCCTTTCATACCTCCCTTGCCTGAATCTGTTACCGAACTCAGGTTTGGCTGCTCACTGCTAAAAACCCAATACTCAAGAGACGTGTCGGTTGGAAAGGAAAGGTTATTTATTCAGGGGGTCAGAAACCTGAAGAGAAAGCAGATTCATGTCCAAAAACCAACTCTGAAGATTCTGCTTGACCATAAAAGTTTTTAAAGGGAGAATCATTTGGGGAGAGAGTCAGAGTCTTCCACTGTGTGTAGACTATCTCCTGGTTGGCTGGTGGTGAGGTAACAGGGCAGTGTTCCAGGAACCTTGTACTCAGCCTGAAGTTACCATCCTCCACCTGGGTGGGGCCTTAGTTCCTGCAGAACTCAAAGATATTGTTATGTATATTCCTTAAGGAGAAACCAGAACCCTGCCCCATGGCTGTACCCTTGTTTCTTGACTGCTCTTCCTGTTTCTGCATTCACTCCCTTCCCTGATAAGCAACTGTTTGAATCTGCCCTTTGGAACTCAGGGGAGGTCAAGGAGGCTGAGTGAAGCCTATTTCCTACAAATAACAAATGAGAGACACAGAAAGGATTTGTATCCAGGAGGGCCCTACAGGGTCCTACTTGGTTTCAGAACAATAGTGTGATTAATCTCTTACTAGTTTGGTGTATGTCATTTCTTTACTGACTGATTAAGATACATTATCCTGGATGCTATCGGCTTGTGAAATTATTATAACTCCCACAGAGAACCTGTGTTAGATAAAATATTGGCAAAGACAACCTCAGTTTCTGAGGGAAACACCTTGACAAATGGAGGTTTCCCTTATAAATGTAAGGGAAACTGACCATTTAGGAAAGGGTAACTTCTCAGTTTTCAGAGCTTCATTTGTGTTGATGCCTAATGCAGATACACAATGCACAGTAGTGGGCAGAGAGGAGGAGGCCAAAGGGCAAAGAAAATTTTTTTGTTTAAATTTTCCTTGTCTTGCCATAAAATGTGATTTTATTTCACGATGTCAATTAGGTCTAGTTGGTTTATACTGTTCTTACAATCCTCCATGTCTTTAGTGATTTTTCTTGTCTTTTTTTTTTTGGTCTATGGTCCTTAGCAATTACTGATAAAGGGGAGTTGAAATTTTCTACTGTGTGTTGAGTTTTCTGTTTCTTTTATTCTCTCAGTCTTGCTTCATGCCTTTTAAGGCTGTTATTAAGTACATGCACATTTGTAATTGTTATATCTTTCTGATGAATTGTTCTTTTGATTATTATGAAATTTCCCTCTTTATTTCTGGTAATACACCTTGGCTTGAAGTCTATTTTATTATCTGACCTTCCAGCTTTCTCATGCTTATTGTTTGCATGGCTTACCTTTTTCCAGTGATTTACTTTCAACCCATCTGTGTCTTCATATTTTAAGTGTACTCTTGTAGGAAACATGTACTATGTTCTCGCTTTTTAAAGTCCATTCTGTCCATCTCTGCCTTTTAACTGGAACATTTAGACATTATCCACTATCTCCCACTAGTAGCCCAGAGCTGTTCCCAGGGTCATTAACTCCCTGACATTCTTGGTCTGTCCCTCCTGACGGGCTGTGCATGGTCTTACTTACAGTAAAAAGACATCCACATGCAGAGGAGGGGTGAGTGTCAAAGTGATGAAGGGAGGGTCTTAACAATGTCCCCTTCAAAGGAAGTAAAGAAAAAAAGGGAAGGGTATTTTATTTCTTTGTCTGAGGTATGCAGTGTTGTTAATTAGAGGAAATAAGTCGGGATATTAGAAATGTGTGTGTTGATAGGTTGAGGACTGTGAGCCTTGTAGGAAGACAACAAAAAGAGGGGGGGAAAAAGGATATAGAAATCAGGATTTTTTTTTTTTTAAAAAGCTAACATTTTCAAGTATTTACCATGCCTTATGCCTCTACTTTCAGTGCGAAGCCACTCATTTGTGTTATTGGATTTAATATTTACAACAATACCATGTGTTAGATGGTATTATTTTACAAATGAGAGACTGAAACTGAGAAAAGTAACATCTCACAGTGAATAAAGACGGAGCCAGGATTCTAACCCTAACTATCAGACATTAGATCCTGGGCTGGGAGGGGCTATGTGGGATAGGCTTTGCCTGCTTCACAGACCTCTGTATGTTTGCCAGGAATGCTCTGTGGAGCATATCCTTCAGAAATCTAAATTCTGTTTACAGACTGTCCATAAACTGGGTGATCAAGGAAGTGGTATTCAGCCCACTTTCACAACTCCCTGGCACCCAGACAAGGACCAGAATAGGATTCTCACGGGAACTCAGAATCACCTCCTCTTGTGAGCCCTCGAGGGCAGGCTCCCATGCCTGCCTGGGTGCTCCTGTGCCCCACCCTTTAGGATGAGTAAGGGGGGCTCTGCCGCATTCCTGTCACTTTACACAGCAGATGCTTGGGCACAAGCTGGCCGTGGAATAGTAAGAATGGCTCAATTCATAGGGCCCAAGAGAAAGTTCTAACCTTCCATGTGAAAGCTCAAGGCCCCAGGTGACCTCTCTTGGGACTGATGTTCTTTTAGAGTGGACCATTTTTCTGGCTTATATTATTCTTGGTTACAATTTATATTGACTCAGCTGCAGGCACTCTAGCTGACACAGCTGTGTCGTCAGCTGAAGACTTATAAATGTAATGATATATAAGCATTGGTCTGGGTCTGTCTGAAAAATAATGCCCCCCCCAAGAGCAAAATGCCCCCTCTGCAAAATTACATAGGAGCCACAAACCTACTGGTAGGAGACTATTACTAAACCTAGACATCTTCTACTGTTCAATGCTTTACTAGCCAGGCTTCAAATTGTGCCACTCAAGTTATTCTCTCTCACAAACACCCATTCTATTAACTCATGCCCCTCCACCCTGCTTCATACACTTCTGTGAGGTATGAAGGTGCTCTTGTTGTACCCCATACGTGGAGTACAACAAGAGCACCTCCATTTTGTAACAAGGTAATTGAAGTCCAGACAGAAAGAGTAACTTGACCAAGGTGAAGCTGGACCAGAACTCAGAAGCAGGAAGTCCTTGTTGAGTGAACTTTGCAGTAGAGTATGGCACCAAGGATGAGACGCTGTGGCCAGTACATGTTTGGCTTGTCTCCTTATCCATACTGTAGGATGAGGACAGTCAGCTCAGCAGGAATGTCCAACCTTTGAAAAATAAATACTCTGCTTTCTATGGACTTTCTGGAGATCCTGTGTTTGATTCCTGTGGCTTCCATAAATAATTATCACAAACTTAGTGGCTGCAAGCAACAGACATTCATTCTCTCACAGTTCTGGAGGGAAGAGTCTGAAATCAAAGTGTTAGCAGCATTGATTCCTTCTGGAAGCTCTGAGGGAGAGTCAGTTCCAGGTCTCTCTTCTAGCTTCTGGTGGTCATCAGCAATTACTGGTGTTCTTGACTTATAGATGCATCACTCCAACCTCTGCCTCTATCTTCACATCACCTTCTCCACTGTGAGTGTCTGTCCTCTGTGGTTCTCATAGGACACTTGTTATTGGATTTGGAGCCCACCTAGATAATCCAGGATGATATCATCTCAAAACCCTTAACATAATTATGTCGGCAAAGACACTTTTTCCAAATAAAGTCATATTCACATGTTCCAGGGATTAATACATGGACATATCTTTTTTTGGGGGGATGGGGTGGGCACCTTCCACCCCACTACAGATCCCCCGCGTCCTATTCCTTTGGATTTATTTGAGTCATCTTGGTCTTGCTGTAGGCTGGAACTGAGCAGAAAACCAGAATCCAAAATAAATTTAAGTAAGAAAATGCTTCTGGAGCTTCTACTATGTGAAATTAATAGAGTTAGGAGCTGGTAATATAAAAACAAATAACCTCCCACTGCCCACCTAACTGTAATATACTAACAGGTATATAAGTAACTGATCCAGGAGATTAGCGAGGTACAAGTACAGTAGCAGACATTATGTCATTATCTTCTTGGAGATGTACTTAGCATATGTGAGTAGTTTTAACAGCAACATAAAGTCTCTCCTAAAATCTCGCTCACAGTTAGAGGAAATGCCATCATTTCCTTTGCCTTTGGTGTGGACTCACAGTAATGTCACAGAGAGATGACATTACAGGAAGTGAGTAGAGTTAAGACATGTCAAACTTGGGACCATTTGAAAAGATTTTGTGTGGTAGGTATCAGAACTTTGGCCAATTTCATCTCTGTTTGATTCCTGCGGCCAGACACTCTTACGGGAATGTGGAGGTCAAAAACACCGTTCACTGTATCAAGTAATCAACATTCTAAGTAATTCCCAAAAGCATTATTTTTGAAGAATTTTGAAGAATCCAAAGATGGAACTCAATAAATGAGCTCTAAAGGAAAATTAGTACTTCCAGTCTTTCTTCTCATGAAGCTAACTAAGCAGCCCATAAAAATAAGGACCAGTTCCCGTAGAGCTCTACATTCTCTCCTAATTAAGAGACTGCCCCATTTTGCTAACGTTTTCTGTCAGTATGGATTTCAGGACTGATCCACTAAGCGAAGACCCTAAACCACGGGAAATTACAAGAATCAAGGTCACTGAATAAATTGTGTCTAAAAATAAAGAAGTGCTAAATGCTTTTAATTCCACTCCATATTTCATTCTGTTACGTCAGATATGGAATTTGGTGTATTTTTCTTCCTATTATTGTGAACCTTCAGCTCAGCAAGCCTGTGCAGGTTTATAAGCTGATGCTGTTCGATGTCTTCTTAATGTAACAACTTCTGAAAGATAGTGTTTGTGTGAACAGAAAAGAATAACAATTTATACCTTTACGGATGCGTATGCCTCAATTTTGCAAGAAGCATTAGAAAAGGTCTAACCTCCTATAATTCTGGAAGAGTAAAGCTTAAAAGCAAGACTTGAGCAAAGTAGTGTGTTCTACTACCATTCTGCTGGCGTGGGCCACAGCTGAGATCAGAGCCCAGGACTTCTTGGTTTGAGCGTCCCAACAGGAGAAAGAGAGAGAGAGGGAGAGAGAGAGAATATGTATGAATGAATGAATGAATGAATATGAATGAGAGAACCTTTTGAATTAAGTACGTGTCTGACCTGATTCAAGGCCCAATTTGCCAAAGCAGCCAACCAGGGCCTGGTGTTTCAGAGAGAGGAATCAGGATGAATGCGCCCACAAGAAAGATCTTGATTCAGATTCCGACTTAAAATTGCATTTCCAGACATAAGAGGGGGATGGCCTGCTGGTTGATTCTTCCTGCTATTGTCATGACCAGAACTCTTCTGGTCCTCATACATGCTTAATTGGTTGGTTGCATTTGGTTTAAGGACACAAATTCACTCCATGATTATACCCTTAGAATGGTTGTCTGTGGGAACTCCAGTCTGGCATTACACTGGATGGGAAGCTGCCTTGTAGTTTTTACTCCTTCTACAGCAATGCATTTCTGGCCCCCAAAGTAAGTCTCATTGTGCCCTTCCCAGTCTCCCTTATAATTCTTCTTTGGCCCTCTCTCATATATGCAGAAGGCTTCCAAATTGTCAACTGGAGATTTCTTTACTTAGGATTGTTTATCCCCAAGGAAGGTCACAAGAATATGGGAGACTTACCCAGACCCTGACCACTTTTCCCTTCTAGGGTGCATTCCAGACACCCTCACGGCAGCATTTCTTATGCATGTGGCACTGCAGTTTTATTTGCTTAATAACATTTGGCAATACGTGTTTTCAGATGCTTAGTTTTCTTACAACACTTTCCAGATGCTTTGTGCCCTCAGATTTGGTTATTCAGCCCACAAAATATCTGCTCCTTAGACCTGTCTGGGATCTTTGCTTTTAGTCTCTTGTCTGTGGGGAAATCAATAAGTCTTGGGCCACAAGGAATGATTTCCTTTCCTCAACCCTTCATGATGCCAAAATTATCCAGCAAATATTGGAATAGGCTATCAATATCTCTCTCCCTATTGTACTTGAGGGCCAAACTAGCACATACAGAATAAAAAAATTTTTGAAAGCAAGCTATAAGTACAAACAAGAAGAAGTACTTGAAGGAGAAGTAGGGAGGGGTGGAAGGTGGTGGTTTCATTTGAACAAGTTATCATGCTTGTATGTACCAGTTTGGTTAAGGCACATTTGCTTCCTTTTCCTCCTGTGTATTCACATTAGTGAGTTTGTCTCAGAGGGCCAGTGTTATAGAGTCCAGGAAATGTCTTCTTGGATGACTTTTGGATCCAAGTAGCACGAAGTCATGACTGCTCATTTCACAAGGGAAGATGATAACAATGAGAAGATAGCCCAGAACTGAGACCAGTTAAAAATAAAATTGTGAAGAAGGTAAGTTTTGAGGTCAAGCCCAACTTCTCTGTTTCTGTAGCTCTCTTCCTGAAATTTCTTGGATCTGCTTTTATAGCACCCTTTTATTACAAAGAGGAAAGCTGCCCTATGGATATATACCAGAACTCTTCAATCACTGGTACTTTGAACACTCTTCATCCTCAGTAATAAGACCCTTTCACTCTTGTTACTTTCTTCCACTGGGGAATTTATGTCAATCCCCCCCACCCCCGCTTAAAAAAAAAAAGCTAGAAAATTCAGCTGTGTTTTGCCTAATGGGGAGAAGAGAGAAAATGGAATTGAGCTTAAAAAGATAGTTCCAATGCAACCTAATGAAGGTGGCTACTAGAGTAGGGAACTTCTCAAACACAGAGTGCCTTCCAACCTGAAAAAATATTTAGAGATAGAATAAATCAGCACTGGCAAAATTGTTTGAGATGTTGGAATGTTGTTTCCTTCTGAGCCTGGAAATAAATCCCTGGTGGGTACTGTTTTTTTAAAAATAGAGTATATTGCATTCGCTTTTGTTTAAGAAAGCAATTCATGATCATTAGAAAAAGTTTGAAAAATATGAAAAAAGAAGGAAAAAACCTCACAAAAACCATCCACCTACAGTCCTACTGGACTGGAAGTAATTTTGGGAATCATTGGGATTTTGTGAAAAGGACATGGCCTTTGGGATCAGAAATACCTGGGTTTAATTCCAGTTCTAAGTTGTGTGTCCTTGGGCAAATCCCTTCAGGTTGAGCAAATGCTTAATAAGTGGAAGTTGAACAACAACAAAAACTGATCATTTTTACATATGAGTCACTAAGGAGGAGTACTCCCCTTTCCTTTTCATATATGGCACTGGTTTAGGATCAGTATTTAACTACCAATAATGTTCTTGTTTGGGCTTATTTTTCATAGTTAAATGCTGAACTCCACATTCCTAGCTTTCTCATTTGACACTACCATTACAGCCTTCCTTTTAGCTATGGCCATGACTCCTCTCACTGTAGCTCTTGCCTTCCTTCTCCAGCAGCCCTTCTTTAACCTTTTTCAAGACACCTTCAGTCTCTACCTACCAGCCTCAGTCATGCCAATGATGTCTCTCCACCTAGAACGAAGGTGGGCAACCATGAGCTTGAGCCTGCAAACCCTTCTTCATTCTTGAAGTAAATGAAGGTTAAATTTTAAATGGCTATGATAAATCATATTGATGCTGTGTTTCAAGAACTGCTGTGGTATTTTGTCCACATGCTAAAGTAATTCAGAATTCAAATATTGGAAGAGCTATTGCATCTCATGTCCATTGCACCCTCGTATCTGACTTCTATGTACTTTGGAAGAGCACCCACTGCTCCTGCAAGTCTCTCTCACACAGTGTGCAGGGCAGAACCTAAGAGTCCTGGGGGCTTCCCTCACAGGTGGGAGAAAACTGAGGGTCTATACAGAACCTCTCTCTTTTACCCAGGCTGCTGAGAGAGCCTTATGAAGCTCAGGGGTAAAGTTTAAAAATATCAAGCAGTGGTGAAACCTTAATGCTTATCAAAAACCAAAGCAAAGCAAAATAAAAATCTGCCTTATTTATCAATAACTTTCCTGGATTGAGACGGAGTAATACTTTATGAAAAGACATGGATTGTGAAAATTAGTTTGGTGGGTGGAGTTCAGCATTTTTAGGTGAAAGAATAGAATAAAATAGAAAATATCAAAGTACAAAATAGATGATGCAAGTAGATTTTTTAAATGTGTGTGTGTGTATGTCTTTGTAAGGCAAAATACTTTTTCCATGATCACAATCAAAAATGTTAAAGAAAACCCCTTGGAATAGGAACCTGGCTTGAGAGTGGACTGATACTAGAGTCTTGAAAGAGGCAGGTTGGGAAGAGTAGGGTGATGGAGAAATGTGGGTTCTTGGGTAGGTACCAAAAATAAACTAGTCCTTCACAATTCACCAGACTCACACACCACACCATACCACACCCTGCATACACATTTTTCTGTCCCTAACATCACTCTCCTAAATGCCTAAAAACTCCCCAGTTGCTGCTCCTGGCATAAATGCCATAGACTCTACCCTTGGTCTGAAGGAGTCTTCTTGGAAAACAGCGTTCCAGGCCAATGTTCTCAAGAAGAAGATCAAGAACACCCAGAGACTTCTGCTTCTTTCCTGGGCTGGTATAAACAGTTAATGAAGGGGTGATCAACCCAACTATTCTTTGCATAGCATCCTATTTTAGAGTCTCTGCTTTGAAATATTTAGATGAATAACATCATACATAGATCCCCCAGTTTTAGGTTAGATAATAAGCAGTTATAATTCAAACTTGAGAAAACCTGAAGTTTAGTGTTCTTAGTCACCTATATCACTTGTTCTACAAACACTGCAACAGTCTCTCCTAAGGAAGCGTCCATTTAAACCACATCCACTGCACGGTTCCCTCTAAATTGTGCAGGGAGTGTGCTCGTGTGGTTCCTTCACCCCGTGTTAGATCTCAGACAGTAACTTAGAAAGGCTGCAGCCCAGGCAGCTGAGCTAAAGCCACAAGCATCTCTTCTAAGTGTCCTCATTTGGGTATGCTTGACATTTTCTCACCTTTCTTGCCAACGTGGAAACCTCACAGAGTGTGAGAATGAGGTTAAGAGTCTGGGGAGAGGGGAACTGAAAAGCACCCAGCTGTGGAGACAATACCGCCATGGTGTCAGTGTGGGTAGGAGGCTGCAGCGGCTCCCTGGGTCTCCTCAGCTGCTCGGGCTGCCCAGGCCTTTCCCATCCCCTTCCTCTTCCTATGGGGCTAGGAGGCAGCTTCTTTCCTTTCTTTGAGCTTCTCTCCTGCCATTGCATCTCTGATTCCCTACCCTAGGACACTTTCCTGTGAGTTACCTGCACTAGGCAGCTATCCAAGGCACCTCACCTGGGAAACTTCTTTCAGTGACCTTTGCTTCTTTCATTACCCTCTGGAAGTTTTGTTTCTGCAACTATTTACCTTAATTTTGGTCTAACCTGTAGCATATTTAATTGTTAGCACTCCAATCCCAGGGGCAAAAAGAGGGCTGCTAGATGCCCATATTGTTCTGTTTCTTGATCTAAGTGGTGATTTCACAGGTGTGTTTGCTTTGTGACAGTTCATTGAGCTGAACACTTATGATTTTTGCATTTCCTCTGCATATGTTATATTTCAATAAAAGGGTCTTAATACTTTTATCTTGTCCACTAGACTATATCCTGAGGACAGTATTCTCCGTATGTTCTGTAACTTACAGTAAAATGCTTGACACTTAAAGAGTTATCAGGAGGCCTTGATTTAAATTTTAGTGATCCTTATTATGGAGGCAGCAAGGTCCGGTAGAAAAACACTGGTATAGAAATATGGAGACTTGAATTCTAATCCTGGGCCTATCATCATTTACCTAAACTAATTTAGGCAAGTTATTTGGCCTCTCTAGATGTCAGCTTGTACAACTATAAAATAGACCCCACTACACCTGCCTTCCTGACTTTACAAGGATTCCTTCTAGGGATTAGATGAGGTCACGGTATAAAAGCATAAAAAAATGGAAAGTGTTAGACAAATGTGAGGTTGGTTTTCTCAGGAGCCTCCTGCTTGCATCCATGTCTCCTGGTCTGGATTAGATTGTAGGCATCCAGGGATGAAGCTTTTGTACCTCTCTTTGTGCAGTAGCAATAGAAATGCTTTTATACTATGAAGGATCATTTTAAAAGAATGTCCACTCATCCCCCAACCTGGTTCCCCAAGTCACCTCAGAAAGCCTTCCCCAGTGCTCTCTCTGAGCCCCTGTTTGCAGTTTCCCATGAGGTTTGACTCATGAAGATCCCTTTTGCCTTCCCCCTGGGGCCACACCTGGACTCGCTCACCCTGCAAGACGCAAAGAGCTGTAGCCTGGCAGGAAGCAGCTGCAGTGGACCTAATAAGTGGAAAGTGGTGGGGCAGGAGGAAGGAAAATGGGGTGTTAGAAGTGTGAAGATCCTGCAAAGAGAAGGGCCTGATCACCTCCACCGTGGGCTGAAGTAAAAAGGAGGTGCTCCCCCTAGACAGGAGCTATTGAACTTCTTGGTCAGAAGTTGACTGGTCAATCAAAAAACAATTCTAAGACTTCCTGTCCTAGATGGAAGACGTGGGACCCCAACCAGAGTTACGAAGCTAATCTAAGGGCTAGGAGGGGCAGCATGATGTGAAGGTTCACGGCACCAACTTCGGGTCAGGTAGACCTCAGATTGAAACCTTGGCTCTGTAGCTTTCTAGCGAGAGGCCTTGACCTCCCTAAATCTCACTTTTTTCATCTGAAATGTGCTAGTAGGTGCCTGATGAGTTTTTCACGTGATTAAATGAGAGAATGCATGAAAAGCACTTAGCACTGTGCCTGGCACATAGTAAGCTCTCAGTAAATGTTAGCAATTTTTTTCCTATTAAATACAAAGGAGAGCCTTATGAATGTTTGAAATAAAAAATAAAGGTAGCCCAGGTGTGGGGTGTGTGAGTGCCAAAAGGATGGGAAGGAAAAACAGGGAAAGACCACAGAGCAAGCATTTGAATTCGAGTGTGAGGTTTGGGGAGTAGACAGGAGAGAGTGTGACTCAAGGGACAGAATTTATGACATTTAGAAGAATAACAAATGGTTTAGTGCATCAAATGGTTTGTTCGTTTGTTAATATGGAAAGTTCTTGCTGGTTTTTAGCTCCAGCACTGTGGTATGGGTTGAAGAAATTTACTGACTTTAAACTGGCTCTATCAGGGAGGCAAAGATTTCTTAAACAGATTACAAAAATAACTCTTACAGGAAAAGATTGATTAGGCTTCATTAAATTTAAGAAATGTTCATTAAAATACACCATTAAGAGCATGAAAATTCAGGCCACGGACTAGGAAAAGATATCTGCAACCCATGTATCCAACAAAGGATTTAAATTTGAAGTATTTAAAGATATCATACATGTCAATAAGAAAATGACAGTCAACCCAAATAAATAAAATTTTAGGGGGAAGGGGAAAGTGGTAGTAGACTTGAACTTCACAAAGAAGATATCCAAATGGCCAATAAGCATATGAAAAGGAGTTTACTCCTCAGGGAAATGCAAATTAAAAACACTCCTTACCTTCCAAATGGGGGGAAAAAAGGTGTTGGCAAAGGTATGGAACATCTGGAATTCTCATGCATTGCTGCTGAGCGTGGAAACTGGTACAAACCCTTTGAAAGTGGGTTTAGAAGTATAGCTGTACATATGCATATCCTATATCCGCCAAATTCTACTCCTTAGTGCAGAAGAATGCTCATAGCAGCGTTGTTCACAATAGTCCCAAACTGAAAACAGTCCGAATATCCATTAATAGTGGAATGAATAAGCAAATTGTGATAAATTTATAGAAATGGAATATTATTCAGCAATGGTAATGAACAGACAACTGCTAACATAACAACATAGATGAACCTTGTAAACATAATGTTGAGTGAAAAAAGTCCAACACAGGAGTACAATTCATTTACCTGAAGCTGAAATGGAAAAAAACTCTCTCTGATGATCCATGGCAAGACAGTGGTTATCTTTAGGGAAGAGGAGGTAACTGAGAGGGACCCTGGAGTGGGGGTGGGGGAAGCCCTGGGATCACGTTTCATGCTCTGTTTCTTGATTTTTATGGAGGTTACAAAAATTTCACTTTTAAAACCTCATCGATTTGACTATGAATTTTGTATTTTTCTGAATGTGTAGATCAATAAAAAATGTTTACTTGTAAACTAAGCAGAACCTGCCCCCCACCCCTGTGTAACCCCTGAAGGAGGAATGCATCACCGTCACTTGTGAGATATGGCCCTGTGTGTGCAGGCAACTTTGCCAGATGACTTGGAAATCTGAAGCCTTTCTGGGAGGGGGCACATCGTCCCCATCTGGGTGTTGACAGGTTGACAGAAAGATCAGGTGGGCAATGAAGAGTTAATCAGGCACAACTCTGAGAAACTCTGTGAATTAATGAAACAGCTTACACACCTTAAAAGAGAGTCAGGGCCATGTGTCCTGCTAGAAGGGCTCAGGCAGCATGGTATAGGAGATCCTGGTGAGGCAGGGACCGGGACTGTTGCTAGAAGAAAATTGAGGCATGGAGAGATTAAGTTACCTCAATCCAGTCACTTGCTGTGAAGTATCGAGATATGAATCCAGGATTTGGACTTCTGCAGCCTGGCTCCAGAGCTTGGAAACTTGGCCACCAACCTGTATAACCACTCAAAGGATGCATGAAATTTCAGGCAGGGCTGTCCAGTAGACATGCAATGGGAGCCACATACGAAAAAGTAAGAAGAAAGAGGTGCATTCATTTTAATGTTATATTTTATTTAAACAGATGTATCCAAAATATTATCATTTTCACATGCAATAAATATAAAAATAATTATTGATGAGCGAGTTCACATTTTTTTAACACCCGATTTTGAAATCCTGAGTGTATTTTACACTCACAGTATATCTCCATTTCAGGTGCACAGGTGACTTGTGGCCAGCATTTTGGACAGCACAGGTCTGGAGAGCAGGAGAGGCACAGGAAGACTACCCAGGTGAGAGGACTGGCTTGTGAGAAGGCTCAGGGAGAGGAGTGCTCTGAGCATTTGGGGCGTCTTTCCATGCACTGCCAGAATTTGAGCATCCCAATAGCTGCTCCCAGGGAAATTTGCTCTGCGGCATGGCAAGACCCCTTTCTGCCTCAGTGATTAAAGAGAGCTGAGAGCACACATCCAAAACGGCCTCTGCCAGAATGCTCTGGGGGCAGGCTTTCAGACCCACAGTCTATAGGAGTCAATATGAGGCCTCCTTTCAGCCACGCCTCTGTAAGTCTCAGAGTAGGAAGCCAAGCCTGGCCACCTTCACCTCCTATGCTATCCCACTCCCCTTCAGGCACACCCTCCTCAGGCTCGCTCTTCACCCTCTTCTCTTCTGCACCCACTTCCCCCTCCTCCTCATTCCTGACTCACAACTTGGGGTCTGCTACTCAGCCTTCTTGCCTCCTCCTCTCTAAACCTCCCCACTCTTTGCTCACGATCCTGATACAGCCTCTTCACATAATTTATGAAGCGCTCCACTCTAACTAGCAACCACAGTTTGGGCTGCACAGTCCCGTATGTGTATCCCCACATACACTTGTCCAGTCAATTTCATTGTCAGTTTGTCCTCTGATCAGAGCTGTATCTTCTATCAGTGTCAGATAGACAGTGAGCAACTTATAAATAAGTGTTGTGAGAATAAAACCGTCAAGGTGTTGAAAGAAGCTGAATTCTCATGCCTACCTGACTCTGAAAACAGGATGAATGAGGTAACTACATCTTAACAGTCATTGTACATTTGCCAAATAACGGCCTGTTGAATCATTCTCTGACGTCTTTCTGATTACAACATTGACTATGAATGAATTCTCCATCTGTATAGGAAACAATGATACACGATAATGTGAGCTGTGCGTGTATTTAACTCATTTAGAAATTCTGGAATTCACATTTCGAGATGCTCCAGGAATAAGACTGAGAGATGCTCATTTGTAGACAAGCCTGCCATGGAGGCATGAGCAGGTCCTAACAATGCAAAGTGTTAGGATCAGCCACTGCCAGAGATACATGAGATGCAAATAAATAATTTTCTCGAAAGGTTTGCAATAATGCCCTATTCCTATGTAACACTAGGAAAAATTTAATTAAAATAATTGTATTATCGTCCCTGAATATATAGTCATTGCTTTGAGGCCTTCATCAAACAAAACCATGGAAATCCCTTTGATTCTTGGAAACAATGGCTGTTTCTACAGAGGAAACTGGTGGTTTCCATTACCATGTCCGTGGGTATGTTGTAAAGCATAGGATGGAAGCTCTACACTGACCTGGGTGAGGTGCCAGTTCTGCTGAACATGAACGTGAGCACACAAGAGCAAGTACAGGTCACTAGCTCTCTGAACTGCCTCTCTTTTCATCTGTAAAATGGGAGGAAGTAAACTTACTTCTTAAGGTGGAGTCAAACACTGGGCAGAATGCACATCTATTTCAGGGCTTTGCTGCTCCCAGGGGTAAGAGGGTCGGGGGTGAGTGGGGGAACCCCGAGGAAGAGAATGAGAATGAACTTGCCTGCTCTCATTCTCCCGGAAGTGGGATGGAGCTTTGCATCTAGTTTCTTGAAGGGAATTATTGGGGAGAGATATGAGTCTCAGGAGAAGAGAGCAGAGTTAAGTCACTCCTCAATTCATGGCCCCCAGTCATCACCATTCTGGGCAAGGCCTTCTCTCATTTTGTTAGCTTTTGTTTTATTTTTTCTTTTTTTATACATTTCCTTTTCATCCCTGGCTTCTACTTGCCCCCATCCCAGATACTAATATATACTTGGATGTGTACATATATTAATACATTTGAAATTTCATGATGCTGTATCATCATTGTATACATTTAAAATATATATGTATGTAAATATATAAGTATATATATGTATATATGGCAGTGGACTATTGAACTCATTCTTTTTTTTCTTTTCTTTTTCACTCAGCTCTATGCTTTTAAGACTTGCCCATGTGTTTGATTAACAGTATTCCACATTTATCTATTCATTCCCCAATGATGGACACAGAGGTAGACCATAAAGCATAATGGTTAGGAGTGCACATTCAGGAGCCAGACTGCCTGTCATCATTTCCATTTACCAACTGTGTGAGCTTAGCCCATTTACTCCACCTCCCCATACCTGTGTTCTCATTTCCAAAACAGAGATAGTAATAGTGCCTACTTCATGTAGAGTACTGAGAACATGTAAAGTACTGAGCACACATAAGCATCCGGCAAGTGTGAGCCATCAACATCATCGTCATCATCATCATCATCATCATTATAATTCCCACACCCAGTGGTACATAGAACACCCTCATATACATCCCTTAATGGACTTGTGCCTGAGTTTCTCTGGGGTGTAGACTCCAGAGAGGGATAGCTGGGTCACAGGGCATAGGCGCACTTAATTTCACCAAGTACTGCCAAACTGCTCTCCAGAATGACTGCTCCAGTCTACATTCCCACCATCAGTCCCCGAGGGTTCTGGGAAAAGTTTTCTCAGCCAGTGAGAGCACAGGTTTTAACAAGTCTCCTCTCCAGTTGCACTGACATCATCTGTCTGGGAGACTTCTGTCCAAGTTGGGTGGAGAAACAGCTCTAAGCCATGTGGCTGATTTAGAAGTCTGTGCTGTTCTACTCTCCAGAGCCCTAAATTCTGTAGTAATTATCAAATAGTAGGCTCATAACCTTGGGGGAGGGTATCAGAATCACCCTGGAGGAATGCGGTTCAAAGTGCTTCACCAGGGGATTCTGACTCGCACACCCTAGGAGAGCATGCATCTCTCATTCCATAACCCCAAGTAAGAGCCCCTGCCTCTGGGAGCCACTGTGCTGATGGATGGATGTTGTCAGCACAGGACAAAAGGTGGAGAACCACTGCGGGAAGGCTAGGCCTGCGGTGACCCAGGACCCAGGGTTGCATCAGGGCCGATGCAACCTAATGGAGCGGGAAGGTTCCCTTGTTCAGAAAATTCTCCTACTGTCAGACAGCCGTCTATAGCCTGGATAATACCAGAAATGTCACTACTCAATTCAGTCTTTTGAGTTAAGCCCATATTTTCTCTTGAAGACCAAGCTCTATCAACATGTTATCTGGGCTCGATGTTAACTTGGGCTGTATTGCCTACAGCCCAATACCTGTTAGTACCAAAAGGTGTAAGCATCTAGGCAGGAGTCCTTGAGGGACTTGGAACTTTGGTAGGCAAAGTATGATCAACGTTTGATAGATTTGGGAGATGTGTGTCCAGGGTCCCCTCTCGGGGATAGTAAGTACAGCTCTAGAGGAGATTCTGAGGCCCACTGAAGGCTGTCATTTAAATCCATCCTGGCACCCACATCATGATAAAGATGATAAACCTTAACACTTAATAACTGCCAAGTTGAAAGCTGATATTGGGGGTAGGGTTTGGGCACAGGAGGTAAGGGCAGGGACTAGGTGTGTAAGGGTAGGAGAGGTTGGGATGAGGAAAACAGCAAGCGATAAAAGAGGTTGAGGCTTGAGAACTGGGTCCAGATGCCAGAGAAGGAGGTTCTGTGCCAGTTTCCCCTTATCCATGATTTCTCCCTTACAGCATATTCCATTCCCATCCCATTCCCACTCCCACATAGGGAAAGCAGGGCTGCAGCTAGACCCCATTGCATCCAGGGGAGGGAATGCATCTTAGGTTTTGTCTCCCCAGTTTGGTGTCAAATTGTTATTGATGAGTGTCCCTCTCTTTTCCTTCTGGGACTAGGCCCTAGTGGATCCAGCATCCATGGCCTTACAAATGAGGTTCCTCAATCCCCATCCACAGGTTTGCCCTGCTCCAGAAGAGACAGGCCCAAAGAAGAAATTTAAGCCCAAGTCCTGGCCCAAATTACTGTGGCCTCTGATCTATCCCTGACTTTGACCCCCCAATTCTGAAAACTGGGTCTCTCAGCCTTAGCTCAAAAATATTTATGGAACACCTGCTATGAACCAGGCACTCTGGTCCTTATTGGAGATACAGTTATGGATAAGATACTGGCCCTTGTCTCATGAAGATTACAGGCTAGGGTCCAGTAAGTAGGAAGTTGCAGTAAACTGTGATGAACACTGGGATGGAGAAATGGAAGCATGTAGGAAGACAGCTAACCCGAACTTGGGGAGGAGGAGTGGGGCAGGAAAGACTTACTAGAGGAAGTGATAGCTAAGCCCTGATGTAAAACACAAGTAGAAGTGAACCCAGCAAAGAAGAGGGCTGTGGATATTGGTGGGTCAGAGATTTTGGAGGAAGGAACAGCAAGTTCCTTCCTCCAAATGGCCTAGAGATTAAAGAAAGCAGGACAAGTTCAAGGGTTTAAACATAATTCTATATGGTTAAAGCCACAGAGGATCATGGAGGAAGGGCAAGAGATGTGACTCAAGTAGTAAGGAGGAGCCAGATGACCATGGGCCTTACAAGTAGAGAGATCATACACATTTATTGTCCAGATTGAAGACTCAGCAGTTATAAACTGGGACTGTTCTGGCAAACCAATTCATATCATCACTTTATTTATAAATTGATTTAAGAGATTCAGCTCTAACTGAATCTGGGTTTATGTCTTTCTTTACTGAGCCTCACCTCAGTGGCCTGCCTGAAACGTAAGTCCCTCCTGTACAGAGGCCCTGACTTGTTCTTGCTGAACTTCTCCTAGGAGGAAACCTGCCTTTCTGTATATTTGGATTCACATATTGCCCTCATTTCTGGGTAACCCACAAATATGCCCAGTCCCATAGTCAGTCATAAGCCTCCTGATCCTCCTTCTGCTAGACCAGTTGGCCTCCTTCCCAGAGGCCAAGACTTCTCCTATATGTGCCCTATACATGTGAGTGGTAATAATTTTATATTCTGCTTCTCTAGTTGATCTTGTCCCAGAGCAGTTAACCAGGGGCTTCCAGAAGAGATGGTATCTACAATCTTGAAAAAGCTACTTATTTGAGTTATATATCTCCTAATAAAACAAACTTATTATTCACATTACGTTTGTTTCATGTTTTACCAACACCTAAATATGCACTGAGTCAGCATCAGAAGGCTAGAGTTCACATCCAGTCTGCTCTATTAACTTAGACAAGCTACTTGACTTCTTTGAGACACATTCTCCCATTTGCAAAATAAAACAGTGCCAATATCATACAGTTGTTAGGAAAGAACACTGGTGATAGAACCTAGCTCAGTGTCTGATTTGTGCCAGAGGCTCAATATACCTTGCTTGCTTTATTATTTTTTTTAAAGAACCTGAACTTGGCAGTAGTCATAAACAAGTACCAACATCATTTATTGAAAAGGCTGTCTTCTTCATTGTATATTCTTGCCTCCTTTGTCATAGATTAATTGCCCATGTAAGTGTGGGTTCATTTCTGGACTCTGTGTTCTGTTCCATTGACCTATGTGTCTGTTTCTGTGCTAGTTCCATACTGTTTTGACTACTGCAGCTTTGTGGTATAGTTTGAAATAAAGGATTGTGATATCTCCAGCTTTGTTCTTGTTTCTCAAGACTGTTGTGGTTATTCAGGGTCTTTTGTGTTTCCATAGAAATTTTAGAATTATTTGTTCTAGTTCTGTGAAAAATGCCATTGGTATTTTGATAGGGATTGCATTGAATCTCTGGGTTGCCTTGGGTAGCGTGGTCATTTTAACAATATTAATTCTCCCAATTCACAAACAATATATATTTCATCTGTGCCATCTTCAATTTCTTTCATCAGTAACTTATAGTTTTCCAAGAACAAGTTTTTTCCTCTTTAGTTAGATTTATTCCTAGGTAATTTATTCCTTTTAATGCAATTGTAAATGGGACTGTTTTCTTAATTTCTTTTTCTGATAGTTTCTTGTTGGTATAGAAAAACAACAGATTTGTGTATACTAATTTTGTATCCTGAAACGTTACTGAATTTATTGATAAGTTCTAGAAGTTTTTTGGTGGCATCTTTAGGACTTCCAATGTAGAGTATTATGTTGTCTGCAAACAGTGACAGTTTTACTTGTTCCTTTCTAATTTGTATTCCTTTTATTTCTTTTTCTTGTCTGATTGCTATGGCTAGAACTTCTAAAACTTTGTTGAATAAAATTGGCAAGAGCAGGCATCCTTGTCTTGTTCCTGACCTTGAAGGAAATACTTTCAGCTTTTCAGTGTTGAGTATGATCTTAGCTTTGGGCTTGTCATATATGGCCTTTATTATGTTGAGGTATGTTCCCTCAACCCATTTTGTTGAGTTTTTATCATAAATGGATGTTGAATTTTGTAAAAAGCTTTTTCTGCACCTGTTGAGATGATTGTATGGTTTTTATTCTTCAATTTGTTAATGAGGTGTATCACATTGATTTGTGGATATTGAACCTTCCTCACATCCCTAGGGTAAATCCCACTTGATCATGGTGTATGATCCTTTTAATGTATTTTTGAATTCAGTTTGCAAATATTTTGTTGAGGATTTTTGCATCTATATTAATAAAGGATATTAACTTGCAATTTTTTTGTGTGTGATATCTTTTCCTGGTTTTGGTGTCAGGGTAATGCTAGCCTTGTAGAATGAGATCAGAAGCATTCCTTCCTCTGCAATTTTTTTGGAATAGTTTGAGAAGGATAAGTGCTAACTCTTAAGTGTTTGGAAGTATGCACCTGTGAAGCCTTCTGTTCCTGGACTTTTGTTAGTTTGGGAGTTTTCTTAATAACTGATTCAATTTCATTACTGGTAATTTGTTCATATTTTCTGTTTATTCCTGACTCAATCTTGGGTGATTGTACATATCTAGAATTTGTCCATTTCTTCTAGGTTGTCCATTTTATTGGCGGATAACTGTTCATAGTAATTTCGTATGATGCTTTGTATTTCTGTGGTGTCAGTTTTAACTTCTCTTTCTCATCTCTTATTTATTGATTTGGGTCCCACTCTCTTTTTTCCTTGATGAATCTAGCTAAAGATTTACCAGTTTTACCTATCTTAAAATAAAAAACCAAAAAACAGATCTTAATTTCATTGATCTTTTTTTTTTTTTTTTTTTAGTCTCAATTTCATTTATTTCTGCTTGGACCTTTATGATTTACTTCCTTCTATTAACTTTAGGTTTTGTTTTTTCTTCTTTCCCTAGTTACTTTAGGTGTAAAGTTAGGCTGTTTATTTAAGATTTTTCTTGTTTCCTGAGGTAGGCTTGTATTTCTATAAACTTCCCTCTTAGAACTGTTTTTGCTATATCCCAAAGATCTTGGATCATTGTGTTTTCATTTTCATTTGTCTCCAAGTATTTTTTGATTTCTCCTTTGATTTTTCAATGGTTCATTCGTTGTTTAGTAGCATGTTTTTTAGCCTCCACGTGTTTATGGTTTTTGCAGTTTTTTTCTTGTAGCTGATTTCTAGTTTCATAGCATTGTGGTCAGAAAAGATACTTGATATGATTTTAGTCTTCTTAATTCTACTGACACTTGTTTTGTGGCCTGATACATGACCTATCCTAGAGATTGTTCTGTGTGCACTTGAAAAGAATGTGTATTCTGCTGCTTTTGGATGAAATGTTCTATATATATATATATATATCTCAATTAAGTCTATTTGGCTAATGTGTCATTTAAGGCCAGTGTTTCCTTATTGATTTTCTGCCTGGATGATCTGTCCATTGATATAAGTGGGGTGTTAAAGCCCCCTACTCTTACTGTGTTACTGTCAGTTTCTCCCTCTATGTCTGTTAATATTTGCTTTATGTATTTATGTGCTCCTATTTTGGGCACATATATATTTACATTTTTATATTTTCTTCTTGGATTGTTTTCTTTATCATTATGTAATGTCCTTCTTTGTCTCTTGTTATAGTCTATAGCTTTAAAATCTATTTTGTCTGATATAAGTATTCCTACCCTGGCTTTTTTTTTTTTTTTCTATTTGCATGGAATATTTTCTTCCTTCCCCTCACTTTCAGTCTGTGTGTGTTTTTATATCTGAAGTGAGTCTCTCTTGTAGGCAGCATATATATGGGTCCTGTTTTCATATCCATTCAGCCAAGCTATGTCTTTTGATTCAAACATTTAGTCCATTTACATTTAAAGTAATTATTGATAAGTATGTACTTATTGCCATTTCGTTCATTGTCCTTGGTTTGTTCTTGTAGTTTATTCTTATTCCTTTCATCTTCTTTTGCTCTCTTCCCTTGTGTTTTGATGACTGTCTTTAGTGTTATGTTTGGATTCCTTTCTCTTTTGTGTGTGTGTATCATAAATTTTTGGTTTGTGGTTACCATGAGGTTTATATATAGCAATATAGATATGACTATTTTAAGCTGCTGATCTCTTAAGTTTGAACACATTTTAATGACCTTACATTTTTACTCTTCCTTCCCTCCATTTACTGTTTTTGGCATCATATTTTACATCTTTTTGTTTTGTGTATCCGTTAACTACTTATTGTGGATATAGGTGATTTTACTACTTTTGTCTTTTACCCTTCCTACTAGCTTTATACATGGCTAATTTATAATACTACCTTTACTGTATATTTGCCTTTACCAATGAAAATTTTTCTTCTATAATGTTCGTATTTCTAGTTGTGGCCTTTTCTTTTCCACTTAGAGAAGTCCCTTTAACATTTCTTATACAGTTGGTTTCGTGGTGTTGAACTCTTTTAGCTTTTGCTTATAGCTTTTGTCTATAACACTTTGGAGCTCTCCACATCTGATTGATAGCCTTGCCAGGTATTCTTGATTGTAGGATTTTCCCTTTCATCACTTTAAATACATTGTGCCACTTCCTTCTGGCCTGCAGGGTTTCTGCTGAAAAGTCAGCTGATGATCTTATGGGATTTCCCTTTTATGTAACTTGTTCTTCCTTTGGTGATTCTAGTATTCTCTCTTCATCTTTAATTTCTGCCATTTTAATTGTCTTGATGTGGTCCTCTTTGGGTCGATCCTTTTTGGGATTCTCTGTGCTTCCTGGTCCTGGGAGTCTGTTTCCTTTCCCAGGTTAGGGAGCTTTTCAGCTACTGTGTCTTCAAATATGTTCTCTGTCTCTGTCTCTCTCTCTTCTCCTTCCTTCAGGGACCCCTATAATGCAAATTTTAGCATACCTGATGTTTTTTCAGAAGTCTCTTAAACTGTCCTCATTTTTTTAAAAAAATTTTTTCCTGTTCAGCTTGAATGATTTCCACTACTCTGTCTTCCAGTTCACTGATCCACTCCTCTGTATCATCTAATCTACTGTTGATTCCTTCTAGTATATTTTTTATTTCAGTTATTGTATTCTCCATCTGTTTGGTTCTTCATTATATTTTCTATATTCTGCTTATCAGGTAGATTACTAATCTCCATCTCACTTACTTCTTCTGTAGTTTTATCTTGTTTCTTCGTTTGGAACATATTCCTCTGTCACCTCATTTTGCCTAATTCACTATTTTTATTTCTATGTATTTGGTAGGTTGGTTACACTTCCCAATCTTGGAGAAGTGGCCTTATGTAGAAGGCATACCATGCGTCCCAGCAGCACACTCCTATGGTCACCAGAGCTATATGCTCTAGGGGAGTTCCCTATATGGGCTCTATGGGTCCTTCTGTTGTGGCAGGCTGACTACTGTGGGCAGTCTTGGAGGTGTGTCTGGCTCCTGTTCCTGTTGGTTGCCAGGCCCTGCCTTGTGTGGAGACTGCCAGCCATTGGTGGGTGGGGCTGGTTCAAGATGTGGCTGGCTG
The DNA here is from genome assembly GCF_949987535.1 of Balaenoptera acutorostrata. Classification (NCBI taxonomy): domain Eukaryota; kingdom Metazoa; phylum Chordata; class Mammalia; order Artiodactyla; family Balaenopteridae; genus Balaenoptera; species Balaenoptera acutorostrata. The sequence goes on along the minus strand of NC_080067.1, from coordinate 91,957,729 downwards.
TGGATCCCTGGGGGGTCCCAGTGCTAGTGCTGGCCCACTGGTGGGTGGAGCTGTGTCCTGGGGTGGCTGGTTGTGAGCATGGGTCCCAGATCTAGTGTCAGCCTGCTGGTGGGTGAGGCCAGTTCTTGACGGCTGGCTATGGGGTCTGGGGTGTCCCAAAGCTGGTGTCAGCCCACTGATGAGTGGGACCAGATCCCAGGGCAGCTGGCTGAGGGGCCCAAGGTGTCTTGGAGCTGGTGTGTACCACTTGGTGGGTGGAGCTGGAGCCTAGGGGCTCCTGGAGCTGGTGTCAGCCTGCTGATGGGTAGGGTCAGGGCACAGAAGATCCTGAGGCTAGTGCTGGCCCACTGGTAGGTGGAGCCAGATCTTGGGATGGCTGGTTGCAAGGGCAGGGGTCCTAGATATGGTGTTGGCCTGCTGTTGGATAAGACTGGTTCTTAACATAGTTGGCTATGGGACCTGTGGTGTCCCAAAGCTGGTGCTGGCCTACTAGTGGGTGGGGCTGGGGCCCAAAGGGTCCTAAGGCTGTTGTCAGCCCACTAGTGGGAGGAACTGGGTCCTAGAGTCTCTGGCTGCAGTGTCTGGGTTTTCACAGAGTTGGTGTTGGCCCACTGGTGGGCAAGGCCAGGCCCTGGGCCCTCTGGTGGGTGAGGCCATGTCCCAGGGCAGCTGGGGTTTCAGGAGGTCCTAAGGCAGCCAGCCTATTATTGGTGAGTGGGGCTGTGTCCCCACCCAGGTAGCTGCTTGGCCTGAGGCATCCCAGTATTGGTGCCACAGGCTGGTGGGCAGGGCCAGGTCCCAGGCTAATAAGCTAGAAGGAGGATTCCACAATGGCACTTGCCAGCATTAGTTTCCTCATGGTAGAAAGAGCTCCCAAATTTGGCTGCCACCGGTGTCTATGTCCCCAGGGTGAGTTCCAGTTGCCTCCTGCCTCTCTGGAAGGCTCTCCAATATCAGCAGGTGGGTCTGATCCAGGCACCTTTCAAATTACTGCTTCTGCCCTAGGTCCCAGAGCATGTGAGTTTTTGTGTGTGCCCTTCAAGAGTGGAACCTCTATTTCCTATAGTCTTCTGGCTCTCAAATTAAGTCCCACTGACCTTCAAAGTCAAACATTCTGGGGCTCATTTTCCCAGTGCAGGACCCTCAGGCTGGGGAACCTATTAGGGGCTCAGACCCCTTGCTCCTTGGAGAGAACCTCTGTAATTGTAATTATCCTCGTGGATCGCCCACCAAGGGTATTTATCTTGACTGTACCACATCTCCACCACTCCTACCAGTCTTGTGGTTCCTTCTTTATATCTTCACTTGTAGAAGGTCTTTTCTGCTAGTCTTCAAGTCTTTTTCATCAATAGTTGCTCTGAAAATAGTTGTAATTTTGGTGTGCCCATGGGAGAAGGTGAGCTCAGGGTCTTTGTACTGCACCATCTTGGCCACTCCCATGCATCTATTCTTTTTGCTTGCTTAGCTGGATTCATGCCCAAAACCCATTAACCAAATGTGAGCCCTAGAATGTTGGCCTCCAGGGGGGTGGCAGGTACACAGAGGTCAAAAGCATATTGCTGGTAGCCTGATCCTCTTCACATCTACTGCACTGATACAGATACATTTAGTTCTTCCTCCAACCAAACGCATGCCATATTGTCCCGAACCACTGGGCTCTACATGTCCCCTCAGCAAATCCAGCCCCTAAGTGCAGAGCCCAGGATCATAACCTAAATTCCACTTTGCTTTGGATTGTGTTTGCCATAGCACTACCACATCATGGCAGATCATCACTGCTTTCATTATTATCTTGGAAGTGCTATATCTGCTAAAGGGAACTTTCATTTCCATAGAACTTTGGCCTCTTTAATATACCTCACAATAGAAAACAACCAGTGTTATAAGACATTGCCTCCTCTCCCCTGGAGCCTGATAGTCTTTGAATTTCAGTCCATAAGGTGCTGCTCCACTCTCTGGGGCCAACCTTGTACTTGGATAGCATGGTGGTGGTGAGGAGTATGGTTTATAATGAACACTAACTACACATATGATCTGTCTTTCTGATGGCCCTCTTCTTCCCTTGGGATTCCCAGGATTAAATTAGATGAAATGATTTTGAAGGAGAGTTAATAAAAAGAGAACTGAATTGACAAGGGGCTATAAACTTTGAATGGTGCCAACAAACCACTTATACCCATCCAAGTCATTCTACACTGTCCAGTGTTCTAGCCCTTGCCTCCTGTTCCAGGGACCAGATTCACCACACTGAATAAAGGAAGCAACAGTTACCCCAGGACACCTTCTTCACAAGGAGCACACACCAGTCCTTTACATTAACTGATCTTGTCTTGATCTTCACAGAAAATAGCATAGAAGTAAGTAAAGCGCACTTCCTGAGAAATAAGATTAGAGTCAAATTAGAGGTTTCAAGCAGGTGAAAAGCCTGCCCATATTCCATCCTTAACCTCATATTTTCATACGTATGACTCTAGGAACACATAAACTTATGTACATATTCATTGTACATAATGCTTTTACTTGATCTTTCCCAAATTTTATAGTACACTTACTCCCAGAGAGCTGAACCACAAAAGGTAACTAAACTTTTACCTTGTTCTCCAGAGAAAAAATTCCGTAACTCTTTCCTTAAGAGGTCTGAGTTGCCCACTAAGAACCCATTGTCACATGGTTGAATCCATTTTATTCAGTGTCCCACTCTCTATCTGCCTGCCTGCTAGGAAACTTCCTTCCTGTCTCATTGAGGCTCACAGTGACTCCATGGATCTTAAAATCAGCTTGGGTCTATGATAATACTTGTGGCCTGAATCTACTTTCACAAGAACCTGCAGGTGTATCCTTCTAATGACTTGGGCTTGTCTTGAAGTTCCAAAACCCAGTCTTTGCTAAATCCTGAATAACAACCTGATCCTGTCAGCCTAAAGCCACAGTCATGATAATCAAAGCCACTTCTCTTTTAGGTTGTGGGACATGGACCCAGAATAATGATATAGTAGCAGTGGTAGGCACAGAGCTGGATCCCACTTGCAAATCTCCTGAGAACAGCATCCTCTGGCCAGATCCTCTCCTAAAATTCACAGAATAAAGTCCCCAGGATAGAGTTCTAGAGTTAAAGACCAGGACACTTATTCAGAAAGGTAGAATATCAGGTCCACGAGATGGGAAACTTCTTTCCTACTCACTGCCATTTCCCAATGTCTAGTCCAGGAGTTGGCATTTAGTATTTGTTCAATAATACTTGCATGCACGAATAAAAAGAATATCTGAAAGAGTTATAAGTTTGAAAAAGAAAATATAAAACACGAAGTATAACAAAGGAATTTAATTTCTTTTATTTCAAGAAGAGAAAACTTTAAGAGAAATTTACATTAAAAGAGTTGAAGGACTTAATTAGGGAGGGACTATAAGGGGCAGTATTAAATAGTATAAACAATTTGATACAGACTGCCTGGGTTCAAATCCTGGCTTTGACGTTTACCAGCTATGTCAGTGTGGCAAGTTAGTCTGTCTCTCTAAGCCTCAATTTTCTTTTCTGTAAAATGGGAATAATAATAATACCTGCCTAATGGAACTGTTGTGGAAATTACACGAGTTAATTTATGGAAATGATATAGTACCCTGGCTACAGAGTCAGTCCCCATCATCGTTAGCCCCTATTAGTAGTAATATAGTACTATTATAATCTTGTGTGCCAACACCAATTGTTTGGTGATGGCTTCCTAGAGGGCTGTGTGGAAGAGTGTATCTACTGAGCACCTAAGGCTGGAAGGAAAAAAGTGTTATGTCTGCTCTGGATGCAACTTGAAGGAGTAGTTTGATCACATGCCATATATTTGCAATTCTTGACCTGGCCTGTACATTTCTCAAAAATAGAGACTGTGCTTATTCATCTCTGTAACCCCAGTACCTGGCAAAGTATTTGACACATACTGGTTCTGTCAATAAATCTTTTTTCAAGGGTTCAACCTTGTCATTGGCTGGCTAATAGCTTTTCTCTGCTGTAATTCCATATGATGGATCATTGCATTTATAGCATTATAGTCCCATAGTAAATACTGGAGCAAACTCTGGTCTCAGTCAAGTGGTGGTGGTATATTAAGAATGAACACAGGCTCCATCAAAAATGTTCCACATTCCATAAATTCAGTACATTCCAAGAGGGATTAATGCTATACCAGGATTCCCCCGCATGGTACCACTTGTGGACGTTCTGTTGATTTATGTGTGTCTCTCTCTTCAAAAGTCCTTTTTTCAACCTCATTTTAAATCTTATATAAAAATTCTTTGAGAGTATTGCGGTCTTGTAGCAATAATCTGGCAATGACTCACCTCCATTTCACAATTAAATACTGTAAAAAGCAATACCCGGATCTTGCCAATAAATTCCTCAACTGTCTTCTCTATGACTTGTTGAAATAGCAGTGGCTTTTTCTGTCATCAGCATATAGATAATTGAAGACTCAGCGAGCAGTCCAATTTTTAAAATATTATACAGCACCAGAATAATAGAACAGAACTCAAGTTACTTTGGTTTTTATCTCTAAATATAAATTTCAGATTACTTCAAAACATACAAGTATTCCTAACATACTACTAGGGTTATAGAAGGAAGAATAATCCTAATAAGAAGTCCTAGGAAAGAGAGAGTGTATTTAGAAATGAGATGGTGTTCAGTAAATAAAGGTCAAAGTGAATTGGGATAACACCATGGCTTTGGATTAATGTGAGGGTTGCTCTTGGTCTTCTCAGAGAAGAATGGATTACCTACAAGTCTGGGCTACCATGCTTAGGATTTAGCAGGGGCAGCTGGTTACATATTCAGGATAGGGCAGGTAGGGTAGGTCTAGGTACCTAGCTCTGGAATTGTGACACTGGGGAAGGATAGGAATAGGATGAAAGAGGAGGGCTAGCCCAGTTGGAGTTGATGAAAGGAGGTGGGATATAACAGATAAGGGATGGATATTCATACAGAAAGTCAGCAACTCTTAGTCTTGCAACCAAGTAATCGTCTTCACACAGCACCACCTTCTTGGGAAAAAATTGTACTCAAAAATAAAAATTTTTGATCAGAGGGTTTATGAGGTTAAGCACAAAATTAGCATGAAGTCACTGGTTGGGACTTATTAAGGTGTATCTCTATTTCACAGTAGCATATCTATTTTTAAGAACTATTTAATTCAGAAATATTTAGATAAAGGATATGTTGATAAAACTAGTAAAACTCTACAACTGCTGGTGAAAGCAGATTTTTAAAAATCCTGGGTGATTTAGCTGTTTAACCTGTCCTCTTCAGCAATCTAGAACAAAATAACATAAATTCTAGCTTCAAAGAACAGAGAATTATTACCCTTTGAAAGATAGCGAAATTCTGGAAAAAAAACCCCAAAACTCTCATGGCTTTTATCTAGATCCAGAGGAAGTATGAGGGTCCCTAACTATGAGAAAGACCAGTCTGGCTTTTTCAGAAGAAATAGAACCATTTGAGTTAAAGTCAGATGAGGCTACAGCATAGAAGAGTCCTGCCCTAGATACCCTACTTAAAATTGCAAATACCCCTGCACTGGAACTTCCAATCCTCTCCACTTTGCTCTATTTGTTTTTTCTCATAGCACCGACCTCCTTCTAACAGATTATGTTTACTTTTTATTGTTTGTCTCACCACACCAGAATGTAAGCTCTATAAGAGGTAAGGATTTTTTGCCAGTTTTGTTCACTGATGTAACTCAACTTCCTAGAACAGTGCCTACCTAGTACAGGGTAGATGATAAATAAATATGTGTTGAATGTTTATTCACTGAATCTTATATAAACAGAGCCAGAATCATACCAAGTAAGGAAGGTCGCATCAGCATGTTAAGGGTAGGTATTAATGATACAAACCAAGTTATGGGGAAATAGTGAAATATCTAACAGAGATGGACCAAGGGTTGAAATTCAGTGAGCCTCAGGTTTATGAGCTGCTCTGAAGCTTTGAAGCCAGAAGCAAGTCAGCATGAGTGGGTGCCCAGATGACTCCTGACCCTGGCAGATACCGTCAGCTACCTGTCTGCTTTCCATTCCCCACCCTTAATTGCCATTGGAAACCCTGTTTTGTTTATAATGACATTATACACAACTTTGGATGGGGAGCCATTAATTGGGTCTAAGCCAATTATGACCATTCTTTTCCCTTTTTCTCAGCCTTTCCATCCCGGCCAGTGAGAACTTACCAGGAAGTCAACTAGGCATTTCTGAAAAATAAAAATTAGTTTTTCTGATAGGGACATAAGTGGTTGTCATGGTTCTTCCCTCTTCTTCCTGTCTTGAACAAAGGGCATAAGAAATGGACCTGCACAAGGCCATGTCATGTGTCTGAGTGACAGTCAAGAGAACTTCATGTTCATCAGCCTTTACCTCATAGACACTGAACCAACACTAACAAGTGTCTACCTCAGGATCCTTTATTAAGTAGGAATTACCTTATTTTTAAAGTCCATTCTACTGGTCATTTACCTGTTTATTCCCAGATTTACTTCACATCTTTCTCTGTAATTGATAGTTCTAAACTTTCTTGGCAGCTTATGTCCAACTAGGTATAGTCCATTGGCAGCATTAGCAAGAGACTGGAGATTGAGAGGAAAGGAGAAGCCAGGGAATTCCTCCTTTTCCTCTGCTTCAGGCAGTATCTCCAGCATTGGCTGTGTCACCTCTGTATCTCAATTTCTGCTGACAACCCCTCTTCCATGGTCCCATCTTCCACCAAACAGCCATCCTGTAGATCTGGCTCCATGTGGCAATGACTCCTATGTTCCAGTAAACATCATCTCCTTCTTTTGTCCCTGCATCCCTGTGACTGGTAATGTCTTCTGCTATAACTAATCTTTGAGTTGCTACTCTTTGAGATAAGTTATTTAGCTTCAAAGCTTTTCCAGCCCCTTTGTAACTAGTTCCTTGTATTAAATTATTAATATTGGACTACCTAGCATGGACTGGGCTTTCCTGACTGATATAGCACCTTAGCTGGATTTTCCTTTACTTGACAAGTCACTCTCTGAATTCATCCAAACCTTAAGAAATAATTAAAGCTTCTTTACCTTGTGGACTGGTAGATTTGAGTAAAGTCCACCTTCCACCTTCCTTTTTAATATATACGAGAACCACACCAAATTGTTGTCTTTACTCTGTCCCTGCCCATACTGAGGCCACAGTCACCCTGTAAACTCCATGGCCACTCTCTGCCTGAGATCTGAGGATTACTCCAAAATATGATTTTCCCACACTACACATGGAACATTCTTTCTTATTGATCTCCAACTCATTCCATTCCAATGGGTCTGTACCCTGATTCACCCTCTCTACCAAGCCCCTTAAGATTGATAACATACTTAGATTGTCTACATGTCTTCTCAAGATTTACCTCCCCAGCTGCTTCCCTGGGTATGCTTACCTTTAACCATAAAGCAAATGATGTACTGCTCTGCATTCAACCAATGGTCTCTAGGAAACAAAAGCAGCCTGGGCCTAAGAACCTCTGGAAATAAACCCTGTAAAAAAGATCCAAACTGTGTGTGTGTGTGTGTGCGTGCATATGTAGTGCAGAATGAATTTTAAAGTTCTTTCTTCTAACGGGTAGAGGGCAGGATGGAAATTTTGGAGAATAAACAAATTCGTTATTTCAACCAATATATATTGAGCTATACTTTGTGCTTAGCCCTGTTCTGTATGCACGGGATATGGCAGTCAACAAGGCAGGAAAAACCCTGTTCTCTGTCCTCCTAGAGCTGCTTCTGACTTTTCAGAATGAATAGAGAGCCTACAGCCAGCAGAGTTTGTCATTAAGGTCATTAAGGCAATGTTTTCCACAAGACACAGGTCAAAGTCTTGATATCAAAAGGAATAACTTTTCATCCTATGTGATTAGATTGTGTTGTCTCCCACCAAAATGAATGCTCATCCTGGCAAGGAGTGCTTGCTTCTAGGGCAAAACAGCAAGAAAATAAACCAGCACTCAGGTGATAAGTACACCAAAATGAAATGGAGCACCCCCATTTTGCTTTCTCTCATTGACTAGAATTCAAACCCTCCCCCTCGTATAGTCAGCAATACGTGAGTTGAAGGGCATCAGCATACAGTCCAGGACTGAGACACCTAGAGCATGCTGAATGCAAGAAGGGTTTGGGTGGTGAGGAGAAGGGTGACAGAATCTCTTTCTTATCCAGGGAGAGTAGAACCATCAGAGGAGAGGGAGACACACACACACACACACACACACACACACACACACACACACACACACACACACACACACACACACAGAAAGTCAGACAAAGACAGAGATGGGCCTGGTGGTAGCAAGAGAGATATTGTCTTCATGGAACTCCCTACTTTTGAATGCTTGAATGTGTCAGAAAAGCAGCTACATCTGAAAAGATGCTCTTTAAGGTTTCATTTAGTACTAACACTCCACAATTCTAAGATCTAAAGCAAGATGGAAAAAAGCCCTAAATTCATTATTTGGATTATATCGTATTTGATAAGGCCCAACACTTCTTAAGGAAGATGTAATGTATCTTTACTAGTGTCTATAAAGAAACAAAAAATGCACTCTAGTTTTCAAAAGCAGTAGTAAATTTCAATGTCTTATACTTCTCAAGAAAGATCTGAGTTCAGTCAACACTACCAGAAGCTGGTGTCTATAATCAACATAAAATTTCCTTCTAAAAGCAAAAAGTAGTGCCTGCGTTAAACTGAAGTGAGATCTTTGAAATATTTTAACAATACTAACTTAACTTTAATGATCTGGTTTAACTTTCACATCCACCCCATGAGGTAGATAAAATTTGAGATCCTATTTATAGGTGTGGAGATTGGGACTTGGAAAAGCTGAGTAACCTGTTCAAAGTTACCTGGCCATTCAGTGACAGAGCCTGGATTGGAACTTGAATATCTTGGTTGCTGTCTATTTTTTTCACTATCCTGTAGTGCATCAGATAGACTAGAGGATGTCATAGTAACAAAGGAATAAGAGAAATCTTGAACTCAGCTTGCTTTAATAATCTTGAAGGAAGCTCCAAGTGTTCCAGGAGCTAATGCAAAGGCACTTGAAGATGGCCCCACACGCATTCTGCCCATTAGTGAGCTGATCAGGTTCAGCCTCATGGAACTAGTCTGAGAGAATGCTGAAGAGCTTTCAACTTTCAGGGCCCTTGTTTTCCAAGTTCTTCGAGTTAGGAGATAAGTAGCAACAAAACTATGCCCATCACTTCCTACAGAATCCTTACTCTCTTTTTTCACATGCCTTCATCCAGTTTCCAAAAGGAAATACAAGGGACTTTACCATCCTCACTCAGTGGCCCCATCACAGGGAGCCTTTGTAGTCCACAAGTATAATTGTCCTTGATCAGTTCTTAGAACAGATCCATTTTCCACATCTTTGTGAACACTGCTGCTGACTGCCGTATCAGAGGGGCAAGAATTAGGCGGCATAGCCCACAAGTTTATTTTTCTTAGTTAAGCCAGACAGCAGTCTGGGGCTGGAGTGGTGAGTGGAAGGAGGTAGAAGATCACAAAAGAAAGGAGAGAGAGAGAGAGAGAATAGCCACACTCAGCTCTAGGGGGCCTGGGTTTTTTTTTGTTATTTTCTAATGCCTGTGAATTAACAGCTGTTAATGGAATTTTGAGTTCAGCTGATTCCAGCGGTGTTGAATCTACAATGAAGAAGATCAGTCCTATTCTAAATTCCCAAACTCCTATCTGCAGTACATTTCTCCAAACCTTATCAGGGCCTCCAACAAAGTGATAAGTGCCACAGGTTAGATTGACAGTGTTGGTTCACAAACATTAATGTGGAACTTGACAACCGTGGTTCTCAACTTGACTTGCCCCAGTTCCAGCCCCAGCAGCATTTCTGATTTAGTTGAGTTCAGTAAGACTGGGGACAGAATTTTAAAACTTCTCCCAGGTTTTTTTAGTTGTAGACAAGACTGCGCCGCCCCCCCCCCTGCTGTAGAACACCATATCTGAGGTCCAGACCCTCTGCCTGCATATCAGAGGATTCTGCAGGGCAGGGTTAAGTAGGGTGCCAGTGAACATAGTCTTGGCTATGTGAGGCCTTCTGCAGTTCCACAAATCCACTTCTTTAAATGATGACTGGGGCTTGAAAATAGAAGTCCACCCTAGCATACCCACAAGCTATACTTTCAAGCAATACTAAACCTCACAGATTTGAGTCAAAACTACAAAGACTAATCAAAGTCTCTCCATCCTCCTACCAACCAACAGGTAGAATTATTGGGCTAAGGAAGAACCCCTCTTGATCTTCTCTTTGCTTCCAGGACATGATTTTCAGTCAAACTAAACTTAAACTTAACCCAAACATGAGAGTACATCTTCTGCCCCATAATTCAGGTTGACCTAGAAGATATACTATCTCTTCCCTTATTTTGTGCCAACCACATGCATCTGACTCTCAGAGGAGTAGGAATGGGCCAAGGACTTCAAATTTCTCAGAATTAGAGGTATATCCAATTCATCTTTAAAGGTTTGCTGAAATCATGCACGTAGCAAAGGGCCTATCATCTCTCCCTGTAGTGCCCTTAGGAATATGTGAGTAATAAATTTATTGCCCATGTTACATGGAAGTCCTTTGTGGACTTTTCCAGAGTCTCAAATCTAATCACAGTTAAGCCAGTAAAGGGATTACAGCCTTATCGGGAGTTTATTTTGCAAGACTGCCACATAGCTCTGCCAGGATCCTGTTTTTCCCACTATGCTGAGCTCAAAGATCCCATTAAATAAAGTTGAACTCTTCAGTTATGCAGAAATATAAACAGACTGCTCAGTGTGATTTGGAGTTACATTTTCATTTGGAAAAAGATAATGTTCAAATACTAAACAGTGTTGGCCCCCATAACTCAAAAATCTGGATGTGATAGAAGAAATTCTAAAATTTCTCCAGTGAAAAAAAGTCACTACATATTCAAAACACAGACATACACACACACACACACACACACACACACACACACACACACACAGACTTTGCCATTTTCTGTATCCTAGCCATAGAGTCTACTTGATAATCGATGGCTGAAGAGTTTCTCAGTGGATAAACCATTAAGGACAGCATATACCCATTCATAGCATGGGACAAACCCAGTAGAAAACTTTGTAGAATCAAGTCTAAACCATTCGTCTGATAGCACAGCTAGTTCAGCCTAATCTGAGCATATGGTATTTTGTAGGCTTAGTAACAGTGTAGCTTGAGAAAGATACTACAGATAGGGTTGGACATCTCTACTATGTAGGTTTCTGTAGACTAAAAATCTAATACTTGGTCCTAGGTAAGCCAAACTAGTAGAATAAAAGGTCCCTGTCCATATACAATTAGATCCAATCAACCACTTTAACCATAACAAAATAATTCCCATTTCTATGTAAAATTGTGAACTGAAATGCCAAGGAGAAAATCTATTGTATATCTCAGAAATCTGTACACTATCTTTCTACTGACAGATAGGAATTCGAGCCACATCTCCTCAGGTGCATTTCTGACAGTGCAATGACGAGTGATTTAGGAGGAGATGATGGAAATGAAAGAGGGTTATGGGATTTACTCTTCTGAAAGGACATTGATAACCCTCTTCCACACTGCATTTTTGTTCACTCACATTATGGCTATAAAAGCAGCGTGGTTGAGCCTCTGGCTATAACTGCCACATAACTGGAGAGATTGTATTTTCCAAAATGGCTGCAAAAATATCTCCCATCCTTCCTACTCTTCTACTATGTGATATTGCCACTCCCCCCATCAAGAGGAGAGTCCAGTTCCCTTTTGTTTGAATCTGGGCAGGGCTTGTGGCTGCTTCTACTGGTAAAGTATGGCAGAAGTGATGCTGTATAACTTCCAAGACTGGGTTATACAAGGCAATGTAGCTTTTGTCTTGTTCACTAGCACACTTCCACTTGGAGCCTGGAACTGCCAAGTAAGAAGTTCAACTACCATGACGTCACCATGCTGTCAGGAAGCCAAACCACATGAAGGCCGTAAGAAGGTGCTGCATTCAACAGCCCCAGTGGCATTCTCAGCAAACCATCAATACCAGCTGCCAAACCTATGAGTGCATCCTCTTGATCATCCAGCCCAGTCTAACCTTCAGATGACAGCAGCCCCAGTGAATCTGATTCCATCTGCCTGAGAGACCCCAAGCCAGAACCATCCAGCCAAGCTCCTCCAAAATTCCTGATGCAAAAAATACTGAGTAAAACAAAATGGCTGTTTTAAGCCACTAAGTTTGGGAGTAATTTGTTATGCAACAATAGTAGCCAAAACAGAATTATTTCAGAGTTACTTTTACTTCCTACTATTCAGACTGCTTCAGAATCCAAGAAAATCAGAAGTTTCTGACCACCTTCAGGAAAGGAGTATCTTTTCTGAGGCACTTGACCTTGAACTTTCCAGCACTCTGGAGTTCCTAGAATTTGCTAACAGCTAATGGCCTTGACAAGCAGTCATGTAATGTAATCAGACAGAGAAGATTATATTTACAAGAACTCTTCTAAGAAAGATTGTTCCATATATTTAGGAAAATACACTTTGATCAACTCATGGTAGAAATGCGATGAGAGTAGGGCAGAGTGAGACATTCTGTTCATGTTCAAGTAGTAATAAATAGTTGCTAAATTTTCTTCTAAGGGGGCGGGTTGCTATTCATAGCAGACCCTTTTGCTTTGTCGAATACCTAGCTGAGTAGAGATTGCAAGTTTAGGAAAAGAACTGAATAACTCAGCAAAATAGAGGAAACTGGACCATGTTTAGGAAAAGTGAAAAGGAGAACACCCTGTTTGCTGAGTAGCCGAAATGAGAACTTTGGGGAACAGAGATATTCAACAATATTTTGAAAGAGTTTGCTATTGAATGTGTAAGGGAAATTTTATCCTCTGTCATTCTTACCAGAATTTCAGTAAATATTACATTGCTCAATCATTCTCTTATTGCAAGTGGTTTAGAGAAATATGGAAATATTGAGGTTATCAAGATTAAAAAAGACTACATATAAGGACCAGGAGATATCTAGGTTACCCACATACTGGTAAAAATGTAGCAGGGACAAAACATTTCTTTGAAAAGGGAAAGAAAACTGCCAAAATAATTTACCCTAAGGTATCACCCAGTCATGGAAGGCCCATGTTAAAGGAAGAGTTTTATACACACACTGTACCCTAAAGATTGAGAGAGAGAACAGGCACACTCAGCGCTCAGGCACATTCCTAAGCACTGATTTTTATTTTCTTCCCCTGATGCTAATGGTTGTTTTGTTTTAAAGGAGAAGAAACTTGTGGGAAAAGTTGGGCTGTGGATATACAGAAAGGGTCATATCACAGAGTCCCATAAAAATGGCCCAATGCTTTTACAAACTCTTGTTATCTCTTTCAACACTTTCAAAATTTTCTTTTTATTGGTCCCACTTCTGAGGAATAAGCTCTAATGTGATTCTGATCTGACGAACAAATCTGCACTAACTTGTTCATAACTGGTAATAAGTGAATGTATTTTATGTATTAGCTCCTTGGGTCATTTGCATTTATAACCTACGTGAACTTTACCCCACAATATTGCGTATGAGAAAAGAGTACCATTTCTTCACTTTCTTCAAATTAAATCCAAGTTTGAGCCTCTTTCCTCCTGCAATTGTAGAAAAATTCAACTTCTATCATTATTGGGATTGGTAGAGAGAAGTCTTCTCCTTCTTAGGCTTCATCTATAATCTAGGAACCTGATGTGGTTCCTGAAAATAGAGGGAAAAGTCACCGGCCTTCAGCCCGTCCTACCTGCTGATACACATTGTACATATTTCATTGCTCTTTGAAGTCTGGTGGCTCCAAAGTTTCCTCTGCTGTGTGTAGGTAGAGAGAATGTAGCTAAGGCAGGAACCCTGTGCTAGTGTCCAGCCTCCTTAGGTGCAGCTTTCCTGCCTCCCACCTGGGTCTCTTTCATGGTGCAGGATTCCCCACACAGAGTTCCATTCCCTCCAATTTTGAGGAGTCTCCCTTCTCAAAGGACACTCACTTCTCTCCCATTTCCCTAGTATACCGTCAGCCCTCTGTATCCACATGTTCCGTATCTGCAGATTCAACCAACTGCTGATGGAAAATACTTGAAAAAAAAATCCCAAAAGTTCTAAAAAGTAAAACTTGAATTTGCTGCACCAGCAAATATTTACATAGCATTTATATTTTATTAGGTATTATAAGTAATCTAGAGGTGATTTTTAAAAAATATGGCAGAATGTGCATAGGTTACATGCAAATACTCTGCCATTTTATATAAGGGACCTGAGCATCCACAGATGTTAGTATCTGGTTGCGGGTCCTGGAGCCAATCCGCCACAGATACTGAGGGATGACTGGAATCCTCTCAAGGAGATCAGCCCTTGGGGACATAAAATCTGGAAAGAGCCAATGTCTATAGTCAGTTTTACTTCCTGGACCCACAACACAATCCTCCCCTGAAGCAAGGGAGAGACTCAGAGGGCAAAGCTACCTTCCTGGGAAAGTTATAGAAAAACATACTGCAAAAGGAGAACACAAAATAATGTTTCAACAGAACACTCAAACATGTATTCGACAAGATACTGCAGAAGGAGTAATATTTTTACCCAAAAGAATGGGACTTTTAACATCGGTTCTTTAGCACTCTTCAGGTCTGGGAAAGGTCCCTCTCCAAAAGGCTCTGCCCAAGCACAAAGCACTTGAGGAAATTCTGAGTTTAGGGGCCTTGGGTGCAGCCCTGAATCACCTCTGAGCAGTAAACATCAGGAAGACATTTCCCAGCTCCAACCTCCACCTCCAGGAGAATGTCAGCAATAATTCTGGGTGTGTTAGCCAAAGGCAGGCCTTGCCCTAACTGACTCCTACCAGAAACAGCTGCCTTTGGAAACAGCAGAAATAGCTTTCTGTGTTAGGAGGAAGCAATAGGAACCCTGGCGCTGAGCAGACCTCACACTTCCTTCTTACCACTAGTTTACAGGCAGCGTAGTGTAGGGAAAATGAGGTCAAGGAGCTCTCGCCCTCTTTATAGGCCTGGGTGACTAGGGAGATGATCTTCAGAAACAGATTCCTTGATCACTCCCCTTGGTACCCATAAGACTTAGACTCTGACATATGACTTCAGAGGGGGTCTGCCAAAAACCCGTGTTAACCTTCTGAGAATGGCAAACTTAGAAGTCCAAAAGTATATAGATTTTCATATCCAAAATAAGAGAGGTATTATAGCAAAACACAGGTTACATTTCCATAGGACATTTTTTTTTTTTTTTTTTTTTTGCATTTCACTTAGATCAAGAAAACAACAACCGATGGTGGACCAAGATGGCAGAGTAGAAAGACGTGCTCTCAAACCCTCTTGCGAAAACACCAGAATCACAACCAGCTGCTGGACAATCATCGACAGGAAGACACTGGAACTCACCAAAAAAGATACCTCACATCCAAAGACAAAAGGAGAAGCCACAATGAGAGGGTAAGAGGGGCACAAGCACAGTAAAATCAAATCCCATAACTACTGGGTGGGTGACTCACAGACTGGAGAACACTTATACCACAGAAGTCCACCCACTGGAGTGAAGGTTCTGAGCCCCAAATCAGGCTTCCCACCCTGGGGGTCTGGCAAGAGGAGGAGGAATTCCTAGAGGATCAGACTTTGAAGGCTGGTGGGATTTGATTGCAGGACTTTGAATGGACTGGGAGAAACAGAGACTCCACTCATGGAGGGCACACACAAAGTAGTGTGCGCATTGGGACCCAGGGGAAGGAGCAGTGATCCCAGGGGAGGCTGAACCAGACCTACCTGCTAGTGTCGGAGGGTCACCTGCAGAGGAGGGGTGTGGCTGTGGTTCACCGTGAGGACAAGGAAACTGGCAGCAGAGGTTCTGCAAAGTACTCCTTGGCGTGAGCCCTCCCAGAGTCTGCCATTAGCCCCACCAAAGAGCCCAGGTAGGCTCCAATGTTGGGTTCCCTCAGGCCAAACAACCAACACGGAGGGAACCCAGCCCCACCCATCAGCAGTAAAACAGATTAAAATTTTACTGAGATCTGCCCACCAGAGCAACAGCCAGCTCTACCCACCACCAATCCCTCCCATCAGAAAAAGTGCACAAGCCTCTTAGATAGCCTCATCCAACAGACGGCAGACTGCAGAAGCAAGAAGAACTACAATCCTGCAGCCTGTGGAACAAAAACCACATTCACATAAAGATAGACAAGATGAAAAGGCAGAGGGCTATGTATCAGATGAAGGAACAAGATAAAACCCCAGAAAAACAACCAAAAGAAGTGGAGATAGGCAACCTTCCAGAAAAAGAATTCAGAATAATGATAGTGAAGATGATCCAGGACCTCTGAAAAAGAATGGAGGCAAAGATCAAGAAGATGCAAGAAATGTTTAACAAAGACCTAGAAGAGTTAAAGAACAAACAAACAGAGATGAACAATACAATAATTGAAATGAAAACTACACTAGAAGGAATCAATAGCAGAATAACTGAGGCAGAAGAACGGATAAGTGACCTGGAAGACAGAATGGTGGAATTCACTGCTGCGGAACAGACTAAAGAAAAAAGAATGAAAAGAAATGAAGACAGCCTAAGAGACCTCTGGGACAACATTAAACGCAACAACATTCGCATTATAGGGCTCCGAGAAGGAGAAGAGAGAGTGAAAGTACCTGAGAAAATATTTGAAGAGATTATAGTCGAAAACTTCCCTAACATGGGAAAGGAAATAGCCACCCAAGTCCAGGAAGCACAGAGTCCCATACAGGATAAAGCCAAGGAGAAACATGCCGAGACCCATAGTAATCAAATTGGCAAAAGTTAAAGACAAAGAAAAATTATTGAAAGCAGCAAGGGAAAAATGACAAATAACATACAAGGGAACTCCCATCAGGTTAACTGCTGATTTCTCAGCAGAAGCTCTACAAGCCAGAAGGGAGTGGCATGATATGCTTAAAGTGATGAAAGGGAAGAACCTACAACCAAGATTACTCTACCCAGCAAGGATCTCATTCAGATTTGATGGAAAAATCAAAAGCTTTACAGACAAGCAAAAGCTAAGAGAATTCAGCACCACCAAACCAGCTCTGCAACAAATGCTAAAGGAACTTCTCTAAGTGGGAAACACAAGAGAAGAAAAGGACCTGCAAAAACAAACCCAAAACAATTAAGAAAATGGTCATAGGAACATACATATCGATAATTACCTTAAACGTGAATGGATTAAATGCTCCAACCAAAAGACACAGGCTTGCTGAATGGATACAAAAACAAGATGCATATATATGCTGTCTACAAGAGACCCACTTCAGACCTAAGGACACATACAGACTGAAAGTGAGGGGATGGAAAAAGATGTTCCATGCAAATGGAAATCAAAAGAAAGCTGGAGTAGCAATACTCATATCAGATAAAATAGACTTTAAAATAAAGAATGTTACAAGAGACAAGGAAGGGCACTACATAATTATCAAGGGATCAATCCAAGAAGATGTAACAACTATAAATATATATGCACACAACATAGGAGCACCTCAATCCATAAGGCAACTGCTAACAGCTATAAAAGAGGTAATCAACAGTAACACAGTAATAGTGGGGGACTTTAACACCTCACTTACACCAATGGACAGATCATCCAAACAGAAAATTAATAAGGAAACAGAAGCTTTAAATAACACAATAAACCAGATAGATTTAATTGATATTTATAGGACATTCCATCCAAAAACAGCAGATTACACTTTCTTCTCAAGTGCTCACGGAATGTTCTCCAGGTTAGATCACATCTTGGGTCACAAATCAAGCCTCAGTAAATTTAAGAAAATTGAAATCATATCAAGCATCTTTTCTGACCACAATGCTATGACATTAGAAATGAATTACAGGGAAATAAAAGTAAAAAAGACAAACACATGGAGGCTAAACAATACGTTACTAAATAACCAAGAGATCACAGAAGACATCAGAGATGAAATAAAAAAATACAGAGAGACAAATGACAATGAAAACATTATGATCCAAAACCTATGGTATGCAGCGAAAGCAGTTCTAAGAGGGAAGTTTATAGCTATACAAGCCTACCTCAAGAAACAAGAAAAATCTCAAATAAACAATCTAACCTTACACCTAAAGGAACTAGAGAAAGAAGAGCAAACAAAACCCAAAGTTAGCAGAAGGAAAGAAATCATAAAGATCAGAGCAGAAATAAATGAAATAGAAACAAAGAAAACAATAGCAAAGATCAATAAAACTAAAAGTTGGTTCTTTGAGAATATAAACAAAATTGATAAGCCATTAGCCAGACTCATCAAGAAAAAGAGGGAGAGGACTCAAATCAATAAAATCAGAAATGAAAAAGAAGTTACAACAGACACCGCAGAAATACAAAGCATCCTAAGAGACTACTACAAGCAACTCTATGCCAATAAAATGGACCACCTGGAAGAAATGGACAAATTCTTAGAAAGGTATAACCTTTAAGACTGAACCAGGAAGAAATAGAAAATATGAACAGACCAATCACAAGTAATGAAATTGAAACTGTGATTAAAAATCTTCCAACAAACAAAAGTCCAGGACCAGATGGCTTCACAGGTGAATTCCATCAAACATGTAGAGAAGAGCTAACACCCATCCTTCTCAAACTCTTCCAAAAGATGGCAGAGGCAGGAACAGTCCCAAACTCATTTTATGAGGACACCATCACCCTGATACCAAAACCAGACAAAGGTACTACAAAAAAAAAATTACAGACCAATATCACTGATGAATATAGATGCAAAAATCCTCAACAAAATGCTAGCAAACAGAATCCAACAACACATTAAAAGGATCATACACCACGATCAAGTGAGATTTATGCCAGGGTTGCAAGGATTCTTCAATATATGCAAATCAATCAGTGTGATACACCATGTTAACAAATTGAAGAATAAAAACCATATGATCATCTCAATAGATGCAGAAAAAGCTTTTGACAAAATTCAACACCCATTTATGATAAAAACTCTCCAGAAAGTGGGCACAGAGGGAAACTACCTCAACATAATAAAGGCCATATACGACAAACCCACAACAAACATCATTCTCAATGGTGAAAAACTGAAAGCATTTCCTCTAAGATGAGGAACAAGACAACGATGTCCACTCTTGCCACTATTATTTAACATAGTTTTGGAAGTCCTAGCCACGGCAATCAGGGAAGTAAAAGAAATAAAAAATACAAATTGGAAAAGAAGAAGTAAAACTGTCACTGTTTGCAGATGACATGATAGTATACACAGAGAATCCTAAAGATGCCACCAGAAAACTACGAGAGCTAATTAATGAATTTGGTAAATTTGCAGGA
Source organism: Balaenoptera acutorostrata (assembly GCF_949987535.1). NCBI lineage: Eukaryota > Metazoa > Chordata > Mammalia > Artiodactyla > Balaenopteridae > Balaenoptera > Balaenoptera acutorostrata. The sequence continues at coordinate 91,938,349 of NC_080067.1, read as the reverse complement.
TACAAAATTAATGCACAGAAATCTCTTGCATTCCTATACACTAATGATGAAAAATCTGAAAGAAAAATTATGGAAACACTCCCATATACCATTGCAACAAAAAGAATAAAATACTTAGGAATAAACCTACCTAGGGAGACAAAAGACTATGCAGAAAACTTTAAGACACTGATGAAAGAAATTAAAGATGATACCAACAGTTGGAGAGATATACCATGCTCTTGGATTGGAAGAATCAATATTGTGAAAATGACTACACTACCCAAAGCAATCTACAGATTCAATGCAATCCCTATCATCCCAATGGCATTTTTTTACAGAACTAGAACAAAAAATCTTAAAATTTGTATGGAGACACAAAAGACCCCGAATAGCCAAAGCTGTCTTGAGGGAAATAAACGGAGCTGGGGGAATCAGACTCCCTGACTTCAGACTATACTACAAAGCTACAGTGATCAAGACAATATGGTACTGGCACAAAAACAGAAACATGGATCAAGGGAACAAGATAGAAAGCCCAGAGATAAACCCATGCACCTATGGTCAACTAATCTATGACAAAGGAGGCAAGGATATACAATGGAGAAAAGACAGTCCCTTCAATAAGTGGTGCTGGGAAAACTGGACAGCTACATGTAAAAGAATGAAATTAGAACACTCCCTAACACCATACACAAAACCAAACTCAAAATGGATTAGAGACCTGAATGTAATACCAGACACTATAAAACTCTTAGAGGAAAACATAGGAAGAACACTCTATGACATAAATCACAGCAAGATCTTTTTTGATCCACCTCCTAGAGTAATGGAAATAAAAACAAAAATAAACAAATGAAACCTAATGAAACTTCAAAGCCTTTGCACAGCAAAGGAAACCATAAACAAGATGAAAAGACAACCCTTAGAATGGGAGAAAATATTTGCCAACGAATCAACGGACAAAGGATTAATCTCCAAAGTATATAAACAGCTCATGCAGCTCAATATTAAAAAAACAAAACCAGGGCTTCCCTGGTGGCACAGTGGTTAAGAATCTGCCTGCCAATGCAGAGGACACGGGTTCAAGCCCTGGTCTGGGAAGATCCCACATGCCGCGGAGCAACTAAGCCCGTGAGCCACAACTACTGAGCTTGCGCGTCTGGAGCTCGTGCTCCGCAACGGGAGAGGCCACGACAGTGAGAGGCCCGCGCACCGCGATGAAGAGAGGCCCCCGCTCGCCGCAACTGGAGAAAGCCCTCGCACAGAAACAAAGACCCACCAACACAGCCAAAAATAAATAAATAAATTAATTAATTAAAAACAAAACCAAATCCAAAAATGGGCAGAAGACCTAAACAGACATTTCTCCAAAGAAGACATACAGATGACCAAGAGGCACATGAAAAGCTGCTCAACATCACTAATTATTAGAGAAATGCAAATCAAAACTACAATGAGGTATCACTTCACACCAGTTAGAATGGGCATCATCAGAAAATCTACAAACATCATATGCTGGAGAGGGTGTGGAGAAAAGGGAACCCTCTTGCCCTGTTGGTGGGAATGTAAATTGATACAGCCACTATGGAGAACAGTATGGAGGGTCCTTAAAAAACTAAAAATAGAATTACCATATGATCCAGCAATCCCACTACTGGGCATATACCCAGAGAAAACCATAATTCAAAAAGACACATGTACCCCAGTGTTCATTGCAGCACTATTTACAGTAGCCAGGTCATAGAAGCAACCTAAATGCCCATCGACAGACGAATGGATAAAGAAGTTGTGGTACATATATACAATGGAATATTGCTCAGCCATAAAAAGGAACAAATTGGGTCATTTGTTGAGACGTGGATGGATCTAGAGACTGTCATACAGAGTGAAGTAAGTCAGAAAGAGAAAAACAAATACTGTATATTAATGCATTTATGTGGAACCTAGAAAAATGGTACAGATGAACCAGTTTGCAGTGCAGAATTTGAGACACAGATGTGAGAACAAACGTTTGGACACCAATGGGGGAAAGCAGCGGGTGGTGGTGGTGGTGGTGTGATGAACTGGGCGATTGGGATTGACCTGTATACACTGGTGTGGATAAAATTGATGGCTAATAAGAAACTGCTGTATAAGAAAATAAATAAAATTCAAAAATTCAAGGAAAAAAACCAACAACCCACGCCCTTAGTCTCTGGCTTCTTATTTCTTTTAGTAGCCTCACTTTGCAGATGAGGTAAACTGAGGCTCAGAGAGATTAACTGACTCGTTTCAGGTCACACAGGTAGTAAATTGTATAATTCAGGATTAAAAACTGACATTTCTGGTTGACTTGACCCATTTGTGGCCTTTTTGGATATATATTTCAGTAAAACATTTTTAGGTTTATTTGTTATTTTAAGATAGATACTTGAAGAAGACTGGAACTTCTTAATATTAAGAGAGGCTGCATCCCTATTAGGACAACCAGACGTGTCTTTATTAAATTCTAAGCAAATTATCTGTCTCTGGCAGACACCAGTAGATCACAGATGGCAAAAGAAGTCTAAACAAGTCTCCTAATTATTTTACAAAGAATTGCTTTCTGTTTATGAGCTGTTAGCTCAATTTAAGCATTAGTGCTTTAATACTGGGGGTGTTTGTGTATGTGTGTGTGTGTTAGAGGTGTCCATGCGGTAAACAAATAAACTTAATATAGAGCTGGGTAAAGCCAAAGAAAAAGCGCATTGTATACAACAGAACAACTAGAGTGTTCTGTAGCTTTGAAAAACATTGTGGCCAAACCAAGTGTTCTGCCAAGGGAAACATGGGTTAGCGTTCTATCATCTCAGTATGAGCAGGTTATTTTCAGGTTCTATTGGCCTTCAAGATCCAGCCTAATAAACTTTGTTCTTGTGTACCCATGTTGTATAACAAAACTAACAGTTCCATTTGGGGAGCTGAGAGGGGAGGAGCTTTTTAATTCCTTTCACAGAAGTGTACGTTTTTCAGAAAAATTCTTAGTCCTGAACAAGTGCCTCTAAAGAGGGAAATAAGAGGTATGTTTCCTTTTGAGAAGTTATAGCATCTTTAAAGCACTTTTTTCAGTTGATTGAGGGTTTCATTAGAACCAAGTAAGTAACCACCATTAACTGAATGCTTACTATGCACAAGTACCATATAGACATGATCTCATTTAATCGCCAAGGAAGTCTCAGTATATAGGCAGCATTTGTCACGCATTTGGACACAGAAACTGGGGTTCAGAGATTTTAAATAATTTGCTTTAAATAACCTTGTGGAATGTGATGGAGCTTTCTGACCTCAGCTCAAGCCCTAACCACTACACTATACTGCCTCCCAGCTTGACACTAGGGAAAGGATAAATTATCCACACTGGAGAGGTGGGCGTTGGCACAAGATGACCAAGAATCAAGCTGTGATCAGCCATCCCTCCAAATTAGAGGACAACTCTAATCCTAATCTTTGCTTTGAAGGGAACGGTTTTCTGTGAGCAGTCTATTTTTCCAGCTTTCTGCTGGGTACTTTAGGGGAAAAAAAGATACTAAAATTTAATTTCTTTACAGAAAACACCTCTTTTTTCATTTCTTGGGGCCATGAAAAAAAAAGCCACATAAAATTAGATCACATGCAAAAACTTCTTCTGAGCTAATCACATAAAGATTATTCTGTCCTAAAGAAAAATTATGTTGAAGTTCAAATGTGTCTAAAATGAAAGTATCTACAGAAACTTTGCTACAAGTGACATTGATGGCTTTAAACCACAGTGGTCTTCACAGAAAGCTCATTTGAATGTTGAAAAGTAAAAATGGTAGCACCACAAATTGTGAAATTGTGATTAGTTTGTCTACTTGGCATTAACATGGATAAATATTGTGGACATAATGAGAAGCAAAACACAGAAATTGTAGAAGAATACATAAATATGAGTCCATTTATATAACATTTAAAATAAGTGAAATTAAATAATATATTTTATAAGGATACATACCTATGTGGAAGCTACTGTGAATTTCATGACAATGATACACCCCAAATTCAGGACAGTGGTTATCTCTGGAGAGAAGAGAAGGAGGTGAAATCTGAATAGGACACACAGAGAGCATTAACTGGGTTTGTCAAGTTTTATTTCTCAAGCTAGGAGATGACTGAGGTGTTTGCCTTTTACTGTTTACATCTTCTGGTTTTTTGAAACATTTCATGATTTTTAAAATTTTCCCTGAGATCAACATGCCCCCTCCAAGTGAACAAAGCAAAGGTCTGCTCATCATTGGAGTGCATTGCCTTCTTTTGACCTGAGAACTTATATCTCAGATGAGACAATGAAGACAACTCACAAGATTCCATTCTGGAAGAATGTGAATCTGTCCTAAATCTGCAACCTGGGCCCTCTTCAACAACACTCAGAAACTCACTAGTGTGGATTCCATGCCTTTGCCCTCAGTCCTGGGAGCTGGTGGAGAAGGGGCACTGATATTCAAAGAGGGAGATAGATTTGGATTTCAATTCTAGCCTTGCCACTTTCTAGCTTTGATTTCTTCATCTATAAAATGGACCTAATAAGACAAACCTCCTCACTGGATTTTTATAAGGATGGAATTAGTTACCACATGCAAAGTGTTTTTGGCATGCAAAAAACACTCATAAATAATGTTGCCATGGTTTATATAAATCACCAGTCTAGGATTCTTTTTCTAGCTCTTACTTTCTCCCAGCTGTCTGACATTTTCAAATTTGCCCTGTACCTGAATATTTTCATTCAAATCACTTTCCCGAGACTCATGGTTAAGATGCATCCTAATTCAGTGTTTGGATAGTCCACTTTCCAGTTACTTCTGAACTTTAAAAAAAAAGAGAAATAAAAATGTTCTACTTATTCATGTTTTTGTCGTTTTTAAAAGTACTAGTTGAGGTCATGAGACCATTACCTCAGAGTGCTCAGACATTATTAAAACAAATTACACTGGGTCACTGTGAGGAGAGCCCTAACACTCATTCTGACAGAGGAGACTGGGAGGCCCCTTGAAAAGGAGTGAAAGAATGGATATTTTGTTGGCTCACACATGACATTATTTAGAAATAGCTCGTTTTGCTAATATGACCAGATGTCTCCCAGCCATATATAAAAACATTCTAACCTACAATGATTTGCTTAAGAAGTGTCCACAACAAGGTAGTTAACAAGACCGAAGGGCCTGTGTCTACTTAGGGGTAAATTTTGTTCAAGGATTGCATCATCTGCTGATGAGAGCTCTTCCTTGGGAGTACTAGAACCCTAATGTTAATGGGAAAAGTACTTACTTGAGCCAGAGATTAGAGATTTGAAATTTTACTCTACCACTTCCTGGTGATGTGGCATGAGAATACTCTTTAATTTCTATGTCTCCCTTTCTTCATTTGTAAAGATTTAAGTGAATACCATGAAAGAATTTGGAACAGAGACAGATGCATAGCAAGCATTCAACAAATGTTAGGTGAAATATTAGTTGACTCAGTAGATCAACTTGGACATGTATCTTCAAATTTCAGATCCTAGTTTCAAGATGATAAGGATGATAGTGGAGTGGAAAAAGTGTTAGACTTTGAGTCAAGAAAAATAACTAAATTGTGCTTATTATTTGCTGTGTGGCTTTGGACAAATTTCTTAACTTTTCTAAGTCTTATTTTCTTAATGTGCAAAATGGACATAATAATATCCTCTCACTCCACTTTCCAGGATTTTGAGAGAAGCAAAGTTTGTGTTTCCTCAATCTTCAGATTCTGTATTTCTTCTGTTTCTAAAAGTAACAACAATTGTTAAGTATGTATTTTTGTTTTCTCAAATCACTACTTCTAATGGAATGAATAGCCTTCAGAAGAATCCAGTGGGGGCTTCCCTGGTGGCGCAGTGGTTGAGAGTCTGCCTGCCAATGCAGGGGACACGGGTTCGAGCCCTGGTCTGGGAGGATCCCACGTGCCGCGGAGCAACTGGGCCCGTGAGCCACAATTACTGAGCCTGCGCGTCTGGAGCCTGTGCTCCGCAACAAGAGAGGCCATGATAGTGAGAGGCCCGTGCACCGCGATGAAGAGTGGCCCCCGCTTGCCACAACTAGAGAAAGCCCTTGCACAGAAACGAAGACCCAACGCAGCCATAAATAAATAAAGAAAGAAAGAAAAAAAGAAAGAAAGAAAGAAAGAAAGAATCCAGTGGAAGAATTACAACTAGGTTCTGGAATTCTGCAGTTCTCTTTGAGGGAACACTTTATATGCAAAGGCAAACAGAATACTAGTCCCTCCACACAGAACAGTAGTAACAGCCATGATTAAGATAATTATCCATCTCTGGAGAAATGCTACCACCTTCTGTGACCTTGTGCTTTCAAGTTCAATAAGATGGAATAATTCCATAATAATTTAAATCCCAGAACTACCTTTACTAAGAGTCTGAGTAATAGTTCCTGAACACTCTACAAATCAAATTTTATAGCTAATTGGCTGCATTATTGGGTAAATCAAAGGATAATGCTTATGAAAGCCTGAGTTCTTTAAGAGTTCAGACCCAGTGAATTGGGTGGTATTTCTAGAACATGGGGTATGCATGAAAGTTTACATAATATTGCCTGGAAGACAATAACTTGAGTTAGATTTTTAGTTTAATGAATAGAAAATGCTTAAGTTAATTTATCTTCTTCCATTGGAAAAAAATTAACTCTCTTTAATTTCTAAATAATACATGAATACATTCTTACTTGAAAAAAGTTTAAACCCTATGAGGTTTAAACCCCTTTCATTAGCACTTCCCTTCTCAAAATAGTAGTCAGTCCAAAAACTGACTACTGTTATCAGTTCATCATATATTCCTTCAGAACTCTTTTCTCTGCATTTTCTTTAATACAAATAGTTTCATTAGTGTATATTCGTACATAAATAATACAATTTATCCTTAACTAGCTTTTTACTCTACAGTGTGTATTAGTCAACATGAAGATATCCACCTCATTCTTTTTAACTGTTGCATAGTACTCCACAGTATGAATGTGCTATCTTTGATTTAACCATTTACCTATTGTCTTACAAGCGAATCATTTCAAATATTTTGTTCTTTTATTTTTTTTAACATCTTTATTGGAGTATAATTGCTTTACAATGGTGTGTTAGTTTCTGCTTTATAACAAAGTGAGTCAGCTATACATATACATATGTCCCCATATCTCCTCCCTCTTGCACCTCCCTCCCACCCTCCCTAGCCCACCCCTCTAGGTGGTCACAAAGCACCGACCTGATCTCCCTGTGCTATGCGGCTGCTTCCCACTAGCTATCTATTTTACATTTGGTAGTATATATAAGTACATGCCACTCTCTCACTTCGTCCCAGCTTACCCGTGTCTTCAAGTCCATTCTCTACGTCTGTGTCTTTTTTCCTGTCCTGCCCCTAAGTTCTTCAGAACCACATTTTTTTTAGATTCCATATATATGTGTTAGCATACGGTATTTGTTTTTCTCTTTCTGACTTACTTCACTCTGTATGACAGACTCTAGGTCCATCCACCTCACTACAAATAACTCAATTTCGTTTCTTTTTATGGCTGAGTAATATTCCATTGTATATAGGTGCCACATCTTCTTTATCCATTCATCTGTCTATGGACACTTAGGTTGCTTCCATGTCCTGGCTATTGTAAATAGAGCTGCAATGAACATTGTGGTACATGACTCTTTCTGAATTATGGTTTTCTCAGGGTATATGTCCAGTAGTGGGATTGCTGGGTCATATGGTAATTCTATTTTTAGTTTTTTAAGGAACCTCCATACTGTTCTCCATAGTGGCTGTATCAGTCTCCATAGTGGCTGTATCAGTTTACATTCCCACCAACAGTGCAAGAGGGTTCCCTTTTCTCCACACTCTCTCCAGCATTTATTGTTTGTAGATTTTTTGATGATAGCCATTCTGACTGGTGTGAGGTGATACCTCATTGTAGTTTTGATTTGCATTTCTCTAATGATTAGTGATGTTGAGCATTCTTTCATGTGTTTGTTGGCAATCTGTATATCTTCTTTGGAGAAATGTCTATTTAGGTCTTCTGCCCATTTTTGGATTGGGTTGTTTGTTTTCTTGATATTGAGCTGCATGAGCTGCTTGTAAATTTTGGAGATTAATCCTTTGTCAGTTGCTTCATTCGCAAATATATTCTCCCATTCTGAGGGTTGTCTTTTCATCTTATTTGTGGTTTCCTTTGCTGTGCAAAAGCTTTTAAGTTTCATTAGGTCCCATTTGTTTATTTTTGTTTTTATTTCCATTTCTCTATGAGGTGGGTCAAAAAGGATCTTGCTATGATTTATATCATAGAGTGTTCTGCCTGTGTTTTCCTCTAAGAGTTTTATAGTGTCTGGCCTTACATTTAGGTCTTTAATCCACTTTGAGTTTATTTTTGTGTATGGTGTTAGGGAGTGTTCTAATTTCATTCTTTTACATGTAGCTGTCCAGTTTTCCCAGCACCACTTATCGAAGAGGCTGTCTTTTCTCCATTATATATTCTTGCCTCCTTTATCAAAGATAAGGTGACCATATGTGCGTGGGTTTATCTCTGGGCTTTCTATCCTGTTCCATTGATCTATATTTCTGTTTTTGTGCCAGTACCATACTGTCTTGATTACTGTAGCTTTGTAGTATAGTCTGAAGTCCAGGAGCCTGATTCCTCCAGCCCAGTTTTTCTTTCTCAAGATTGCTTTGGCTATTCAGGGTCTTTTGTGTTTCCATACAAATTGTGAAATTTTTTTTTCTAGTTCTGTGAAAAATTCCATTGGTATTTTGATAGGGATTGCATTGAATCTGTAGATTGCTTTGAGTAGTATAGTCATTTTCACAGTGTTGATTTTTCCAATCCAAGAACATGGTATATCTCTCCATCTGTTTGTATCATCTTTCATTTCTTTCATCAGTGTCTTATAGTTTTCTGCATACAGGTCTTAAATATTTTGTTCTTATAGATACTGCTATAATGAATATATTTGACCAAGCCTTCTTAGGCATATGAATAAATATGAAAAAGTAATTACTGATCATAGGATATACATGTTTAAAATTATAACACTGTCAAATTACCTTTCAAAATGTCTATACTAGTTAATATTCTGACCAGCAGTGTATTGTGGTGTCCATTTTCCTGTACTTTTACCAACATTTGATATAGAATATTTCAATTTCTTGCTTAATGACAGGAAAATGGTATCTCATTGCTGTCTTTATTTGTATTTCTTTTTTTTTTTTTTTTTTGGCCTCGCTGCATGGCATGTGAGATCTTACCCCAACCAGGGATCAAACCCATGCCTCCTGCAGTGGAAGCACTGAGTATTAACAACTGGACCACCAGGGAAGTCCTGTATTTCTTTGATTAGTAGTAAAAAATTTTTTTTTTTTAGGTTCAGTTCTGTTTTTTTTTTTTTCCACACACACACACTGTATTTTATTTTTACAAGAGATAAATAGACTGACACCAAGCATTGTACATGGATGACCACAACAAAAGCAACAATGATTGCAATTACCAAACATGAAACACACTCATACTATGTCATAATATTGACATTCAGTCCAGCAATCCTCCACTGTAACAGCTCCTTTACTTTCCAGTGAAAATTGATTTGTATATTCTTTGCCTCTGAGTCCTTGTGGGATTTTTTTTTTTTAATTCAGACAGAAAGTCACAAAAATTATACTCATCCTCATCAGTTCACTCAGTCCCATGTAATTAATTTTTTTTTCATCTTGATCTTTTGTTAGCACTTTTATGAGTTCATCAGTTTTTCATTAGAGTTCTGAAAATGCTTATTCATTCAGTTCAGCAGTACAGTCAGTTACCAGAAACCTGTACTTGTCAGAGTCTTTTCCATGAATTTCTTGAAGATGAAAGCCTTTTATAGGAACATATTTGCAAAAGCATCAGAGTACACCCAGAACTGTCTGTAAATGACAAAAGACTTAAAAATGACCACTGTTAAAGATTTGATGAAAGTTCATAATAATGCAGTTGACAAGAAAATTAGTTATTTCTGAGATATACATTTTAAAGTAATAACTAGGATTATTACTTGTAACATTATACCAGAATATATAAGATTTTTAGAAATTTCATGTAATGTCTGAAACATTTATATTAACATATTTCCATACATATTTCCATACAAATACAAATATAAGATTTTTAGAAATTTCATGTAATGTCTGAAACATTTATATTAACATATTTCCATACAAATAACCCAATGAAAGTTTAGTATTAGTTGTTTGTTTGTTTTTTTATACTGCAGGTTCTTATTAGGCATCAATTTTATACACATCAGTGTATACATGTCAATCCCAATTGCCCAATTCAGCACACCACCATCCCCACCCCACCACAGTTTCCCCCCCTTGGTGTCCATATGTCCATTCTCTACATCTGTGTCTCAACTTCTGCCCTGCAAACCGGCTCATCTGTACCATTTTTCTAGGTTCCACATACATGCATTAATATACGATATTTGTTTTTCTCTTTCTGACTTACTTCACTCTGTGTGACAGTCTGTAGATCCATCCACGTCTCTACAAATGACCCAATTTCGTTCCTTTTTATAGCTGAGTAAGATTCCATTGTATATATGTACCACATCTTCTTTATCCATTCATCTGTCGATGGGCATGTAGGTTGCTTCCCTGACGTGGCTATTGTAAATAGTGCTGCAATGAACATTAGGGTGCATGTGTCTTTTTGAATTATGGTTTTCTCTGGGTATATGCCCAGTAGTGGGATTGCTGAGTCATATGGTAATTCAATTTTTAGTTTTTTGAGGAACCTCCATACTGTTCTCCATAGTGGCTGTATCAATTTACATTCCCACCAACAATGCAAGAGGGTTCCCTTTTCTCCACACCCTCTCCAGCATTTATTGTTTGTAGATTTTCTGATGATGTCCATTCTAACAGGAGTGAGGTGATACCTCATTGTAGTTTTGATTTGCATTTCTCTAATAATTAGTGATGTTGAGCATCTTTTCATGTGCTTCGTGGCCATCTGTATGTCTTCTTTGGAGAAATGTCTATTTAGGTCTTCTGCCCATTTTTGGATTGGGGTGTTTGTTTCTTTAATATTGAGCTGAATGAGCTGTTTATATATTTTGGAGATTAATCCTTTGTCCGTTGATTCGTTTGCAAATATTTTCTCCCATTCTGAGGGTTGTCTTTTCGTCTTGTTTATGGTTTCCTTTGCTGTGCAAAAGCTTTGAAGTTTCATTAGGTCCCATTTGTTTATTTTTGTTTTTATTTCCATTACTCTAGGAGGTGGATCAAAAAAGATCTTGCTGTGATTTATGTCAAAGAGTGTTCTTCCTATGTTTTCCTCTAAGAGTTTCATAGTGTCCGGTCTTGTATTTAGGTCTCTAATCCATTTTGAGTTTATTTTTGTATATGGTGTTAGGGAGCGTTCTAATTTCATTCTTTTCCATGTAGCTGTCCAGTTTTCCCAGCACCACTTATTGAAGAGACTGTCTTTTCTCCATTGTATATCCTTGCCTCCTTTGTCATAGATTAGTTGACCATAGGTGCATGGGTTTATCTCTGGGTTTCTATCCTGTTCCATTGATCTATATCTCTGTTTTTGTGCCAGTACCATATTGTCTTGATTACTGTCGCTTTGTAGTATAGTCTGAAGTCAGGGAGTCTGATTCATCCAGCTCCATTTTTTTGCCTCAAGACTGCTTTGGCTATTCGGGGTCTTTTGTGTCTCCATACAAATTTTAAGATGATTTGTTCTAGCTCCGTAAAAAATGCCATTGGTAATTTGATAGGGATTGCATTCAATCTGTAGATTGCTTTGGGTAGTATACTCATTTTCACAATGTTGATTTTTCCAATCCAAGAACATGGTATATCTCTCCATCTGTTGGTATCATCTTTAATTTCTTTCATCAGTGTCTTAAAGTTTTCTGCATACAGGTCTTTTGTCTCCCTAGGTAGGTTTATTCCTAGGTATTTTATTCTTTTTGTTGCAATGGTAAATGGGAGTGTTTCCATAATTTCTCTTTATTTTTCATCATTAGTGTATAGGAATGCAAGAGATTTCTGTGCATTAATTTTGTATCCTGCAACTTTACCATATTCATTAATTAGCTCTAGCAGTTTTCTGGTGGCAGTTTTAGGATTCTCTATGTATGGTATCATGTCATCCGCAAACAGTGACAGTTTTACTTCTTCTTTTCCAATTTGTATTCCTTTAATTTCTTTTTCTTCTCTGATTGCCGTGGCTAGGACTTCCAGAACTATGTTGAATAATAGTGGTGAGAGTGGACATCCTTGTCTCGTTCCTGATCTTAGAGGAAATGCTTTCAGTTTTTCACCATTGAGAATGATGTTTGCTGTGGGTTTGTCATATATGGCCTTTATTATGTTGAGGTAGGTTCCCTCTACGCCCACTTTCTGTAGAGTTTTTATCATAAATGGGTGTTGAATTTTGTCAAAAGCTTTTTCTTCATCTATTGAGATGATCATATGGTTTTTATTCTTCAATTTGTTAATATGGTGTATCACATTGATTGATTTGCGTATAGTAAAGAATCCTTGCATCCCTGGGATAAATCCCACTTGATCGTGGTGTATGATCCTTTTAATGTGTTGTTGGATTCTGTTTGCTAGTATTTTGTTGAGGATTTTTGCATCTATATTCATCAGTGATATTGGTCTGTAATTTTCTTTTTTTGTAGTGTCTTTGTCTGGTTTTGGTATCAGGGTGATGGTGGCCTCATAGAATGAGTTTGGGAGTGTTCCTTCCTCTGCAATTTTTTGGAAGAGTTTGAGAAGGATAGGTGTTAGCTCTTCTCTAAATGTTTGATAGAATTCACCTGTGAAGCCATCTGGTCCTGGACTTTTGTTTGTTGGAAGATTTTTAATCACAGTTTCAATTTCATTACTTGTGATTGGTCTGTTCATATTTTCTGTTTCTTCCTGGTTCAGTCTTGGAAGGTTATACCTTTCTAAAAATTTGTCCATTTCTTCCAGGTTGTCCATTTTATTGGCATAAAGTTGCTTGTAGTAGTCTCTTAGGATGCTTTGTATTTCTGCGGTGTCTGTTGTAACTTCTCCTTTTTCATTTCTGATTTTATTGATTTGAGTCCTCTCCCTCTTTTTCTTGATGAGTCTGGCTAATGGCTTATCAATTTTGTTTATATTCTCAAAGAACCAACTTTTAGTTTTATTGATCTTTGCTATTGTTTTCTTTGTTTCTATTTCATTTATTTCTGCTCTGATCTTTATGATTTCTTTCCTTCTGCTAACTTTGGGTTTTGTTTGTTCTTTCTCTAGTTTCTTTAGGTGTAAGGTTAGATTGTTTACTTGAGATTTTTCTTGTTTCTTTAGGTAGGCTTGTATAGCTATAAACTTCCCTCTTAGAACTGCTTTCGCTGCATCCCATAGGTTTTGGATCGTCGTGTTTTCATTGTCATTTGTCTCTAGGTATTTTTTTATTTCCTCTTTGATTTCTTCAGTGATCTCTTGGTTATTTAGTAACGTATTGTTTAGCCTCCATGTGTTTGTCTTTTTTACATTTTTTTCCCTGTAATTCATTTCTAATCTCATAGTGTTGTGGTCAGAAAAGATGCTTGATATGATTTCAATTTTCTTAAATTTACTGAGGCTTGATTTGTGACCCAAGATGTGATCTATCCTGGAGAATGTTCTGTGCGCACTTGAGAAGAACGTGTAATCTGCTGTTTTTGGATGGAATGTCCTATATATATCAATTAAATCTATCTGGTCTATTGTGTCATTTAAAGCTTCTGTTTCCTTATTTATTTTCATTTTGGATGATCTGTCCATTGGTGTAAGTGAGGTGTTAAAGTCCCCCACTATGATTGTGTTACTGTCAATTTCCTCTTTTATAGCTGTTAGCAGTTGCCTTATGTATTGAGGTGTTCCTATGTTGGGTGCATATATATTTATAATTGTTGTATCTTCTTCTTGGATTGATCCCTGGATCATTATGTAGTGTCCTCCCTTGTCTCTTGTAACATTCTTTATTTTAAAGTCTATTTTATCTGATATGAGTATAGCTACTCCAGCTTTCTTTTGATTTCCATTTGCATGGAATATCTTTTTCCATCTCCTCACTTTCAGTCTGTATGTGTCCCTAGGTCTAAAGTGGGTCTCTTGTAGACAGCATATATATGGGTCTTGTTTTTGTATCCATTCAGCCAGTCTATGTCTTTTGGTTGGGGCATTTAATCCATTCACGTTTAAGGTAATTATCGATATGTATGTTCCTATGACCATTTTCTTAATTGTTTTGGGTTTGTTTTTGTAGGTCTTTTTCTTCTCTTGTGTTTCCCACTTAGAGAAGTTCCTTTAGCATTTGTTGCAGAGCTGGTTTGGTGGTGCTGAATTCTCTTAGCTTTTGCTTGTCTGTAAAGCTTTTGATTTCTCCATCAAATCTAAATGAGATCCTTTCCGGGTAGAGTAATCTTGGTTGTAGGTTCTTCCCTTTCCTCACTTTAAGTATATCATGCCACTCCCTTCTGGCTTGCAGAGTTTCTGCTGAGAAATCAGCTCTTAACCTTATGGGAGTTCCCTTGTATGTTATTTGTCATTTTTCCCTTGCTGCTTTCAATAATTTTTCTTTGTCTTTAATTTTTGCCACTTTGATTACTATGTGTCTCGGTGTGTTTCTCCTTGGGTTTATCCTGTATGGGACTCTCTGTGCTTCCTGGACTTGGGTGGCTATTTCCTTTCCCATGTTAGGGAAGTTTTCGACTATAATCTCTTCAAATATTTTCTCTGGTCCTTTCTCTTTCTCTTCACCTTCTGGGACCCCTATAATGCGAATGTTGTTGCGTTTAATGTTGTCCCAGAGGTCTCTTAGGCTGTCTTCATTTCTTTTCATTCTTTTTTCTTTAGTCTGTTCCGCAGCAGTGAATTCCACCATTCTGTCTTCCAGGTCACTTATCCGTTCTTCTGCCTCAGTTATTCTGCTATTGATTCCTTCTAGTGTAGTTTTCATTTCAGTTATTGTGTTGGTCATCTCTGTTTGTTTGTTCTTTAATTCTTCTAGGTCTTTGTTAATCATTTCTTGCATCTTCTCAATCTTTGCCTCCATTCTTATTCCGAGGTCCTGGATCATCTTCACTATCATTATTCTGAATTCTTTTTCTGGAAGGTTGCCTATCTCCACTTCATTTAGTTGTTTTTCTGGGGTTTTTTCTTGTTCCTTCATCTGGTACATAGCCCTCTGCCTTTTCATCTTCTCTGTCTTTCTGTAACTGTGGTTTTTGGTCCACAGGCTGCAGGATTGTAGTTTTTCTTGCTTCTGCTGTCTGCCCTCTGGTGGTTGAGGCTATCTAAGAGGCTTGATGGGAGGCTCTGGTGGTGGGTAGAGCTGACTGTTGCTGTGGCGGTCAGAGCTCAGTAAAACTTTAATCCACTTGACTGTTGATGGGTGGGGCTATGTTCCCTCCCTGTTGGTTGTTTTGCCTGAGGGAACCCAACACTGGAGCCTACCTGGGCTCTTTGGTGGGGTTAATGGCAGACTCTGGGAGGGCTCACGCCAAGGAGCACTTCCCAGAACCTCCGCTGCCAGAGTGCTTGTCCCCACAGTGAAACAGAGCCACACCCCGCCTCTGCAGGAGACCCCCCAACACCAGCAGGTAGGTCTGGTTCAGTCTCCCCCAGGGTCACTGCTCCTTCCCCTGGGTCCCGATGCGCACACTACTTTGTGTGTGCCCTCCAAGAGTGGGGTCTCTGTATCCCCCAGTCCTGTCGAAGTCCTGCAATCAATTCCCACTAGGCTTCAAAGTCTGATTCTCTAGGAATTCCTTCTCCCGTTGCCGGACACCCAGGTTGGGAAGCCTGATGTGGGGCTCAGAACCTTCACTCCAGTGGGTGGACTTCTGTGGTATAAGTGTTCGCCAGTCTGTGAGTCACCCACCCAGCAGTTATGGGATTAGATTTTACTCTGATTGCGCCCCTCCTACCATCTCACTGTGGCTTCTCCTCTGTCCTTGGACGTGGGGTATCCTCCTTGGTGAAGTCCAGGGTCTTCCTGTCAATGATTGTCCAGCAGCCAGTTGTGATTCTGGTGCTCTCGCAAGAGGGAGTGAGAGCACGTCCTTCTACTCTGCCATCTTGGTTAATCCTCCTGATTAGTAGTAATATTGAGCATCTTTCCAAGAGTGTGTTGATGATTTTCTCTTTAATAAGCTACCTGCTAGTATATTCATAAGCTCTTTCTCTACTTTATTCTTTTAATCTATATTTGCATTTTCCTACATAGATGCTTCATGTTTAATCTAGTTTTTTAATGTTTTAATCTTTGGGGGTAGGGGCTTCATCTTCCATTTATATAGATCTTTTTATAAATTTCTTACACAAGGAAATATCTAATTGCACATCACAGCTGTGGCCAAATGACAGCTACTACTCTCCATTTCTTAGAGATGAGAGAATAAAACCACAAAATGTATAAAGCCAGATCTAAAACCCAGATCTTTGGGTCCAGTGCCTTTCCTTCTGAAGGTCTGCGATATACCCAGGTGCCACAGAAGCCTAGAATATTTGAGAGGCTACACATATTAATTTAAGCAAGAAGTATCTAATTTAAACTCCTCATTTCACAGATGACCAAGCTAAGGTATGGGAAAGTGAAATACCTATGACCTGATAACAGTACTAGCACACAGTTATTCAGGCTCTAGTTAGGATTCTTTCCACTAAACCATGTAAGTTTCTGTAATGGCAGCATTTCATAAACAAATTCTAGTTTTTTATCCCTATCAATCACCTGGAAGGGGAAGAGAATTCAGAACTCATTGTCAGACCTTCAATTTTTTCCCATTCTCATAACTCACAGAATAAAGGGAAATAAAATTGTTAAAGGTGAGGCTGGACACATGAAAATGAAAGCTCGAGAGTCTTTTACATCTTTATACTCACTCTGTGAATAAGACAAAGGGAATAGAAACATCTTTGGTTAAAATGATATATTCTGTTTATCAACTGTCCATCTACGGGGTATCTCAAGTATTTCATGACTGGTGTTGCGTGTATAATTAAGGATGAGCAAACATGTTTGGGATGAGCCGTCACAACTATCTTGAGGACTTCTCTGGAACAGAAGCTGATTTGAGGTCTATCTTTTATTGGGCTCCTTCACACCCTGATTTTGGGTATTCTGAGCTAGGAAAGGCTTGAACACTGCATTTCAACAACTCTCTTATTTCACCTGATTGTACCTTTCTTTGCCTGGGTAAAGGACAAGAACAGATTACCTGTGTCACAAACTTCAAAACTGTAACTACTCTTAGAAAAACAGATGTAGAAGACTGCCGTTAAACAGACAGCAATACAGATCTGCAGGGTAAGTTGCAAAGCAGGAAGAAAAAAGGGTCCTACATGGTCATGAACCACAAAGCCTAAATGAATAATTCCTGATTATTCCTGGGTCCCCAAATTGGCTATCTTACCACCTGCATGTGTTCCATTTGCAGTCCTCAGGCAAATTCTTTAAGCTTTTTGGGCACATTTTACATTTCAGTTTGTTTTAAGTAATAGGTCAGAGCACATGTCTTGAATAGCCTAAGATCTAAAACATATGTTTGTGCAATGAGACCACAGAGGTAGAACTACAGAACTTGAAGCCAATTTTATTTTAAGCAGACACTTTAGATGTCTGCTCAACACATTTATTTGAAAAGTAATATTTTTTCATCCAGTATGTCAAGAAACATACCAAAGAAGAAGACCAAGTTCCTGTTCTCTAGGAGTATACAATCCTGTTGAAGAGCAAATGTCTCATTCCTAAATGCCCCTTCTCCATGCACAGAGAATACTAGTTTAAAGAACTAGAGGTTCAAAAAAGGTAATGAGAGTGAAGTCAAGCTGAAGGGGAGTACACTTTACCCCTTTAGCTACTCTCAAGCCAAGAAGAATCCTTACCAATTGCCTTTGGGCCCTTTAATAAGAGCCATAGACCTGTCTACTATATGGATGACTCAGGTCTAATTTATAAAAACACTCCTTTGTCCCCTACAATACTGTACTTCTCCTATTCATGCACATACTTTCCTGGCTCTAGAGCAGACACTTAGATACAAAACCCATTTCTCAGGTCAGCCTAACTTCTCTTGGTGAGGAAGTTTCCATCTGCTCAGATATTCCTCCCTTGAACTTAGTATCTTTCTTCACTAACTTGGTAGATACTTTCCTGCTCCTTCTGGAGATTTCTGGTCCTAGAACAATTATACTTCTTCCCTTTACCCTTCCCAGATTTCTAGAAGAAGAAGGTCAAGGATGTAACAGTATTGTAGGAAAACCCTGAGTTAGAACTCTGGATCTCCCCCACTTAATGATTTGAGCTTCAATGCTCTTTATTATAAAATAGATAAAGTCATTAATAATTACCTGCCTTGGCAGATCAATGAAATTATTGAGTCCAAGATCAAGGTATCAGCAGGTTTGGTTTCTTCTGAGACCTCTCTCCTTGTCTTGCAAATGTCCATCTTTCCACTGTGTCCTCACGTGCACATAGTCTTCCTCTGTGCATGCACATCTCTGCTATCTCTTTGTGTGTCCTATTCTCACATCTTTTAAGGACATCAGTAAGATTAGATTAGAGTCCATCATAATGACCTCATTTTAACTTAATTGCCTTTTTAAAGGCCCTATCTCCAAATACAGTCACATTCTGAGGTACGGGGGTTAGGGCTTCAACTTTAACATGAATTTTGGGGGGTGGACACAATACAGCCCATGACAACTGGTTCTTTGGCAAGCGGGGAGGGAGGAGCCCTGATGTATGGCATGGAGCAAGTATTCCCATCATAGCCTACTTCAAGCTACCAGTCGTAGCTTGAAAAACCAGCTCACAAATACCCTGAACATTTAATAATCAATCTCACAAGCTGGTAGGAGCTGGCTCCAGCACACAGCTGATACAGATTCCAGCTGAATACTCCTTTCATTCAAGGAGATGTCCTTGTATTCTGTAACCGCCATCAAACTTCATAGAACCTTCTACTGTGTCCTTCTTCCAGCTGAGGGACACCTCTAGTTTGCAGCCCACTTGAGCTCAGTAAAGGGTACTGAGCCCTTCCACGATTAGATTACAAATCCATTCACCTTATCAGGATAGTAAACCATTATTTCTACCCTTGGGAAATTGTTTATTAGGAAGTGGTTTTTTTTTTTCTTTTAAACCATGTTAAACACATTGATACTTATTTAAACCCTGAAACATATATACACATAATTTCACTTGGGGCCAAAGAAGGGGAAAAAACCTGTTAAAATTCTCCCCATTTCTCAAGGGCTCTTGTAAGAGCAGTAGGGTAAAAAGAGAGTCAAGTTCAGGAGAGGCAAGCTAAGACTTATGCTAGCATGAAAAATGATGATCTTTATCTTTTACCATCCATGTTGAAAGCTGCATGACTGCTCATAATACTAGGGGAAAGAATATAATATTTTAAAATAATTTTAAAACTTTTCAATCAGGTAGAACTCCAGCCAAATAATGCACCAAGAAGAACAAATCCCCTTACATTTGTAATTTCTCATTTTATTCTGACAGCTTTGGAAGAGTAACAGAAAGTATCTTTTGATGAAGAAATTCCAAACTGGCTTCAAATGAAAAAAATTCTTGAATCTATTTTGTGAGACACTTTCAATTTCTGGGTTTTGTTTAATCATTGTAACTTAGTAGATTCAGCAAAGTTTTGGGCCTTCAGATCACATAAATATGATAACCTTATTCCAAATTTGTGTCTACATATCTGAGTCTGATGGATAGTGGATCTATTTGACTTTCCACTTTGATTATGAAATTAACTAGATAATTCTCAAATTTCTATTTTGCTTAGTGTAATTACCAGTCACCAATGATCGTCTCTTCCTGGTGTTCATGCTCTGGTGTCATCCTTTCCTACACTAAATAGGATTGACCTGTGTAACCAGTAGAATATTGTGCAGAAATGTCATAGAAGTCATTGCAGCTTCTGCTTTGCTCTCTCCTGGATCATCAATAGCTTTCATATAATGAGGACTCTCAAACAGCCCTAGAGAGAGATCTATATGGGGAGGAACAGAGGCCTCTTGTCAACCCCAGGCATCAACTGCCAGCATGTTAGTGAGCCCTCTTGGAGGGGGACCCTCTAGCCCCAGTCAAGCCTTCAGATGACTGCAACCCCTGCTGACATCTTGACTGCAAGCTCATGAGAGCTCCCAAGCCAGAACCACCCAGCTAAGCTGCCCCTGAATTCCTGACCCACAGAAACTGTTTGAAATAATAAATGCTCCTTTTGGTTTTAAACTGCTAAGTTTTTTTGGGGGGGGGGGTAATTTGTTATGCAGCAATAGAAAACTAATATACTCAGGCATTTAAAACCCAATATTCAGACAGCCAGTGTTTATAAACATCTCAGGGTCAGTAAGTGCAAAAACGCTTCCATTTTAATCCCTGTGATAAACATTTATTAGGTTTCTGAAACTCCTTGGCCTTTGAACTCCCCTTCTGTGTTTGCAAATTCTCCATCTTCTGGGTCTTGGTGAGAGGCAGAGCATTTCCTTCTACTCTAGCCTCAGAAAATACAAGATACCTACTTTGCCAGTTCCTCTGGCAGCTGTTGAACAAGTGCCCCAGGCATGATTTGCAGCTGTTGAACAAGTGCCCCAGGCATGATTTGCACTTGTTCATCCAAGATCTTGAATCAAGGGCTAGTGATGCAAACAGAAAGACAATAAGAGGTGGAAGAAGTATCCAATACCCAGTAACAGTAATGGTGGTATATTGTAAGCTACAGCATCCACTATGGACCAGCAGCTGTGGCAGCAGTGCCATTCCTCATTAGACTGGTTCGTGCCTGCCATTTCCCAATACTGGTTTTCCAGCCACAGAGATTCCATGAGCCACCCAATATTCCTTAATAAACTTCTTTTGTGCTTAAAGCATCATCTACCATATGCATCCTACATCATGGTAGGTACAAGGAAATTACAAGGGCATCAGATACAACAAAAGGCTACTGCCAGTAGGAATTGCCTGAGAGAAAAGATTACCTCATTCTGGCCAGTTGAATCTGTCTTCAAAGACACAACTTAATTGTCAGGGAGAAATGAGTCCTGATATGGAAAGAAAAATGTTAAAGGATATAGTTTATTTAAAATAAACCATCGTAGGTGTGCATCAGTGAGCTAGGAGTTTGGAATCCTCAAACACTAGTGATTTATAAATGAAACATTCTTTTTGTTCAGTAGCTTTATAATTATAGGTTTATTAACTTACTAAAATTATTTCAAACCTTTCATGTACTTCAAAAAACAGAGGTATCAAAAGTGAAAAACAAAACTAATTTTAGCCATACTGGTTAAAGCAAGGACTCTTAGAAAATGAAATTTTATTTACACACAACTTAAAGTACTTGAAACCAGCTATAAAAGTATGAGACAGTCATAAATATCAGATTTTTATACTGTTTCCCAAATAATTAAAAAGGCATATCCATGACAGAACTTGGATTCTTTGTTTCATCTTTATCCTCATATGCCTTTGATTAATACTTGAGTTACAAATTCTCATAAATTCCGGTATTTTTAGGCTGGTAAACAGATATGTAGGGAAGCCAGAGAAATCACAGAGAATTAATAAAAACGCAGAATCATAGCTTCCTATATGTTAGAGTTCACCTGCTTCACCCCAGCCTTATTGGGCTCACCCTTAGTAACATGTCAGTTCCAAACTCAGCCCCTCTCCATGGCCTTAGCAAATCCCTATAAGTCTTACCCTGCCTTTTGGCAAGAAAGTACATTGGATTGTCTTACTCTTTATTTTTTAAATCTTTCAGAAATTCTTATTTTTAACTACACGGAGTACATGGATACATTGTGGGTACAAAATCCAAACATTACAGATAAGCTAACTCCTCCCTTCACTGCTACCCACAGTCCTCTGTGCATGCTTGTAATCTTCCAGACATTTTTCTATGTATCTACTGGAATAGGTAGATACAGCTGTAAAACTCAGCCTCTACCCTGGGTTGCAAAGAAAAATCACTTATATTTAGAGTACTCATTCATACTCGTTCTAATAGCATGAAAAAAATTACTTCAGTCCATCAGCGCCTTCTGTCCTCTATTTCACCATGGCTGAATTTAAATTTGGTGTTAGTTAGAGAAGCATCTGGTCCTCTAAGTCATCTGTCCCATAGGCATTTGTGGAGAAAACCCTTGTTCCCTCTCGTCTAGCTCTTTAGAATGAAGACTGCCTTTGCCACATCAAGATTGGTATAGTAAGAATCAGTTTACCTGTAGTGCCTGTAGAGCGAGAGAATTCCTGCAATGACTTCCAAGGTCTCTTCTGCCTGAACTCCCTCGGGTCTTTCACCTCCTGGGCTCTGCCTGGGGGAGAGGTTCCCCCCCAAAGGAATCTATACTCTCATCACTTGCCTCATTTGCCCTTCTCCTCAGCTCAATGTGGGGTATTGTTTTTTTGTTTTGTTTTGTTTTTTAGGTTGTGGAGTAAGGTGGGAGGAGAAGACTCAGAATTCTCTCTGTTCCCCTAAGAGAATTTACACTTTTGAAAACCAGCCTTAGAAAGAAACATGTATGTGACATTTCTACCTTCTGCCTAAATATATCTTTCTTCTGAGGTAATGAGCCTGGGATGGCCAAGCTTGCCATGGGAAGGGATGAGGACAGAGTGGGATTATTAGAAGGATATTGCAAAAAAGAAAAAAATAATTTTGTACTTACTCTACATAAATTATATCATCCTATATGTATTATTCTATAACTCGCTTTTCCTTAATCAATATGCCTTGACGTTATTTCCATGTTGCTATACATAGCCCTATGTTATTCTTTCAATGATCATTTATTGAGCCTCTATTGTGTGCCAGAGTCTGCATATATGGCACTGGAAAAACAAAGTGTCTGTTCTCATTGGTCTTACATGTTAGGGGAAAGATAACAGTCAACTGTACATGTGCATAAGTAATATAATATGAAGTGACTGGAATTAAGAAAAAGAAAATGGGGTAAAAGGATAGAGACAGGGGTGGTTTTTTAGATAGAGGGGACCTCTCTGCAGAGGCAACTTCATTCTTTTCAGCTTCTACATAGCATTACATCCCCCTAAAGAAGGATAGTGAGGTTTGTTTCCCATTTTATTACAAACCATGTTGTAATATTTACTTCCTTGTGCACATGAACAATAGTCTTTGAATAGATACTGAAAACTAGAATCACTGGGTCATGCTTGCAAACTGCTCTCTGAAATGGCTGTATGATTTATACTTCCATCACAAACTGCTTGTTCCCTGTAACTCTCTTAGTTGAGTCTATCAAAATTGTTAATTTCACCAATCTGATATGTGAAAAAAAATGGTATCTTAGATTTTTTAGTAATTGGCACTTTGCTGATTCTTACTTAGGTTGAATATCATTTCATATGTTTATCAGACATTTATATTTCCTGTCTTGTAAAATGGCTTTTCGTATCCTATGTCCATATATCTATAGGATTTTTGTCTTTTTCTTTTGATTTTTTGGCAGTAATGTGTTCAGGGTAGTAATATTTTATCTTATATATGTAGCAAATATTTTCTCCCATTATTTGTCTTTATCTTCATCCTATAAAGCTTCTTTTATTCATGTAGTCAAATATATCCATATATCCCTATAATAATCATACCTCTTTTATTATTTTGAGTTTGTAAATTCAAATTCAGCATTCATTTATTGAGTATTCAGTGTGTGTAACTCACTGTGCTAGGCAGTTTAGAAGATATAAAAATAATAGAGACTTGACATCTGCCTTCATGGGTCTCACAATTTAGTGTTGGAGACACATGTGCACAAATGCCTATAAAGCCAATCTGAAAAGTCCTATAAAAAGAATTAATTTGGTGGAGCAATGCCTAGCTCAGAACAAGGCACCTGGAAAGGTTTCACAGGTGCAGTAGCATTGAAAGGCAGGACTGGGCATAAAGGAGAAAGACACAAGCCAGGCAGAAAATGCAGCCAGGGAGTGCTGGGGAGAAATTTCTGGGAAAGCTGGATAGTGGGTATGTGGGTAGGAATAAGAGAAGTAAACATAGTGGAAGACCAGATTGAAAAGGTAGGGTGGAACTATCCTAATCTTTTACCCATAAATAGGAAATATAGTAATAAATTCGACAACTCCTAGTTTCCTTGAAAAGTAGCCATTAAATAAAAGAAGAAGACTGTCGACTATGAGAATTGAAGTAAAGATTTGTAGTGATTGGCTGAACATAGATAGCCTCGCCCTCTGGCTTGATGGCAGCCTGCAGATGGATTGTTCCGTGAACCTTCAGCATGTGCGTGTGCACTGCCAGTGTATCTGCTGCTTTTCGCTGGCCTGAGCCCTTACCTGCTACAGTTTGCAAGTCTTAAGTCTGTTTTACCATCCTGCAGAGGTAAGAGTTGGATAGTTTATGCATTATGACCTCACAGTCCTCTGGGGAAGCTGCCAAAGAAAGCATGTTTTGGATAGAAATCTGAAAAAAAAGGAAAAATTTTTAAAAAACCCAAAATTTAAATGCCCAAAATGAATTTGGCATAGGGATAAGGTTTCATATTCAGCTCCTCTCTAGGCTCTGCCATTTAATCATCCACCAGGATGCAGGGGCTGCCACGGGGAACCATGGATAGAGATTAGGCCTCCTTGGGCCGCATCAGCAAACACCCTCCTCTGATAGGCAGTTGGAAAGTAATGGGATTTGGGTTTTCGTTGTAAGGGAACAGTGGAAAATGTTACAAACAGCTGACCTCCTTCGCCCCCACTGAAATGACTGCCTTCCTCTGCATATTTTATGTTGCTTTGGGGAGAATGACAAAAGACAGATGCTTCTTGCTGGAATGCTAGTTGTTTAATCATTCTTTCTAGTCCCAAGACATTTACTGTAGTTTCTTGGAGCTGACATCTTGGGCAGTTCCTTGGTTTTCAATATCTTGTAAATGTGTTGTGTTGTGATTTTCCATCACATGGAATATGAGAAAGTCTGTGGGTGAGTTTTCTTTAAAAGGTGTTATGTAGCAGATGGTGTCCTCGAGTCAAAAGCCTTAAACTGGGAGTGCATGAACTGTAAACAAACTGTAAGCTCTTGTATTCAGACACAAAATACACAACCTGGTCCATCTCCTGTCTCCCACAGTGCATTATTCAGGTCTACAGAGATGCTCCCGTCCTTTCCAAGGGTCAGCAGCAACATATAAAATTCGTCTTTCCAGTAGCATGACCTGTCCACACAGCACCAACAAAGGAGGAGACCTGCCTCCTTCCCAGGTTCTGTGGCCCCCATAGAACCCCAGGAAGCTTCAGAGTAGACACAATGCCCTTCGGAAACAAAGTAAAACTCTTGTGTTAGCCACAAACCACCTGTTCAATAGGTCTCTTGCTCCTGTTTTCATAAAGGTAACATAGAAGAGAAGCTGAAAAGATGTGCATTTTCATCATCTTAAGGAAAAAGGTAAATGATTAATCTCATAATCATATACAACTTTTTCCAGGAGGATCACATTCTTAACAACAAGCAAGTCATAATAGCAATTTGGAAAATGATTCATTTCTCTTCCCCTAAGAATCTTAATATTTGTTTTAGTGTATCTTGTTTAAATTTATTCTTTTCTAATTTTGGGCCTGTGTATTTTTTTCACTCTCTCTTGTTAAATTTGCGATTTCTCTTGATTAGTCCCATGGCCTCCTTCTACCTGTAGAGAGGTGATCATTTCTTTCCTCTCTGGTGATTACCATACCTTTGAGGAGCTCTCCTCCATATGTGGGAAGCTTAGTGTAGAGAGGACATGATTGGAAATGGAAATCTATGTCTGAGGTGTCCCTGTGCGGGGCCTCTATGTCTTAGGTAGAAGAAAAGTTTCAGGGAAGGCTACTTCATTCAATCTTTTCTACATACCAATGTGTGCATAAGGACCATTTGAAAGCAGGTAGAATGAATAATAAGAATTTGTGTTTCTATAGCACCTTTCCCAAGGACATATATAAATATAGAAGGATTATGCTCAAAATCCTCTCTTCAACTGTGTTAAAAGCAAGAATTATTTTCAGAGATTGGTTCAAGATGGTGGAGTAGAAGGACATGTGCTCACTCCCTCTTACAAGAGCACCGGAATCGCAACTAACTGCTGAACAATCATCGACAAGCAGACACTGGAACTCACAAAAAAATATACCCCACATCCAAAGACAAAGAAGAAGCCCAATGAGATGATAGGAGGGGCGCAATCACAATAAAATCAAATCCCATAACTGCTGGGTGGGTGACTCACAAACTAGAGAACACACCACAGAAGTCCACTGACTGGAGTGAAGGTTCTGAGCCCCACATCAGGCTTCCCAACCTGGGGGTCCGGCAAAGGGAGGAGGAATTCCTAGAGAATCAGACTTTGAAGACTAGTGGGGTTTGATTGCAGGACTTCGACAGGACTGGGGAAGACAGACTCCACTCTTAGAGGGC
The DNA here is from genome assembly GCF_949987535.1 of Balaenoptera acutorostrata. Classification (NCBI taxonomy): domain Eukaryota; kingdom Metazoa; phylum Chordata; class Mammalia; order Artiodactyla; family Balaenopteridae; genus Balaenoptera; species Balaenoptera acutorostrata. The sequence goes on along the minus strand of NC_080067.1, from coordinate 91,911,886 downwards.
ACACACAGGAGTGACCCTGTAGGAGACTGAACCAGACCCACCTGCTAGTGTTGGAGGGTCTCCTGCAGAGGCGGGGGGTGGCTCTGTCTCACTGTGAGGACAAGGACACTGGCAGCAGAAGTTCTGGGAAGTACTCCTTGGTGACAGCCCTCCCAGAATCTGCCATTAGCCCCACCAAAGAGCTGGGTAGGCTCCAGTGCTGGGTCACCTCAGGCCAAACAACCAACAGGAGGGAACCCAGCCTCACCCATCAGCAGACAACCAGATTAAAGTTTTACTGAGCTCTGCCCACCACCAGTCCCTCCCATCAGGAAGCTTGCACAAGCCTCTTAGATAGCCTCATCTACCAGAGAGCAGACAGCAGAAGCAAGAAGAACTACAATCCTGCAGCCTGTGGAATGAAAACCACATTCACAGAAAGACATACAAAAGGAAAAGGCAGAGGGCTATGTACCACATGAAGGAAAAAGATAAAACCCCAGAAAAACAATTAAATGAAGTGGAGATAGGCAACCTTCCAGAAAAGGAATTTAGAATACTGATAGAGAAGATGATCCAGGACCTTGAAAAAAGAATGGAGGTAAAGATTGAGAAGATGCAAGAAATGTTTAACAAAGACCTAGAAAATTAAAGAACAAGCACCTAGAAGAATTAAAGAACAAACAAATTCAGATGAACAATACAATAACTGAAATGAAAACTACACTAGAAGGAATCAATAGCAGAATAACTGAGGCAGAAGAACGGATAAGTGACCTGGAAGACAAAATGGTGGAATTCACTGCTGCGGAACAGACAAAAGAAAAAAGAATGAAAAGAAATGAAGACAGCGTAAGAGATCTCTGGGACAACATTAAACGCAACAACATTCGCATTATAGGGGTCCCAGAAGGAGAAGAGAGAGTGAAAGTACCTGAGAAAATATTTGAAGAGATTATACTCGAAGACTTCCCTAACATGGGAAAGGAAATAGCCTCCCAAGTCCAGGAAGTGCAGAGAGTCCCAGGCAGGATAAACCCAAGGAGAAACATGCCAAGACACATAGTAATCAAACTGACAAAGATTAAAGACAAAGAAAAATTATTAAAAACAAGAGAAGAACGACAAATAACATACAAGGGAACTCCCATAAGGTTAACAGCTGATTTTTCAGCAGAAACTCTAGAAGCCAGAAGGGAGTGACACGATATATTTAAAGTGATGAAAGGGAAGAACTTACAGCCAAAATTACTCTACCCAGCAAAGATCTCATTCAGATTCGATGGAGAAATCAAAAGCTTTACGGACAAGCAAAAGCTAAGAGAATTCAGCACCACCAAACCAGCTCTACAACAAATGCTAAAGGAACTTCTCTAAGTGGGAAACACAAGAGAAGAAAAGGACCTACAATAAACAACCCCAAACAATTAAGAAAATGGTAATGGTATCGATAATCAAACCCAACACAGGAGCACCTCAATACATAAGGTAACTGCTAACAGGTATAAGAGGAAATCAACAGTAACACAATAATAGTGGGGGACTTTAACACCTCACTTACACCAATGGACAGACCATCCAGACAGAAAATTAAAAAGGAAACACAAGCTTTAAATGACACAATAGACCAGATAGATTTAATTGATATTTATAGGACATTCCATCCAAAAACAGCAGATTACACTTTCTTCTCAAGTGCACACAGAACATTCTCCAGGATAGATCACATCTTAGGTCACAGATCAAGCCTCAGTAAATTTAAGAAAATTGAAATCATATCAAGTATCTTTTCCAACCACAACGCTATGAGATTAGAAATCAGTTACAAGATAAAAAACGTAAAAAACACAAACACATGGACGCTAAACAGTGCATTACTAAATAACCAAGAGATCACTGAAGAAATCAAAGAGGAAATAAAAAAATACCTAGAGACAAAGACAACAAAAACACGATGATCCAAAACCTATGGGATGCAGCAAAAAACATTCTAAGAGGGAAGTTTATAGCAATGCAATCCTACCTCAAGAAACAAGAAAAATCTCAAATAAACAATCTAACCTTACACCTAAAGGAACTAGAGAAAGAAGAACAAACAAAACCCAAAGTTAGTAGAAGGAAAGAAATCATAAAGATCAGAGCAGAAATAAATGAAATAGAAACAAAGAAAACAATAGCAAAGATCAATACAACTAGAAGCTGGTTCTTTGAGAAGATAAACAAAATTGAGAAACCTTTAGCCAGACTCATCAAGAAAAAGAGGGAGAGGACTCAAATCAATAAAATTAGAAATGAAAAAGGAGAAGTTACAACACCACAGAAATACAAAACATCCTAAGAGACTACTACAAGCAACTCTATGCCAATAAAATGGACCACCTGGAAGAAATGGACAAATTCCTAGAAAGGTATAACCTTTAAGACTGAACCAGGAAGAAATAGAAAATATGAACAGACCAATCACACGTAATGAAATTGAAACTGTGGTTAAAAATCTTCCAACAAACAAAAATCCAGCACCACATGGCTTCACAGGTGAATTCTAACAAACATTCAGAGAAGAGTTAACACCCATCCTTCGCAAACTCTTCCCAAAATTTGCAGAGGAAGGAACACTCCCAAACTCATTCTACGAGGCCACCATCACCCTGATACCAAAACCAGACAAAGATACTACAAAAAAAGAAAATTACAGACCAATATCACTGATGAATATAGATGCAAAAATCCTCAACAAAATACTAGCAAACAGAATCCAACAACACATTAAAAGGATCATACACCATGATCAAGTGAGGTTTATCCCAGGGATGCAAGGATTCTTCAGTATATGCAAATCAATCAATGTGATACATCATATTAACATATTGAAGAATAAAAACCATATGATCATCTCAACTGATGCAGAAAAAGCTTTTGACAAAATTCAACACCCATTTGTGATAAAAACTCTCCAGAAAGTGGGCATAGAGGGAATCTACCTCAATATCATAAAGGCCATATATGACAAACCCACAGCAAACATCATTTTCAATGGTGAAAAACTGAAAGCATTTCCTCTAAGATCAGGAAAAAGACTTGGATGTCCACTCTCACCACTATTATTCAACATAGTTTTGGAAGTCCTAGCCACGGCAATCAGAGAAGAAAAAGAAATAAAAGGAATACAAATTGGAAAAGAAGAAGTAAAACTGTCACTGTTTGCAGATGACATGATACTATACATAGATAATCCTAAAGATGCCACCAGAAAACTACTAGAGCTGATCAATGATTTTGGTAAAGTTGCAGGATACAAAATTAATGGACAGAAGTCTCTTGCATTCCTATACACTAACAAGAAAGATCAGAAAGAGAAATTAAGGAAGCAATCCCATTCACCATTGCAACAAAAAGAATAAAATACCTAGGAATAAACCTACCTAAGGAGGTAAAAACCTGTACTCAGAAAATTATAAGACACTGATGAAAGAAATCAAAGGTGACACAAACAGATGGAGAGATATACTGTGTTCTTGGATTGGAAGAATCAACATTGTAAAAATGACTATACTACCCAAAGCAATCTACAGATTCAGTGCAATCCCTGTCAAACTACCAATGGCATTTTTTACAGAACTAGAACGAAAAATCTTAAAATGTGTATGGAGACACAAAAGACCCTGAATAGCCAAAGCAGTCTTGAGGGGAAAAAATGGAGCTGGAGGAATCAGACTCCCTGACTTCAGACTATACTACAAAGCTACAGTAATCAAAGCCATATGGTACCAGCTCAAAAACAGAAATATAGATCAGTGGAACAGGATAGAAAGCCCAGAGATAAACCCATGCACCTGTGGTCAACTAATCTATGACAAAGGAGGCAAGGATATACAATGGAGAAAAGACAGTCCCTTCAATAAGTGGTGCTGGGAAAACTGGACAGCCACATGTAAAAGAATGAAATTAGAACACTCCCTAACACCATACACAAAAATAAACTCAAAATGGATTAAAGACCTAAATGTAATACCAGACACTATAAAACTTTTAGAGGAAAACATAGGAAGAACACTCTTTGACATAAATCACAGCAAGATCTTTTTTGACCCATCTCCTAGAGTAATGGAAATAAAAACAAAAATAAACAAATGGGACCTAATGAAACTTAAAAGCTTTTGCACAGCAAAGGAAACTATAAAGAAGACGAAAAGACAACCCTCAGAATGGGAGAAAATATTTGCAAACGAATCAAAGGACAAGAGATTAATCTCCCAAATATATAAATAGCACATGCAGCTCAGTGTTAAAAAAACAAACAACCCGATCCAAAAATGGGCAGAACACCTAAATAGACATTTCTCCAAAGAAGACATACAGATGGCCAAGAGGCACATGAAAAGCTGCTCAACATCACTAATTATTTGATAAATGCAAATCAAAACTACAGTGAGGTATCACCTCACACCAGTTAGAATGGGCATCATCAGGAAATCTACAAACAACAAATGCTGGAGAGGGTGTGGAGAAAAAGGAACTCTCTTGCACTTTTTGTGGGAATGTAAATTGATACAGCCACTATGGAGAACAGTATGGAGGGTCCTTAAAAAACTAAAAATAGAATTACATATGACCCAGCAATCCCACTACTGGACATATACCCAGAGAAAACCATAATTCAAAAAGACACGTACACCTCAGTGTTCATTGCAGCACTATTTACAATAGCCAGGTCATGGATGCAACCTAAATGCCCATCGACAGATGAATGGATAAACATGTGGTAATATATACAATGGAATATTACTCAGCCATAAAAAGGAATGATATTGGGTCATTTGCAGAGACGTGGATGGACCCAGATACTGTCATACAGAGTGAAGTAAGTCAGAAAGAGAAAAACAAATATCGTATATTAACATATATATGTGGAATCTAGAAAAATGGTACAGATGAACAAGTTTGCAAGGCAGAAATAGAGACACAGATGTAGAGAACAAACGTATGGACACCAAGGGGGGAAAGCGTGGGGGCGATGGTGGTGGTGGTGGGATGAATTGGGAGATTGGGATTGACATATATACACTAATATGTATAAAATAGATAACTAATAAAAACCTGCTGTATAAAAAATTAAATTTAATTAAATTTAAAAATAAAGAATTATTTTCGTATTTCATGAGGGGACACCAGAATAAGGAGAAGTGCCTCAACTCTGCCAGCTTCACCCAGCTCGGAAACCAAGTCCCACCCTTCAGAGGTGAGGGACATCAATCAGTTGACCCACTGCTGCTCCAGCCTGAGGTCCCCTGCCTCTCTTTGGTTCTTCACTGTGTATAACCAATGTTCTTGGCTCCTTGTTTGATCTTAAAATCAGTGTTGGGTGAATCAGTCAGAAGACTTGGACATTCTGTTCAGAAAACAAGTTTATAAATTCATCAGGTTTTGCTGGATCTGCAAAAGTATCCTGGCATTCTCAATAGAATAGCAATCTTCTGTCCCCAGATGACTTCATGAAATGTAGGGCTTGTGTGAGGAGATGATACAGGCAGTTTCCCATTGCCCTGAAAGAGACACACCCTGTCACAGCTCCCTGCCTTTACCCATGCTGTCCTCTCTTCCCTGCCCTTGTCCACATGTAGCATTCCTGTGCATTTTTTAGAACTCATTGTGACTGTTATCATCTCCTTTATCAAGGCTTCACATGCATTCTCAAGTTCTGCTTTCTTAACAAAGTCCCAGTTTTGTTCAGGTCTCTCCACTCACTCCTCTCCCACCAGCATGAGTACCTTGTGAAAGGCACTGACTTTAGCCCAGATCCCTGGAAGGCCTCATCAGTGTAAGCATAATCTCAGCCCCTTTGCCAGAGATTGGATCTGTAGCTTTGACCAATCAGACAAGAGTGGAAACATATAAGGGCTCTTGGTCCTCACGAGTACGGTGGGATTTGAGGAAGAAATGCTCAGCCCTCTTCCTCTGGACATGCTGTGTCTGGCTGTGGCCTTGGGGTGGCTGCCATCTTCTCACTTCCAGCCTGAGGATGAAGCAAATACTGATGATAACAGAGCAGAGACAAGGACAAAAATCCGAGTTCTTCAAGGCTTTGTAGAGCCATTGAAGCAACCAGACTTGAGGTTGGACCTACTTCTGGATGCCTTCATATATAAGATAGTAAATGGCCTTATTAACTGCCAGAGCCCTACTTTCTGTTTCTTGCAGCAGCTGAAAGCCTCCTAATTTATCCAATGCTTTTCCTTAACTACAAGCCACACCTGATTCAGTCAGAATTGGGTATTTCTTCCTTTGATTGCTATAGCACTGTGTATATACCTCTATCAATCCATCAATTCTGGGTTTTAATGATCCTCTTATATGTCTATTTTCCTTACTACGAAATCTTCAAGGATCATATTTTTATTTGATTCACATTTTACTTATTTATTTTTAGAGTTTAATGTTACGGCTGACACATATCAAGTAATTAATGAATATTTAATGGATGAAGGAATGAATTTACTCAGAATATGTCAAGTGAGTGCCATAGGCAGCCTTAGGCATAAGCAATTTAAATAACTCCTTGAGATCCTAGCCCTTTAGACCCTGCTTCCAGGACTGACTGATTTTTCCATCATCTGTCCATCTATCCATCCAATCCACAGAAATGCCAGGCACCATGCCAACCCCTAAGAATTCAGAGAGATACCCTGTCCGCTGCTGGTATAGATTCCATTCTGCCCTCCACAATGTAAATTGGGGGCCCTTTGGCCCTTTGATACCACTTCAGGTATAAACTCTTTCTGGGGGCATGTGGGAAGCTGGCAATGGACAGAACTATAGTTCTCAGTATAAACATATAGGTCAGCACTGACAAGGAAATGCTTAGTTTTCTGTCTAGGAAGTACAGGTGGACACACATCCAAGAGAGAAAAATAGCAGAGGGTGCTGCTTCCCGTCTGAGAACTGGGGGCCCTGATTCTCACTGGGCCTGGTCACACAGAGTCACTGGGCACATCTGCTGAATTGTCTTTCTGGCCGATTGTGGCTGTTTAGTAATGGAGAGAGCTTGCAGCTTCCTAAGAGAACACTCTCTAGAAATTTAAAGATTTCTGAGTATTCCTATTTGATTCCCTGTTTTTTCTTCTAGTCCAGAAAATTACATGCTACAAGCCACTGGGAAGAAGGCAGGAGAAGGCCAGACTCTAGATATAGCCAGGACCTTCAAAGATTCTGGAGTTCTTCTCCTTGTTATCAGGACATAATATGTTTAAGTGTTCAGAGTTCAAGTAGTATCTCTATTGGTAGACTGTGAACTTCTCCTAATCATCCTTGCAATTCCCAATGGTCCCTAAGAGTTCCAGTCTTCTGGGAAAATCTTTTCCTTTAATGTCCAAATAAAATAATGCAAAATAACTCAAATAACTGGCCACTGTAGTTTGGGGAAGTACAACACCCTCTCCAGCATTCTGAAAATGCCTAATGGAGTACTTGCCTTCCTCTGGCTGGCTTCTTGTCATCTCTCTCCCTAAACTTCGAATTCCAGCTAATTCTTGGTCATCCTTGGTTTCTCACCACCACGCCTGCCAACTGCTGCCCTCTTTGTTCTGTTTCCCCCAGGATGTGGGCAGAGTTCCCTCTTCCTTCATTTCTAAAGCACTGTTAATCACATGAAGGCTATTGTATATAACAGATTTTAACTAAATATTAACAGAGAGGCATCTTTAATTCTAAAATTCTTTAACTATCCCTTCACAGAGAATTTATGACCAACCAATTCTCTTGTTGTAGCTAAGACCTGTTCTATTTCTTCTTTTACCTGATTCCTCAAGAGATTCCAAAATTCCTATTACTGGATCTCAGAAAGAACACTTTTTAAATTATGCTGATCATTTTAGTTCCCTTTATTTTGGTATTTCCAATGCAATCTACAACCTGAGTGCTACCTTCCCTGTCTAAACTGTTGGTGTATTTCCCTAAAAAGACAAATTTTTCTCTCATGTCTCTTTTCTTGCATCCAGATTGTAGAAAAGACTAAAGTAAGATTTAAATGAGCAATTTTTAAATCTCCTCATTGCACTTGTTTCTCAGTTTATATGCAATATACTTGGCATGTGAGGTTCTTGGCATGTGGCAAAACTCAGTCTTTAACAAGAGTAATATTCAATATTTCCTTGAAGATAGTGATTAATCTCATGAATATTTCATGTGTTGTTTCCCTTTTTCATCTTGTGATCCTTTTGAAGACTCCCATAAATTCTCTCTTGAATCCTAATTCTCAATCCAAACAAAACAAACTGTAAAGTCCACTTTGTGAATGCTCTCATCAGCAAGCAAAGCAATTTCACACTCCATCTGGCTTCTGAGTAACACCCAATTGTCACTTTACACTGAGAGTCTTAGCTTCCTCTTTTGTAAAATGAGGAAGTTTGCCTACTTTTTCTGTAGCTTCCTTCCAGCTTTAGAATACCATGTATGCCTCTTAAAGATGATGGGGGAGGAGATAAGGGGTTGGATCCAGGAAGTGGAAAAGGCCAGCTAATCTTATTTGTATCTCCGACCATCTGCTGCCATTAACACTAACAGCCGCTATTTGTTTTTTAGTAATCGAGTGATCTCAACTCTCCAGTTTAAGAAATAAGTGAGTACTAATCTTGATTTAAGCGCTAAGAGATCCTCATATTTCCCCTTTCCCTGAAATAAGACTATTAATACTGACCCCTATCTGGTTTGATAAACAAAATGTTTCAACTAAAATTAAGTGATAGGGGTAATACAATTCAAGTTTGAAAAAAAGTTTTTTCTCCTTAATTTTAATTTAAACCATTTTCCTTTTCTTCTGTAACTGTTTCAAAACTACCCAAGAAGACCTAAGAATTAGTAAATGGAGGGACAGTTGTACGGAAAAATTAAAGAAAAAAATGCAGGATTAATGTCTGAGGTTAGATTTTAGCTTGCTTGGAAATGTTAAAAAAATTAAGTTGAAGCACCATCTAGTGGCTCTCAATTGTGTTCTATAAAAGTTGCTCCCAATTTCCCTCAGTTTAGGACCACAATTAATTTGTTGTGCATGTATATGTGTATGCACATATGTGTTCAGAAAAGAAAAAAATGTTTTTTGTCTTATGTAGGGGTAAGAGGTTGAGAGGGAGTAGCTTAGCTTTTTACTCTGCCCAGAAAATCTTGGCAGTGAGAATGGAACAGACAAGAAGCATGAACTTGGATTAATCTCTTCAGGGAATGATGGAGTCTTTTTCGTGGAAAAAGAATTAACACAATAAAGTCCCATAGATTTTAGTTCCTCTGTTTTTCCTGCTCACATCCTCTCTAAGAGCCCACAAGAGTATCTTTATCTTCCCAATCCTATAATGCAGACATGTCCTCGCATGTCTAGGGATTAGCTGACTATTAGGTCATCTTTGCACACCCCCAGATTCCCACATCCTTTCCTGTCACAAGCCTACAGCATTCCTTGAGCTTACACAGCCAGCAATTCCTCTGGAACTGTCATAGAGATGGCTCTCATACCTATGATTACTATATTCTGAAGTTACATCTGTTTCATTATCTCTAAGGGAAGAATGAAAATAGACCATGACAATGCACGTGAATAGAATATAACTTGCTTCCTAATCTCTAGGGGAAGAACAAAAATAGGCCATGATAATGCACATGAATAGAACATAATCCATGTTGCAAGATTGACAGCAAACCTTATGATTGGTAAACTAGATATTTGTATCAATCAGATTAAGTTCAACTACACATGGAGTAAAACCCAAAATGACAGTGCCATGAAAAAAATAGCTTATTCTCTCTCACACAAAAGTTTAGAGGTAGGTAGTCTATGGCTACTCCATGCTCATCAGGGACCAGGATCCTTCCATCTTTCTTTTCCACCATCTTAATGAGTAGCTTCCATCCTCAGTGTTACCTAAGACCCATGTTGGCTGCTGGACTTCCAGTCATCACACCAATGCTGCAGTCCAGGAGATAAGAAGAAAAAGCAAAAGAGGACCTCTTCTTTCTCTTTAAAGAGCTTTCCTAAAAATATCACACAAAATGTTTGCTTACACTTCATTTTTGAAAACTTTTGTGGGTGGTCATACTGAGTTGCAAGGGAAACTGAGAAATATCTTTTAGCCAAGTATGTCTCCACACTAAATAAAATTGGAGTTATATTATTAAGCAGTGTATCAGAAACCTAATGTCACAATAATGCTCTGTAACAAACAACCACAAAAACCACTGTGACAATTGCTCAAATGATTAACTGGGGGGTCAGGTAGGCAGCTCCTCTGATCTTGACTGAGCTGCTTCTCACTTCTGGGAGATGGCTGACGACTATTGGATTGTGTAGGCTGGCCTCAACAGTGAAGTGGAGGATGAGCCTGGGGTGTCTCAGCTCTGTTCTGCATGTTTCTCATCCTCCAGAAGACTAGCTCAGGCATGTTCTTGTGGAGTAACAATAGAAACTTGCAGGACCTCTTGAGACCTAGGCTCAAAACTGGTACATGCCACTTCTGCCTCATTTGATTGGCTAATGCAAATTACATGGGGTGGAAAAATATGCACTTTCTTTATGAAAAGAACTCTAAGGTTATTGACAAATTACATGAGTAGAGGGAGAAGAGAAAATCTGGAATCATGAATACAATCATTTACTGTGAGGAGAAAAGAGAAAATGAGCATTGAACCAGGCAGCTAGCAATCTGTGCAACAGTATCTTTGAGTCTGTGATTGGATTGTGGTACTAGGCTTTTTTCCATTTTATGCCCTGTCTTAAACGTGAGGGAATTATGATTTAAAAAGAAAGAGAAAAGAGCAAATATGTTATACATGACATTATTTACTAATTTATTTCTTGACTCGTGTTCAGTTAACTAATGGAGTAGGTATTAATCTTAGCATTTGTCTTACTGTTTACTGTAGGCAGAGACTGGATGTATAATATATGTACCCAAAACCTGATTCTATTTCTTCCAAGGTAGCTACACTACATTTTTCAGCTTCCATAGAAGTTGTGTGGCTATGTAACAAGCACCAGCCAATGGAATGTGACCAGAACCGATTACTACTAAAATCCCCCATCTCTCTCTCTTTCTCTCTCTCTCTCTCTCTCTCTCTCTCTCTCTCTCTCTCTCTTTCTCTCCATCTCTCTCCCATTCACCAGCTGAATGGAAAATACTCTGAGAAGGGCAGAGCCGTAGGATAAAATGCTAGCTTACAGCAGAATTCTTCCTGCCACCCGCCTTAGCCCCACCAACCTGCATTGGAATGTGAAGTGAGCAACAATTAAATTTTTGTGTATGAATACACTGAGATTTGGGGGTTGTTTGTCAACATCTAGACTATCCTGCTTACGTTAGTATCCTCCAGGTAGTATGCATTCATTTTCTCTCTTAGAGTTTTGCTTAAAATAAAAGTAACAACCCAAACCACCTGCCACTTTACACAATAAAATTTTCCTTTAACTAAAAGGACCTTTTTTTACTATAGGATTGCCATAAATATCAATGAAGTTAAGGTTCTAGTTTACAGTGGCCCTAGAATATGTTAGAGTTTCACCAAGCATTCTTACTCTTACCACAGTTAACCCGTTGTGTAGTGCAGACAAGAAACTGAGACACTGGAGCTCTAAAAGGTGAAGTGACATTCAGCACTGTCTCCAGTGATTCTAACAGTTCCTTATGTGGGATCAACTTATAACTTCTGCAAAAATGCAGGTGCTGCTAAAAACGACTCCTGGCCATTTATTTAATGATCAGGTCAAACATGCAATACAAATACCTCAGTAATTGCTAGCAAGCGAGAAAAGGATGTGAGGTCAGCTATGGGCTGACTTGAAAGCAGTGTTTGTAGTGGTTCCAGCCATTGCAACGTTGATTAACATCTCAAGTGGGTAGAGGAAACAACTAGATAGGATGAAAGCACCATCGAAAGAATCCAATGAGTGTAGAAAAACTGCACAGCACTGTTATTTGCCTTTTGCTGAGCCATCTTCCTCTTTCGGCTGAGAAGCAGGGTTGTTTCTCGTTTGCAAATAAGAACTCAGTAGGGCAAGGGGAAAGTAGATGAGTCACCCTAGGCATTTATAATGGCAGGCGACAAGCTTTTGCATGTGTATATACATATACACTAAGAATTTGAAACAGGTTTGACACCTATCACACGAATTCTAAACACAAATGAATCTAACAGTAACAGGAGCAGTTGAGCTAGATGTTGAACCTGAAGGCTGATCTCAACTGGCTGCTTTTTTGTGATATCAAGCCTAAATTAACTTCCAGATTTTTTTATTTTCTTGCTCTAGGAAAAAACATAAAATACAAAATTAAGCAGAAATGAATGCAAGCCTTCAGAAGTATAGAAACTGGGAAGTATACACTGAAGGAGCCCCAGCTAAACTTCATTTCCCCCACAGAATTTTCAAAGGATGGTCTAGGACAGGTCTTTTCTCAGGAAAAAACTACAATGAAGCAGACTCTCTTGCCCCAGCGATGCAAGCATTTCTGCCTGGGATCTCAGTTGTTAACAAGGCTTTTATGTCAAAGAAGGAGCTGGGGCACAAACAGTGTGCCAAAAAATGGGTCAAGCTTTTCCCACGACATTGTAAACACAAAGTCTTATAATAATGTTTTCTTTCTAATGAGTCTGTATTTTTCACTCTTCATCTCCTACCTGCAATCATTTGTTCTCTGGAAGTAGATGAAGCCCACAGTGACTAGGATAACCAAGAAAAGAGAGAATTTCACGTAGAGAATGATCAGTAAGCCTGATGCTGGAAATCTCAGGGTTCTGACACCTTTAAGCATAGGCAACACAGACAGGGGTGAAGAGCCATTTGAAAAATTCTTCTAATGAAAAAATTAGAGTCTATAGTTTAAAAGAGCCTTTTACAATATTCCTAAAAGTTCACAGACTATCATAATCAAAACCCCTTCTAAATTACAATTTGAATTCTGCTAGTGTATAATTCTTTCAGGACAGAATTTAGGAATGGTGTCTTTGTTTTTGTACATGGTATTTTTTTTAATAGTTTAGACTGTTACATTATTTATTACTTCTTGATATCATTCTTTATCAGATAATCTTTCCCAACTCCAGACATTTGAAGAATAGCAATTGTTTATAGCTTGATTGATTAAAATGTCTTATAGGACAAAGAAGATGTTTTAAAATCACATTTCCATTTGCAATTTGAAACTTTTCTGCCAACTGGGTTTTTCCAAAGGACCTGCCTCTCTGAAATTCTGTTTACTTTTCTATTAACTTTTGTAATAATCACATTGCAAAGAATTAATGAGATTAATTGAGGCATGTTTAAATAATCTTGTATAGTACCTCATTTGTTAATTTCCCTTCCTCTTGCTTTTCTTCAAAACCAAATTTAGGGCAATTTTAATTTAATAGCAAATCTAAGAGTTACCCTGAGTTCATTTAAAATGCTAATTAGATAACATTTTGTACACACAATTAGCATTATATTAATATTTTATTTTTATGGTATTAGAGTCAGCATGAGTCATTAACATAGTATGTTTTTAGTAAATATTTTCTGAATGAATAAATGCACAGTAAGCATTGTAAAAACTTCCCAGTTTTATAAAAAGGAAATGTAGCTTCTAACTTCCTGTGTAAATGTTAGTCTTCTGGGGCATTATTCTTAAATATTTTGAGCACTATTTTATGGTACTTTCTACACAGTGAAGTGGTTTTGTTACTAAGTTGCTGTCACCCCTTTAGTAGGGTATTTTATGTCTTCCTACTTTCATTTATCCATCTGTGAAATGGCCCCAAGAACTGCTGAAAAGATAAAATGGGACTAATTAGGACCATCATTTTGAAGTCTTTACTCCTATGAAAATGGCAGCCAAAGAGTGTGTGAACTCTAAGTACTAGTCTGACTCTTCACTCAAAAGGTCATGTCATCCTGGTAAATAATCTGCTCAAGGTCTAAACTAGAAAACTATCTCCTAGGCACTGTCAGGGAAGAAGAAGAAGACACGTCACATCCCTCAAAAACCTCACAATCCAATCGGAGAGTCAGACCCAGACAAATGAAAAGATAACTTACAAGACACTAAACAGCGCTAAGTGAGCCTTACGGATTGTAAATCATCTAAGGAATAAGAAAGCTAAATCAACTCTAACTGGGAGGTCAAGGTGAAGTGGAATTTGAACTGAGCCTTACCGATAACAGGATTAAATAGGTTAAGAGATGAAAAAAAGACTTTTCAAGGGAAAGAAACAATATGAGCAAAGTTTTGAAGATGAGTTAACTTTAACCATATTTGGAGCATAGAGTGGATTATATAGAGATGAACTCTGTGATGATCTGAACTTAAGTCTGCAGTCATTTGTGTCAGGCACTGTGCCAAACTCTGGGGATATAGAAATGAATGATATGGTTCCCATTCTCAAGGAGCTTACCCAATACTGGGAGTTAGAGAAGTGGGCAGTCAATTAAAGGGCTATAGAAGTACTCAGACAGAGGCATGCATGAGGCTTTATGTGAGCACAGAGAAGGAACAGCTAACCAAACTTCAGGGCAAGAGAAAATTATCCCAGAGGAATTATATCAAACTAAGTCTTAAAACTTCAATAGGAATTGATCAAATGGAATGGAAGAAGAGAGTTGGGGAAAGAAGTATACTATGAAGAAGTAGAAATTACTTGTAAAAGAGAAAGAAGACTAAAAGAGGATAACACTTTTGAGGAGCCCAAAGAGGCCCATATGCACGGGGTACAGGCTGGAGAATAGCAAGACACAAGGCAAGGAGAGCAGCAGGCCAAAGTGATTTAGCTTTCCATGAGGCAAAGAGAAGCCACTGGAGGCACTTAAATAGGGGAGCAGCATGTTTTTCAATTTGGAAGTCACTGGCCACAGTATAGGGGAATGGAGGGAGGTAAGCTGGGGGACAGAAGACCTGTTTAAAGGACACTGAAATAACCCTGGTGAGAGATGATCATGTGCTTAATTAGTGCAGTCAGGAGAAAGAAAAAGGTCTAGATTTAAGAAAGAATTTAAGGTAAAATCAGCATAACATAGTAACTGATTTTCATTATGGGAAATAAGAAAAAGTGCTATTGTGGGATATTTTTAATTTTCTGGCTTGGGTCATTTATCAAGACATAAAATATAGGTATGGAGCTACAGAATGAGTAGAGGAGAGGAATTATGTTTCAGAAATATGCACATTGGGGTGTCTCTGATGCATTCAGATGAACCTTTTCAATTGGAAATTGATTTTGATCATGGGGTAGCCAAGGAGAGAAATCTGGGCTAAAAATATAGATTTAAGAGTCAAGAATTAGACAATGGCAGAAGCCATGGGTAAGGATGAGATCTCTCAAGGAACAGGGGTAAAGGTGAAAAGAGAGTCAGTGATGGAACTCATAGAAATGCCTTCCTTCATGGAATGAGTAGTTGAAAAGGTATCTATTAAAGAAGACTAAGAAGTTGGCTGAAAGTTAATAAGAGAACCAAGTGAATATGGGAGGAAAACAGATGAGAAAGGAGGAGAGACCGCATCAAATATCACAGAGAAGCTAATTAATAACAAGGAATTTAAAAATTTATATTTTATTTGGCATCTGGGAGAACTTCAGTGCTTTTTGTTAGAACATTTTATGTGCAGAGAGATGCATGTGAGTTAAGGAGTAGATGTGAGGTGGTGTAGAAAAGACAGTGAATATAGAATCCTCCTTTTTTTTTTTAGATTTTTTAAATTGAAGTATAGTTGATTTACAATGTTGTGTTAGTTTCAGGTGTACAGCAAAGTGACTCAGTTTTAAATATATACTTTTTGAGATTCTTTTCCATTATAGGTTATTACATGATATTGAATATAGTTCTCTGTTATATACAGTAGGTCCTTCTTGTTTATCTATTTTATATATAGTAGTCTGTATCTGTATCTGTTAATCCCAAACTCCTAATTTATCCCTCCTCCTTGCTTTCCCCTTTGGTAACCATAAATTTGTTTTCTGTGTCTGTGAGTCTATTCCTGTTTCGTAAATAAGTTCATCTGTATCATTTTTTAAGATTCTACATATACGTGATATCATATGATATTTATCTTTCTCTGTCTGACTTACTTCACTTAGTATGACAATCTCTAAGTCCATCCATGTTGCTACAAATAGCATTATTTCATTCTTTTTTGTGGCTGAATGGTATTCCATTGTATATATGTATTTAGGTTGCTTCCACGTCTTGGCTATTGTGAATAGTGCTGCTGTGAACATTGGGATGCATGTAACTTTTGGCTTTTGTGAGATAGTTGGATCTGAAGTAAGCATGGGTCACATCTACCCCCAGGGTATGCTGGCAGCCACCACCTTGGTGGGAGGTAGGACTGGAGGTGGAGGGGTAGAGCCAGAGCCAGATGTGAGCTGGGGTTTCTCCTGTGCCCAATGGCAGTCACCACCGTATCAGGGGCAGGGGCAGGGCCCAAGGTTTGGAGCAGAAGCCCTGAGGGAGCTGGGTTTCTTCCCATGTGTGATGGCAGTCTCTGCCTTGGTTGGGGTACTGGAAAGGGCCTGAGGGCTTGAGACTGCATATCAGTGCTGGGTCACTTTTTCCCCATTGTGCACTTTGGTTAGAGGCTGGGTCAGGCCAGAGGGTTTGGTGCCTCACTACTGAGCTGATTTTGCTCCTGCTGGCAATGTCAGTCTCTACCCTGGAACTAGTTTAGCTCCTCCTAAAGGTGTACCAGAACATGTGTGCTGGCAAAGGCTGCCTCCACCCTTGTCCGAGGCAGGGTTGGGTCCGAGCTGGTTCTGTTTCCTCTAAGTGTACATACTCTCCTTGGTAAAGGCAGCCTTCACCCTAATGGAGAGCAGGACCAGAGCAGGAGGGGCTACAGCAGGCACCCAGTGTGGCTAGGGTGCACACTGGGGCTGCCCTGGCAAGCTGACCAGAGCCCCGGCAGTTTTCAATCTGCTTCTTCCATGCTGTTCCCGGGAGTAAGCAAGCATGTGCAGCGCTTTTCAAGAGTGTTATCTTGGTTTCTTTCAGCTCTCTAGTAAGTCCCACTGGTTTTCAAAGAGGATTCATCTTCCCGGTGTTGGACACTTGTGCTAGGGTACCTCAAAATCCTTGCTCCCCAGGGAGGATCCCTGCGCCCATGATGTCCCCCTCCTCTTCTGTTTCCCTGCTAAGGGTTTGGTCCTGACCTGATAGCTTCTCCTCCCTTCCTAACCAACTTCACGGGGATCTTTCTTTACAGTGTTGGTTGTAGAAGAGCCTTTCTACTGGTCTCCAAGTTGTTTTCAGTAAGAGTTGTTCCACGTGTAATTGTATTTCTGATGTGTTCACAGGGGAGGTGAGTGCAGCATCCTCCTATTCCACCATCTTGATCTCCCTCTCCATGTTTAACTTATTGAAGACTCACCAAACTGCTGTTAACAGTGACTGCACCATTATACATTTCTACGAGCAATATATAAGTGTTCCAATTCCTGGGACTTCCCTGGTGGTCGAGTGGGTAAGACTACATGCTCCCAATGCAAGGGGCCCAGGTTCGATCCCTGGTCAGGGAACTAGATCCCGCATGCATGTGGCAGCTAAGAAGCCCGCATGCCGGAACTAAAGATTCCGCATGACGCAACAAAGATCCTACATATCACAACTAAGACCCGGCACAGCCAAAATAAATAAATAAATAATTTTTAAAAAGAGTTCCAATTCCTCTACAACCTTGCTTACACCTGTTTTCCATTTCAGTAGTAGTAGTAGTAGTAGCATCCTAGTGGGTGTTAAGTGGTATCTCATTGTGGTTTTGATTTGCATTTCCCTAGTGACTAGTGACATTGACCATCCTATCATGTGCTTGTGCCTACTTGTATATCTACCTTGGGAAAATGCCTATTCAAGTCTTTTACCCATTTTTAAATTGGGTTGTTTGGTTTTGAGTAGTACAAATTGTTTATATATTCTGAATACTTAAACCTTATCAGATATATGATTTGCAGTTTTTTTTCACATTCTATGCATTGTTTTTCACTCTTTTGGTAGTATATTTTGACATAAAACTTTGTGTACAAAGTTTTTAATTTTGGTAAACTCTGATTTCTCTATATTTTCTTTGGATACTTGTGCTCCTGATGTCATATCTAAAAATTATTGCCAAATCTAAGGGGATTGAAGATGTTTTCTTCTCAGAGTTTTATAGTTTTAGTGCTCATACTTAGGTTTTTAAAATCTACTTGGGGTTAATTTTTTAATATGATGTGAAATAGGGATCCAAGTTTATTCTTTTTCATGTAGTGATCCATTTGTCCCAGAACAACTTGTTGAAGAGACTTTTCTTATGTACAGTGAATGGTCTTTGCACTTTTGTTGACAATCAATGGGCCATGGCAGAATGGTTTTATTTCTGGACTCTCAATTCTTTTCCATTGGTCTACATGTTTATTCTTTGGCCAGTTCCAAACTGTTTCAATTACTGTAAACCTGTAGGAAGTTTTAAAATTGGGAATGTCAGTTCTCCAACTTTATTCCTTTCTCTCAATATTGTTTAGATTATTTGGGGTCCCTTGCAATTCCATATGAATTTGAGGTTTTTACATTTCTGGAAAAAAAAAGAGGCTACTGGAATTTTGATAGAGATTACATTAAATATGTAGATGTCTTTGAAGAGTATTGTCATTTTAACAGTTACTACATCTCTTATACATGAATACAGAATGTCTTTCCATTTATTTAGATCTTTAATTTCTTTGGGCAGTTTTACAGTTTTCAGTGTACAAGTCTTGCAACTCCTTGATTAAGTTTATTCCTCAATATTATATTCTTTTTGATGTTATTGTAAATAAAATTGTTTCCTTAGTTTTCTTTTAAGATTGTTCATTGCTAGTGCATAGAGATACAATTCATTTTTGCATGTTGATTTTGTATTGTGCAACTTTGCTGAATTTGTTTATTAGCCCTAATTGTACTGGTGGTGGAGTACTACGTTTAGGATTTTCTACATATAAGAAGATCATGTCATATGTGAATAGAGATAGTTTTATATCTTCCTCTCCAATGTGGACATCTTTCATTTCTTTTACTTGTTTAATTGCCCTGGCTAGAACTTCTGGTATAATGTTGAAATTCCAAAAAATAGAAGTAGCAAAAGTGGGCATTCTTGTCTTGCTCCTGATCTTAGGGATAAAGCTTCCAGTTTTCATCACTAAATATGATATTAGCTCTGGGGGAGGGGTTATAAATTCCCTTAATTATGTTAAGGAACTTTCCTTCCATTCCTAGGTTGTTGAGTGTTCTTATCATGAAAGAGTGTTGGATTTTGTCACATGCTTTTTCTATATCAATTCAGATGATCATGTGGGTTTTTTTCCTTCAATCTACTCAAATGATGAATTACATTGATTGATTTTCATGTATTGAACTAACCTTGCATTCCTAAGATAAATCCCACTTGAACATGGTGTATCATTCTTTTAACATGCTACTGGATTCAGTTTGATAGTATTTTGATGGGGATTTTTACATCTATATCCATAAAGAGTATTGGTCTGTAGTTTTCTTTATTTGTGATGTCTATGTCTGGTTTTGATATCAGGGTAATGCTGTCCTCATAGA
Source organism: Balaenoptera acutorostrata (assembly GCF_949987535.1). Lineage (NCBI taxonomy): Eukaryota > Metazoa > Chordata > Mammalia > Artiodactyla > Balaenopteridae > Balaenoptera > Balaenoptera acutorostrata. The sequence goes on along the minus strand of NC_080067.1, from coordinate 91,892,343 downwards.
ATGAGTTGGTAAGTGTTTCCTTCTTTTCTGTTTATTAAAAAAAAAAAATTGAGAAACATTGGCATTAATTCTCCCTTAAATGTTTAGTAGAATTCACCAATGAAGCCATTTGGCCCTGGACTCTTTTATTTGTTGAGAGGTTTTATATTACTGATTCAATCTTTTTACTTATTATGGATGCTCAGATCTTCTATTTCTTCTTGAGTCAGTTTTGGTAATCTGTGTGTTTCTAAGGGTTTATCAATTTCATGTACGTTATCCAATTTGTTGGTACACCATTGTTCATAGTATTCTATAAATAATAATACTTTTTATTTCTGTAAGTTTGGTAATACTGTCCCTTTCATTCCTGACTTTAGTAACTTGAGTTTTCTCTCTCTTATTTTTTAGTCAACTGGCTAATTTTATTGATCTTTTTAAAAAACTACCTTTTGGTTTTACTGACTCTATTGTTTTCCTATTCTTTATTTTGTTTATCTCCACTCTAATCTTTATAATTTCCTTCTTTGGTTAGCTTTGGGTTTAGTTTGCTCTTCTTGTCTTGTTCCTTAAGGTGTACATTTAGGTTATTGATTTGAGATTTTCTTCTTTTTAAACATAGGGTTTTACAGCTATAAATTTGCCTCTGAGCACTGTTTTCATTTTCCGTAAGTTTTGGTATCTTATGTTTTTATTTTTATTCATCTCAATGTATTTTATAATTTCCCTTGTGATTTCTTTTCTGTCCCATTACTAGTTTTAAAAAATGATGTTTAATTTCCACATATCTTTGAATTCTCTAGTTTCATTCAGTGATGGTGGTCAGAGAAGATACTTCGTATGATTTCAATCTTTTTAAATATTGAGACTTGACTTGTGGCCTAACACACAGTCTATCCTGGAGAATGTCCCATGTAAACTCAACAAAAAATGTGTATTCTGCTTTTTGGGGGTGGAGTGTTCTGTATTTCTGCTAGGTCTAGTTGGTGTATAGTATTGTTCAAGTCTTCTGTTTCCTTATTGGTTATCTGTTTAGTTGTTGTATTCATTATTGAAAGTGGGTTATTGAAGTCTCCAGCTATTATTGTAGAACAGCCTATTTCTCCTTTCAATTCTGTCAAATTGTGTATATGTTTATAATAATTATATCCTGCATATGTTATATCCCACATACTGACTTTGTTCTCAAAACTTAGACATTTTTATTTGCATTGGAGGTAACCTATTTCCTATGTGCCAAAATCTGTTCACTTTCAAGGTCACTTTTGGAGACTTTACAGTCTTTCATCAACATGGCTTAAGCTGCTTCTGCTTGGACCTATCTGGGGCTCCAGGTAGTCTGTCACCCTCCACAATCAGCTTGCCTCCCTGCACTTCTTCCCCAATTCTCTGGACAGCCTTTCTCATCTTTCTCTTCTACCTGCCTTTCTAAAGTGCATATTTAACACTGAAATAGTTACTTACATGAATTTCCTGTTCAGGTTGATTCTTATCACAGATATTTCCACCACTAATACAAACATTTTATCTAATAGCTTTAAACACATGAATGGAAATATACCACATACGCACAAACCAAATATTAGGTTTTCACAGTGTGGTCAATTGTGGTTATCATAAACATCATGGCTCAGAAGAAATTGTTCTTTGCTTATTTCTCATCTGAACCACAGGCAAGGTGGTTGGTTATGTTAATGCTATAATTGCTATAACTGTTCTAACATTTTAGCAATATATTATTTAATCAGTAGTCTCTAAATTGTTGTGACTATGAATAAGACTTTGTTAGTATGTTTTATTTTATTTTGATCCTGAGAGGGTTCTTTTTTTTTTAATCTCTTTTTCTCAGAATGAAAACTAGCTCTGCTAATAACTCCATGATTACACTGTCAGATATAATAGATCCTACCACACATTCAGTGAGTGGCATGACAGAGAGATAGACATATTCTGGACTAGGGTGAGCTACAATGGGTTATTGTAGATGGTGATATCCCACCAAAAAAAATATAAATAAAAATTTTAAATCATGATTGGTTGATGAACAATAAATCCATTTAAATATATAGTTAAAACTAAATACTTGAGAGAATTATGTATAAAGAACACAAGTGTTTTAAACCTTCAAAATGTAAAAATAATATATAACCAACAAATCAGAAAGTGGGAAGAAAGGCTGTTTGAAGAAGTGTAAAGTTGGTCTTTATCTTATCTCCCTGTTGGCAGGGAGTCAACAGACACAGTGACAGTGAAAATACAGGTTTAAGATGTACAGTTACATCATCCTCTTAATATTGTTCACAATCTTTTTTTAACTTACAGAACTCCTTTAGAAATGAGTGTCTCCAGACCTACTAGAGAATGGACTTGAGGATATGGGGAGGGGGTGGGGTGAGATGTGACAGGGTAAGAGAGTGTCATGGACATATATACACTACCAAATGTAAAATAGATAACTAGTGGGAAGCAGCCGCATAGCACAGGGAGATGAGCTCGGTGCTTTGTGACCACCTAGAGGGGTGGGATGGGGAGGGTGGGAGGGAGGGAGATGCAAGAGGGAAGAGAGATGGGAACATATTGTATATGTATAACTGATTCACTTTGTTATAAAGCAGAAGCTAACACACCATTGTAAGGCAATTATACTTCAATAAAGATGTTTAAAAAAAAAAAAAAAAGAAATGAGTGTCTCATCTGGTAAGGATATTTTTTTCAACATATAGGGGGCAATAGTCCAAACTCATTGGAATAGACACTTTCTCTACTTGGCATGCTGTGCTTTTGTTTTGGTTTTTAGTTTATTGGCTGCCTTATACATCATTATGATACACCAGAAAATACTGCTTCTGAAAAGGAGCTTACTTTTTTATATTTAAGCTAAATTTTTTTTAGAGCAGTTTGAGATTCACAGAAAAATTAAGAAGAAAGTACAAGGAGTTCCCGTTTGCCCTCTACTCCCACACGTGCATAGCCTCCCTGATCGCAAATATCCCCAGCAGAGTGGTACATTTGTTACAATCAGTGAACCAATAATGATGCAGCATTATCACTCAAAGATCATAATTCACATTAATGTTCACTTTTGTATGTGGTAGAGACATTTTTATCTCACATTCAGTAATGACTTCTGCTTCTTTCACTAGCTTAAAGTAATAATAAACATAATAATTTTTATTTAAAGTAACTAATTTTTATTTAAACATGCTTATATGAAATAATTTTTATAAAATAATTTCTGTCTTTCTTTCTTTTTGCATATAGTCATAGAAAAGTGTTCAGCTATTGTTAACACTGGTTGTTTTGAGTGGTGGAATTTGAAGAAATTACATTTTTCTATATTGCCTGAATGTCCTATAATAAATGTGTTTCATCTCACAAAAATAAAATGTCATTATTTTAAAAAAAACTAAAGAGAAAATTATACACCTTAGGGACCACTGATAAATATTTCCACAGTAAGTGTTAATGCTGATTTATAACATATTTGGCAGAATTGACTTAGAAAGCTATCTTGAAAAACAGCAGGAGACTTGAAAACAAAAGAGAAAGATATAGTAAACAATTCGATTTAGGAAGATAAGAATAAGTGGGATAAATGGAATACTTCAAATGTTTATTTAGGCTAAAAATGGAAAGTATTTACATCAAACATAACCCATACTTAAGGCAGGTTAGACCAAGTCCCATAGTGTACTCGTCTGCTATGGCAGCAGTAACAAAACACCACAGACTGACTGTTTGGCTTAACCACATGGTGTTTGTCCAAAAGGCAGGTTATTAAGGTTGGAAGGTGTGTTTGTTGGTAGTCAACAAAAACTGAAGTTATGCTTGTGTTAATTTTAAAGAAAGTGGCCAATAAAAATCTAAATGTTTATTTATAAAACACGACAAAAACAAAGAAAGAGAGGAAGCTCTGAAGCTAAGGAATGAGTTTTAGTCTTAACTACCAGAACCTGTTATAACTCTAAAAAAAAAAAGAGAGAGAGAGAGAGACTCACAGCCAGGAACTCAGTAATTTACAATCAATTCAGGTAAACCAAATGATACAGCTTATGAATTTTCATTATTTTTTCACACTTGATAATATTTTATAATTTTATATAATTTTCTAAAGTTATGTTTTCCAAACGTAAAACTAATTCAGTCATAAGTGATCCTAATATGTATTTCATATCGGCTAAAACAGCAATTCTCAGGCTTTTTGGTCTCAGGATTTCTTTATACCCTTAAAAATTGTTGAGAATCCCAAAGAATTTGCCTTAGAAAAATTTGGAAACACACACACACAAATACACAAATACTCCATAAGCCATTAAGGCAATATTATCAACATATGCCATGTAGCATCTAGAAAACTAAAGTGCACTCATGCAAGAGAATGTAAGCACCAAAAGCAAATAACATATTAGTATTATTATGAAAATATAAACAACCTTGAAGACCTCCTGCAAGGGTTCCTTGGACCACATTTCAACTAGAGCTAAGCTAAAACAAGCTTGAAAGCTCAAAGATTATTCTTCTTTTATCCATTTGTGTGCCAAAAAATGTTAGGGAGGAGGAAAATGTAGAAAAAAGAAAAATGTGATTTGATTTATTTAGTCCCGTTATTTTTCATTTAACAATTCTAGTTGGCAAAGCAACTGTGAATAAAAAGCTATTTACACTTTGAAAGAGAAACCTGCTTTTTTTTATTATATGTTCTTTTCCCCCACAAAGATCACTGCTGTACCTTGACATATCCAAAAATGCATGCATGTAAGACATAAAAGCTTTTCACATAAATGGTCAGTTACCCCCAATATTTAGTTCCATCCTTGTCAATAAGAAAAAAATAGTTTAAGTGACATGTGAGGCATATGGTATAGTGCCTGGCAGAGTAGTAAACATTCAAATAATGACAGCTATTGCTGTTTGCTGTAAGTATTGAATACTGAGACTACAGGGGTAGCATAGCAGGATCACAAATTTTGTTGCCTATGAATTTCTCATTTAAATAAACGTACTTTTAATTCACAGTCCATTTTAATTAACTAATAGATAACTTGCATCCAGTAAACTTCCAGAAAGCAATGGATCCCACAACAGGCAGAATGCCCAGAAGGAAAGAGAGACTTATGCGGAGTCCAGTGGGTGGAATAACCTGGAGGCTCAAGACCTTTAAATACAAGCACAAGTAATGCCTTAAAGGTACATTCCTTACTGACAAGTCAGGTGGTTCTATAGTGTATTATTGATATTAATAATGCTTTTTGCTCAGAGTAGCAAAGGAATCTGGAAAAAGGTGTTTTGCTTTTCTCTTAAAAATTTAAGAATTTCTAGTGAAATTTTGCCTAATGTTCCACAAAAGTTCCTTGGAAAGGAGTCTGTAAATAAGACATCAAATGTTAGCATTCTGATCAAAATATTTTTGACCAATGTGCTATTTAAAATTATTTAAAGAGTTTTATTCTTAGAAAATGAATATTATGATATTATACAAAAGAACATCAGTAAGATATTTTGGGATATTTCCTGATATGATTCACAATATTTTTTTAAAAAAATAATCAAAAGCTGCCTGAAAAGCTAGCCCTCTCCATTCCTACACAGTTCCTCTACTCTTTCCACCACCCCCCAAAACTGCTTTTATGACAGTCATCAGTGATCCACTGATTGATTCAAAGAACATTTAAAATTCCTATTCCACCTGACATCTTGAAGGAACGTGAAATTTTTGCTTCTTCCTCCCTCAAACTCTTCTGTTGGTTTCCATAGATTTTCTTTCCCCATGGACTGCATTCTGCCTCTTTTATTAGATTCTATTCTTTGGCCCACTCCTAAAAATGTGGTGTTCCCCAGATTCCATCTTGTGCTTGCTTCTCTATCCAACTCAACATCCTTCCCTAAAAAAATTTGATTCATTCCCATTGGCTTATCCATTGCTTGAAAGATGATGACTCCTAATCTGAATCCCACTTTAACTTCCTATGTTTCAAACCTGTGTTTCCAACTCATCTGTAAAACAGATTGAATCCAAACAAATCATCTTCACTTCCTTCTTTGCATTCATTATGTAAGCAATGGCATCATCATCTACATTTACTGACATAAAATACCCAGTCATGTAACTCCTACTTAAGTCCCGTATTTAATTGATATAAAAATCCTATTGATCCTGCAACCAAAATACCTTCCAAATATTTTATATTACCATTATTTATGTCCAAGTCTAGCCCTTATTATCTATGTCCTAGACTATTAAAATAGACTGCAAACTGATCTCCTTGCCACTAACTTCTTTTAATCCTAGTCCATGAAAACCATATCATGTCATTCCCTTATTTGAGAACCCCTGTTGCCTTTCTATTGCTTATTGAATAAAATATAAATTCCTTAGAATGGCATAGAAGGCTCTTCACAACTGGGCCTTAGTTTATTTTTCAAGACTTACATCTAGTCGAGAGATTAGAAACACTGGTCAAATCTAAACTGCAGATACTTGAATTTGTTTTGAGCTCATACAACAACATTTTTCAAATGAGAAAATTTTACATAAAAAGCTAGATGTCAAGCTCTTTTGAGAAATTTTAAGATGTGGCAATATTGAGCCCTCATTTTCTAATGGAAATCATCTGCTGGACCTGAAGTGTTAAATTATTCTTATACATTCTCACATGCTTTACATGGAATATTGCTCTCCATTTTGCCACAGTTTACCATCTAGCTCACTTAGACTCCTCTATGTTAGCTGTCTGTCTCCTAAAACTCCTTAACACCACTTCCCTAGTCACCATCCACTCTCCCCACACTGCATTTCTTTCAAGTGATTTCAAGTAATTTGATGATTCTAAGTCTTCGTATATTCAGTCATCTTTATTTAAAATGCCCTCAAACAGATGGAGAGATAAACCATGTTCTTGGATTGGAAGAATCAATATTGTCAAAATGCAATCTACAGATTCAATTCAATCTCTATCAAATTACCAATAGCATTTTTCACAAAATTAGAACAAAAAATTTTATAATTTGTATGGAAACACAAAAGACCCCAAATAGCCAAAGCAAACTTGAGAAAGAAAAAATGAGCTGAAAGAATCAGGCTCCGTGACTTCAGACTATACTACAAAGCTACAGTAATCAAAACAGTATGGTACTGGCACAATAACAGATCAATGCAGCAGTATAGAAAGTCCAGAGATAAACCCACACACCTATGGTCACCTAATCTATGACAAAGGAGGGAAGAATATATAATGGAGAAAAGACACCCTCTTTGATAAGTGGTGCTGGGAAAACTGTACCGCTACATGTAAAAGAATGAAATTAAAACATTCTCTAACACCAAACACAAAAATAAACTCAGAATGGATTAAAGACCTAAATGGGGGCTTCCCTGGTGGCACAGTGGTTGAGAATCTGCCTGCCAATGCAGGGGACACGGGTTCGAGCCCTGGTCTGGGAAGATCCCACATGCTGCGGAGCAACTGGGCCCATGAGCCACAACTACTGACCCTGTGCGTCTGGAGCCTGTGCTCCGCAACAAGAGAGGCCATGACAGTGAGAGGCCCACGCACCACGATGAAGAGTGGCCCCCGCTTGCCACAGCTAGAGAAAGCCCTCGCACAGAAACGAAGACCCAACACAGCCAAAAATAAATAAATTAATTAATTTGAAAAAAAAAAAAAGACCTAAATGTAAGACAGGATACTATAAAACTCTTAGAGGAAACATAGGCAGAACATTCTCTGACATAAATTGCAAGCAGGATTTTTTTTGATACATCTCCTAGAGTAATAAAAATAAAAGCAAAAATAAACAAATGGGACCTAATTAAACTTAAAAACTTTTGCACAGCAAAGGAAACCATAAACAAAATGAAAAGACAACCCTCAGAATGGGAGAAAATATTTGCAAACAAAATGACCGACAAGAGATTAATCTCCAAAATATACAAACAGCTCATGCAGCTCAAAAAACCAAACAACCCAATCAGAAAAATGGAAGACCTAAATAGACATTTCTCCAAAGAAGACATACAGATGGCCAAGTGACACATGAAAAGATACTCAACATCACTAATTATCAGATAAATGAAAATCAAACCTACAATGAGGTATCACCTCACACTGGACAGAATATCCATCATCAAAAAATCTACAAACAATAAATGCTGGAGAGGGTGTGGAGAAAAGGGAACCCTCCTACACTGTTGGTAGGAACATAAATTGGTAGAACCACTATGGAGAACAGTATGGAGGTTCCTTTAAAAACTAAAAATAGAGCTACCATATGATCCAGCAATCCCATTCCTGGGTATATATCTGAAGAAAACCATAATTCAAAAAGATATATGTATCCCAATGTTCATTGCAGCACTATTTACAATAACCAGGGCATGGAAGCAACCTAAGTGTCCATCGACAGAGGAATGGATAAACAAGATGTGGTATATATATATATATATATATATATATATATATATATATATATATATATAATGGAATATTACTCAGCCATAAAAAAGAACAAAATAATGCCATTTTCAGTGACATGGTTGGACCTAGAGATTTTCATACTGAGTGAAGTAAGTCAGACAAAGACAAATATCATATGATATCGCTTATATGTGGAATCTAAAAAAATGGTACAAATGAACTTATTTACAAAACAGAAATAGAGTCACAGATGTAGAAAACAAACTTATGGTTACCAAGGGAAAAAGGGGTAGGGGGGACTTCCCTGGTGGTGCAGTGGTTAAGAATCCGCCTGCCAATGCAGGGGACACGGGTTCGAGCCCTGGTCCGGGAAGATCCCACATGCCGCGGAGCAACTAAGCCCGTGAGCCACAACTACTGAGCCTGCGTGCCACAACTACTGAAGCCGGTGCACCTAGAATCCGTGCTCCACAACAAGAGAAGCCACCGCAATGAGAAGCCCGCACACTGAAATGAAGAGTAGACCCCACTCACTGCAACTAAAGAAAGCCCGCACATAGCAATGAAGACCCAACACAGCCAAAAAAAAAAAGTAATTTTAAATAAATAAATAAATAAAAGGAAGTAACACCTAAATATTGGTATATAAGAAAATTTGAATTTGTATATGCTGAAAAAATTCATTTAAAAAAAAAGGGGTAGGGGAAGGGATAAATTGGGAGATTGGGATTGACATATACACACTACTATATATAAAATACATAACTAATAATAACCTGTATAGCGCAGGGAACTCTACTCAGTACTCTGTAATGACCTATATGGGAACAAAATCTAAAAAAGAGTGGATATATGTATATGTATAATTGATTCACTTTTCTGTACACCTGAAACTAATACAACATTGTAAATCGACTATACTCCAATAAAAATTAACTGAAAGTAAAATAAAATGCCCTCTTTTTACTTTGTCAGCCTAATTAACTTTTTAAACTCTTATCTATCCTCCAGGCCTCATTCAAATTTTATCCCTTGTATAAAGTACTCTCTAAATTCTCCCCACTCCCATTTACCATTTAAGGGTCACTGTTTCTTCTATAATTCCGTAATTCTTTTACAGCAACCAACAGGAGAATTGGCAACACAATAACTAGAAATAATAGGATAGTACCAAAACCACCATAAAATAACATAATGTTAACAAGGTTAAAAAGGGAAAAGAGGAAACAGAAAATAAAATGAAAGAACTGAACTTTTAAAATGAAAAATACAATTATTGGCATTAAATCTCAGTGGGTAGATTAAAAAGCAGATTAGACACAATTGAAAAGAAAAATTCTAAAGTGGTAACATAACCTGATAATTAAAATGCATTGTCAGAATGCACAAAGAATTGATAAACAGATAAAAAATTAAAGTGGAAAATTGTTCTGAGAAAATCAACCTCAGTCCAATAATAAGACATAAGGCAAAGTAAAACATGAAAGAGGGAATAAAGTAAATGGAAGACAGAATGAAAAAATTCAATGTAAGTCAATTAGAATTTCCTGAGGAGATAACCGAGTACATAAATAGGTGATGACTTGTTTGGTAAGAAGTTTTGATAATCAGATCAGTTGCTACAAGCCTACTCACCTATGGTTAGACTCTTATTCCCATACAACTGTAAAACAAAGCAGGTCACATAGGATACATTGTTGCCTACCCAGTGGCATGTGCTCTGGACAGTCACTTTCCTGTTAATCTGAGATTCATACTCAGTGATGCAATCTCCTTCTGGGGCTCAGAAAATTTGTGCTGCTGGCTTCCCTGCAAGTGCTTTGCACACTGAAGTTTTATTCTTCCCCAGAAGAAGGGTCACCTCTGGAGATGCTGTAGGTGAGGACAGAAAAAAATTGTTCAAGTTTAATATTAAAAAAGCAACAAAGTTTTATCCATGAATATTTATTAAGGATCTACTTATAGTGCATGTTGGTTAAGGGCATGGGCTCTGGAGTTAGATTATCTGGGTCCAAATTCTGCCACAACTGTTTCCTGACTGTGTAACCTTGAACAAGTTTCTGTGCTTACCAAATAAAAGAATGATACTAATTTGTAATGTATTAATTATGTAACAGTAGGAAACAAAATTCTGCCAATTACTCATGACATGTCCTCTACTGTAAGATGCATCTTGTGCTGGAATATCCTCCCATTTCTCCTCCAGATCAGTCTCCAATCTCTTCTGCCATTCTCTGGGTCCTAAGAGGCTGACTTATTGGAGGAATTGGCAGTAAATGTAGGTCAGAGGTGGGAGGAAAGTGAGGTCAGGGTATTATATCTTTCCTGTGGTGGTGTCAGGGTTTGCCTATATACCACTACAACAGCCATCGTCCTCTAGGCAACCCTCTCAAAACCACTGCTTTCTTCAGGTTCCTTCATCGTGTAACTTCAGGCCAAGGAGCAGAATGTCTTCCAGAGGGTGCAAGCCACCAGGTCCTTCATTATCTCTTATTGGTTAGGGAAACCACATCTTTTTAAAGCATGCATACTTTTATAAAACTCTCCTCAAGTTACTCAAAGTGTGCTGTTTGTTTACTGCTGCTGCTCTGACTGATACACATCCCACTTTGGAGATATTAAAATGTGAAAAAAATATTGCAGCTAAGATATAGTGAAACATATCACTTAGCTTCTCTGTGCCTCAGTTTCATTTCTCTTAAATAGGAATAATATTCCTCTTAGAATTATTATGACTAAATGCACTAATGCATGTAGAGTACTTAGAAGAGCATGTAGCATGTAATAAGTTCTCAATAAATATCATCATTACTATATTTAAAACATTGTGATAGGTGCCATGAATTATACAAAGATGGGTAAAAGACAAAGCATCCTGGTCCTCTTAGTAAGTGACAGCTTTAAGTCAGTTATTTTGACCTAAAGCCCAGTATTCTTCTATCAAAACTTCCTTGATAATCCAAAATAACTGGAAAGAAGATCACTCTACCTTAGTGCAAAAGCACTTTTAAAACACTTTTTAGAATAAATGGTGTTATTAGTTTTAATTATGTACAGTAACACAATGTAATAATTAAAATGCATTGTCAGAATGCACTAAGAATTGATAAAAAGATAAGAAATTAAAATTATCTTGAATGTAAAAATGGTAGTTATTTATAAATAAATAGATTCTTCAAAAGATTAGATAGAAAAGAGATTAGAAAACTAATCTTCATTGAGCATCCACTATGTGAGAGGCACTTCAAGACTGAGTACTCACAAACTGTCTAACAGGGAGAAACGGCTGTCCCGGTTGTACAGATGAGGAATCTACCTCTGAAGGGCAGAGCAGAGACTCAAACCCAAAGCTTCCACAGACAGCAGGGGGGAGCACAGGGAACAACCATGACTTTTCTATATCATACTGCCTCTGGAATGCTTCAAAAAATAAAAATCCCCTAACATGGCTTAAATAACACATACCCACGTATAAGGAGATGTACGTTTATGTGTGAGTTTGTTCTTAGACTCCTTTTTGGGGTTTCTGTTTGTTTCTTTGTTTTTGCAAATGGCACAAAGATGCAGTCTAAGAATTATCACAGGTGTCTTTTTTCAAAAAACAAGACTTCTTTAAAGCCTTGCTACTGATTATGATCTACAGACCAACAGCAGCAGTCTCACCTGGAAGCTTGTTAGAAATGCAGAACATTAGGCACCCAGACAAGGACTGTTATAAAATTGCTAGCCAAGGAAACTAGAAAGAGAAGAATAAAACTGAGCATTTTCAAAGACAGAAAAATTCTAGTGGAAAACAATCTAAAGTATCTTTCTCATCATGGTTTCCTCTACTTCACTCCAATACCTTTCACCCTTCCCCCACCACTCCCAACAGACTTACCAGCTGTGAAAGGGAGAAAAATTGTGGAAAGTATCCCAAAAGCTGAAGACATATTCTGAAGGGGGTCCCAGCCTTCTTTTTTTTTTTTTCCTATCCCTACCTCTCTGTTTTCCTTCCACCATACAATTACCTAGCTGTGGTCTTTTTCTTCTCCTGATCGCTCCCATAAGCACTGATGAGAAATCCCCTACTGTCTTACTCCACTGTATTTCTGGCTCATGAGCAATTTAAGAAGAAACATTTCCTGTTTGGAGAGTTGAGGTGATAATGACTGAACTTCCTGGTTTGTGCTTTTATACATTTATTTCTCTCCAGCGAAGCATATATATTCGACCCACTATTCAGATCCAATGGTAATCACTTGAGTTATATCCCAGATAATGTTAAAATGATTCTTGGGGCTTCCCTGGTGTCACAGGGGTTAAGAATCTGCCTGCCAGTGCAGGAGACACGGGTTCGAGCCCTGGTCCAGGAAGTTCCCACATGCCGTGGAGCAACTAAGCCCATGCACCACAACTACTGAGCCCGTGAGCCACAACTACTGAGCCCGTGTGCCACAACTACTGAGCCCGTGTGCCACAACTACGGAAGCCCGCGTGCCTAGAGCCCGTGCTCCCAACAAGAGAAGCCACCACAATGAGAAGCCTGTGCACCGCAACAAAGAGTAGCTGCAACCAGAGAAAAGCCCGCGTGCAGCAATGAAGACCCAACACAGCCAAAACTAAAATAAAATAGATAAATTTATTTTAAAAAAATGATTCTTATGAAGCATGTATCAGTATATTCTTTTTTTTAAATTAATTAATTAATTTATTTATTTATTTATTTATTTTTGGCTGCATTGGGTCTTTGCTGCTGTGCACGGGCTTTCTCTAGTTGCGGTGAGTGGGGGCTACTCTTCCTTGCGGTGCGCGGGCTTCTCATTACAGTGGCTTCTCTTGTTGCAGAGCACAGGGGCTAGGTGCACAGGCTTCAGTAGTTGTGGCTCGCGGGCTCTAGAGCACAGGCTCAGTAGTTGTGGCGCACGGGCTTCGTTGCTCCGTGGCATGTGGGATCTTCCCGGACCAGTGCTCGAACCCATGTCCCCTGCATTGCAGGCGGATTCTTAACCACTGCACCATCAGGGAAGTCCCAGTATATTCATTTTTATAAATAAAGAAGTAGAGAAGTTAAGTAACTTATCCTAACTTGATTAATGACAGAGCTATATAACCCGGATAGAAACCGTGATCTTTTCATGGATAGTTTTCCTTCCCTTGCATTGTATTGTGTGGGTGTGAGTGTGTGCATGTGTCTGTGTGTGTCTATATATATTTGGTAATTTGTTGTGTCGTTTATGAGAGACGACAAACATGATCTCTTCCTCTAGAAGTATGCACTTTAATACAAAAAACACTGAGGCAGAGAGTATTTAAAAGTAAAACACTCCAAAAAACCATAATACAAATAGTTCTCCACTCATATGACCCCCTTCCAAGTAAAAACCTTGGGCTGGGGCTAGAGGTCAGTCTGCATTCAGGAATTAAAGCCCAGCTGGGGAAATTTTACTCTGATCCATCCAAGAAATCCTATGCACAAGCCCTGGACTTCTGTCTTCCACAGGTGAGGAGGGGACCAGGTACCATGATAATGCTGCATCTGGCATTTCTGAGGCACCTCCAACCAGGCTCCAGCGCAGCTGCCCCCTTGCTGTTTCTGAACATGGCCCTAGTGGAATGTCATCCCTGCCACAAACTAACAGAGGACACCACTGCCCACTGCACAAGCTCAGACCTTTTGTGGGAGAGGCCAGGTCCTCCTTGCCTCCACCCGACCTGCCTAAACATTCACCCTTACACTTTCACACCCTGCTGATGATGTTACCCTCTTCTACTTCATAATTTCCACTTTATTTCTTTTTTCTTCTTTATTCTGTTTGTTTCTGGCTAAGGCATTTTAGGATATGCTGTCTTCTGCCACAAAATAGAGGGTGGCGGGGTAGGGGAATCAATCTACAGATTCAATGCAATGTTAACCTGGGTTTTCTATGTGGAAGGAGACAGTGAAGACTGAGGGACTGGACTGGTAGGCAGAAGTTTCTGCTTATAAATTCTCCTCACATCTTCTTGAACAGATGATAATCCTTCCCTTTGGGTTTGTTCTATTAACAAATGGTTAACATAGGTTTCAGTTTGATTATCCAAAGGAACGATTAGTGAAAACTTCTTGTGAAAAACATCAGGATCAGCTTCTTGTCACCAGATAGATAGTTCCTCTGCATATTTGAAGTTGAAAGTTGGGATTCTTTTAATTGGTGAACTTTATTACTGTCAATATCTTGGTTACTGTCAATATAGTATAATTTAGCAGAATGTTATCATTGGGGTAAACTGAGAGTGGTGCACAGGGATCTCTTGTGTTATTTCTTACACTTACATGTGAATCTATAATTATTTAATTATTTCCATTAAAAAAATTGAAAGTCAGGTGTGGCTGAGGGAGGAGAATCTCCCTGAAGGTTATAGTCAAAGTGTTTATTAAGACTGACCTGTGAGACATGGACTGAAGGAAGATGGCGTGCTTCTCTTCCAGTGTGATTTTGATCATGGCCTTTTCCAGAGCATTTGAACTAGTTGCTGGATTGGGCCACCGTGAACTTGCCCATCCATCACAGGGAGACCTGGCCTTGAGAGATGACGGCCTTCAGTCCTGGGAGGAGCCTGCAATTCATCATCAGCCTTCCCAGTTTGTACCATCCATGGGAATCCAGGACAGTAAGGAGCTAAACAGAACCTGCTGTCTGTATGGGGAAACCTGCATCCCGGGGTCCTTTTTGCCTGCCCTCCCTCTTTCTATGGACGGAACTGTGAGCATGACTTGCACAAAGAGAACTGTGGACCTATGCCCCGTCACACCTGGTTGCCCAGGAAGTGTTCCATGTGTAAGTGCTGGCATGGCCAGCTTTGCTGCCTTCCTCAGTCATTCCTATCTGGTTGTGGTGGACGACCACCTCACAGCTTCTGGGACTCCAGAATTAACACTGTCTGCATGTGCTCTTATGCTACCTGGCATCTGCCTTGCTATACAAAGTTATAATTAACCCATATTTGCATGCAACATTTGTCATGCAAATTTCATGACCTGTAAAAGCTGTCCTTCCAACGTCCCACCTGAGAGATGATGATTTGTTAGTTGCATTGAAATAGTGAATAGATTTCCCTAACACAGTGAAATAGTGAATAGATGGTCCCTAACATTTCCTTAAAGTACCAACTACTTTCCTGTGCCCCGCCCTCTCCAAAAAACTACTTTAAAAAAAAAGTAACCCATATCTTGTGCCCAAGTCCTATAAACATAGGTTTATACATGTATACATGATACATGTAACTCTAGCAAGGGCTTATTAATAGTTTCCTTTAAACAATTGAATTCTATCTTCAGATTACTAAAGGTTACTCCCAGTGTGGAACTGAGTATAAAGCACTGAATAGAGTTGATCAAAATCAATTAAGATAATATCTTGAAAAGGAAAGGAAAGGAAGTATCTGTAAAGGGAGCAAAGAAGAAGAGAGGGGCAGATATCATAGGTGAGAGACAGGATGCTGGAGAAACTGAAGTGTGCATGTGTCCCTAGGAGACTAGATATTAAAGTGGGAACAAATGAGAAAGAGTTGAGAAAATAAAATGGATTACTTGGTTGATTGGATGGGTATAGAGAAGCAAGTTAAAAAGCTAAGTTGAAGGACAAGTTTCTATCATCTATAGGAAGCTGTATAAGACAAGGGCACCTGTTTTCTCAAGGATTTGAAAAGAGAATAAAGTCTCCTTGAAAAAAAATTCTATGTAAAGTCCCCCAATGTATTAAGAGTGCTTAATACATTATGATTTCTCCATACTATGCAATTATTTTAACGGTGGTAAAAGATAAAATGTTCACAATATATTTAATTATAAATGAGGTGATAAAACTATACATTGTAAAACCCATTGTAAAAATATGTATCTGGTGTGTATCTGGTGTGCCTAGTAAAAGTGGGAAGTACGCTGAAAAAAAAAATGAAACTGGGGTCTATATCTCAAATCTTGATGTTAGTAAATTTAGGATAATAGAAAGGAAGTTGGTTGCAAACTTACAGACCTTACTGGCCTAATTTCAGAAGCTGCAACACATGGATGGAACAAAATAATTTGAGGTATTATTATATACATGATCCATCCATAAGGGATACCTCTAATTAATTAGGATATTCTGTAGTTCATCACTACACCTAAGTTTTAGGGGAATTCACACCCTTTCAAAATTGTTCTTTAGTATCTCTGACAGAGATTTAATATAGTATTTGGGAGTTGGTGGTTGTCATTTCTAACATCAATCATAGGAAGTTTTTTAAAAACAAACCCATCACCTCACATAGTACCTTTCTTTGTATACTTGAAATTAGCAAGTTTCGAGTATACAATACAGTATCATTAACTATAGTCACCACGCTGTACATTAGATTCCCAGAACTTATTCATCTTATAATTGAAAGTGTGTACCCTTTGACCAGCATTTCCCCATTTCCCCAACATCCCAACCCCTGATAATCACCATTCTACTCTGTTTCTATGATTTTGACTTTTTTTCCCTTAGATTCCACATATAAGTGATACCATGCAACATTCATCTTTCTCTCTCTGGCCTACTTCACTTAGCATAATGCCTTCCAGCTTCATCCATATTGTCACAGATGATAGGATTTCCTTTCTTTTTAAAGGCTGAATAATAATCCATTACATCTATATACCACATTTTCTTGATCCATTCATCCACCAACACACTCTTAGGTTATTTCCATACCTTGGCTCTTATGAATAATGCTTCAGTGAAAATGAAAGTACAGATATCTCTTCAAGATAATAGTTTCATTTCCTTTGGATATATACTTAGAAGTAGGATTAGTGAATCATGTGGTAGTTCTAGTTTTAATTTCTTGAGGAATCTCCATACTGTTTTACATAGTGGTTTACCAGTTTACATTCCCACCAACAGTGCACAAGGGTTCCCTTTTCTTCACATCCTTGCCAGCATTTGTTACCTCTTTTCTTGTTGATGATAACCATCCTAAAAGGTACAAGGTGATAGCTCATCATGACTTTGATTCGCATCTCCTTGATGACTAGTGATGTTGAGCACCTTTTCGTGTACTTGTTGGCCATTTATGTCTTCTTTGGAAAAATGTCTACTCATGTCCTTTGTCCAGTTTTAAATTAGAGTATTTGGTTTTGTTTTGTTTTGTTTTATTTTTGCTATTGGGTTGTATGAGTTCCTTATATATTTTGGATATTGACCTCCTATAGATATATGGTTTGCAAATATTTTGTTCCATTTTGTAGGTTGCCTTTTCATTTTTTATTGAGGCATAATTAACTCATATAACATTATATTAGTTTCAGGTGTACAACATAATGATTTGTTACTTGAATATATTATAAAATGATTATCACAATAAGTCCAGGTAACACATGTCACCACACATAGTTACAATTTTTTTCCTTATGATGAGAACTTTTAAGATTTACTCTATTGGCATCTTTCAAATGTGCAACACAGGGTATCATTAACTATAGTCACCATGCTGTACATTATATCCCCATGACTTATTTATTTTATAACTGGAAGTTTGTACCTTTTGACTCCCTTCACCCATTTCACCCATCCCCTACCCCCCATCTCTGGCAACCACCAATCTATCCTCTGTATCTGTGAACTTGTTTGGGGGTTTTTTGTTTGTTTTTTTTGTTTTGTTTTGTTTTAGATTCTACATAAGTGAGTTCATATGGTATTTATCTTTCTTTGTCTGACTTATTCCACTCAGCATAATGCCCTCAAAGTCCACCCATGTTGTCACAAATAGCAAGATTTCATTCTTTTTTTATGGCTGAATTATAGTCCATTGTAGGTATTTACCACATTTTCTTTATCCATGCATCCACCAATAGACACTTAGATTGTTTCCATGTCTTGGCTATTGTAAATAATCAATCCAGCAAAGCAGAGTAAAAGAAAAAATAAAACAGAGCTGGGGGAGGAAACATAGTAAATGAGACATGTAAAGTAAGATTGTAGAAATATGGCCAAATATGTAAGTAATCACAACAAATGTGAATGGTTTAAATTCTCTTATTAAAAGTTTAAATTCGCCCTCACACTGGTCAGAATGTCCATCATCAAAAAATCTACAAACACTGAGAAAACCATAGGTCAAAAAGAGTCATGTACCAAAATGTTCATTGCAGCTCTATTTACAATAGCCAGGACATGGAAGCAACCTAAATGTCCATCGACAGATGAATGGATAAAGAAGATGTGGCACATATATACAATGGAATATTACTCAGCCATAAAAAGAAATGAAATGGAGGTATTTGTAATGAGGTGGATGGAGTTAGAGTCTGTCATACAGAGTGAAGTAAGTCAGAAAGAGAAAAACAAATACAGTATGCTAACACATATATATGGAATCTAAGGGAAAAAAAAAAAAAAAGGCCATGAAGAACCTAGTGGCAAGACGGGAATAAAGACACAGACCTACTAGAGAATGGACTTGAGGATATGGGGAGGGGGTGGGGTGAGATGTGACAGGGTAAGAGAGTGTCATGGACATATATACACTACCAAATGTAAAATAGATAGCTAGTGGGAAGCAGCCGCATAGCACAGGGAGATCAGCTCGGTGCTTTGTGACCACCTAGAGGGGTGGGATGGGGAGGGTGGGAGGGAGGGAGATGCAAGAGGGAAGAGAAATGGGAACATATTGTATATGTATAACAGATTCACTTTGTTATAAAGCAGATGCTAACACACTATTGTAAGGCAATTATACTTCAATAAAGATGTTTGAAAAAAAAAATCTACAAACAATAAATGCTGGAGAGGGTGTGGAGAAAAGGGAACCCTCCTACACTATTAGTGGGAATGTAAATTGGTACAGCCACTATGGAGAACAGTATGGAGGTTCCTTAAAAAACTAAAAATGGAATTACCATATGACCCAGCAATCCCACTCCTAGGCATATACCCAGAGAAAACCATAATTCAAAAAGATACATGCACCACAATGTTCATTGCAGCACCATTTACAATAGCCAGACATGGAAGCAACCTAAATGTCCATCAACAGAGAAATGGATAAAGAAGATGTGGTACATATATACACAAAATATCACGTGTCAGGTGTCATCATTAGTTTTACATCCAAAATAGACTAAAAATCCTTTTAAGAATAAAGCCTAGAGGAACCAAAATGTCTTCAGGGAGACAAACATATTAACAAAACAAAATAGCTGTCTTAAACATTTCAAATGGCACAATTAAAGAATGAAACGGATTTTGTTTTAATTTCTACCATGTTGAAAATTTTTAATTTTCAGTATCATTTTTTCCTGTTATGGAGTAAATAGACATATTTTTCAAAATTAAAACATATATTTAATAATATTAAAAATGATTAATATACACATTCCCAATATTTTATTCCATAGAAAAATGTAGAAAAGGGTCATGTCATCCCATGGCTATTCCCTTAGCACATAGATCATATTTTATAAATATCCCAAGTCCTCCATAATGCATATTTAGCTGGTTATAAAAATTTGTTATTTGATAAATGCATCACAATAAAGTGCACACCATAAAAATACACATTTCCAATTTATCACATCTGCAAAACTATTAGGGATTAGATAGCAATACCTCTATAGAGATATAAGTTCAGAAGAAGCTAATGTCCTCACATGTCTGTCCTCCCTCTCTCCCTCTCTCCATCCCTCTCTCCCTCTCCCTCTCTCTCTCTCTCTCTCTCTCTCTCTCTCACACACACACACACACACACACACAAGCATGAAAGGAAAATATAAATTCAGTTTTATTAAATAGTGAACTTCTTATTATAATCTTATATCATATTAGCTAACAGTAGGTTGGCATTTTACGGATATTAAAATAACAGAAAAGGCACATTCAAACAGGGTTGGAGGGGATGTAAATTGACACAGTTTGACATATTAGTCAATAAAAGAAATGCACAAACCCTTTGACCTGGCAATTTCACTCAAGGAAATTATCTTACAGATATATTCAAACACATACAAAGAGATATAGTCACAAGAAACATTCTATGTAGTATTGTTTATAATAGCAAAACAATCAAAACTTAATCTAAATGTCCACCACTAGAGTTGTGGTTAATTAAATTAAATTCCATTATATACAATGGAATTTTTTGTAACCATTAGGAAGAATGAGGTAGTTCTGCTTGTGTTGATATAAAAGATCTTCAGGATATATTATATTATTAGCTTTCTGTAAGTACAGAACAAAACTATGGTATGTTCCCATTTGTGTCTTGATAAGGATATGTGTATGTATATGTAAATGGACATATAAGTGTACACATATACCATGCACATATAGATATGACATATGCACATAGAAATTTTCTAGAAGATTACATAAAAACTGTTGGTTAATTGTTCCTTCTGTGGAGTTACTTGAGGTAACTCAGTTTTCATCATCTACTGTATTGAACAATTTGAATATTTTATCATGAGCATGAGCTTTCTTTGTAATAATATCAGTTCTTCAAAGAACTACCTAGTAACAGCTAAAATTCTAAAATTTCAAATGTATAAGGATATGAATGCAAATCCTCTAGAATGTCTCTGTCTTCTAAGAATTTTTGAAAAGCTTATTTCAAAATAGGCCTTCCATTCCAGAACTCCAAGAAAATCAAAACAGTATCTGTACTGTATCTTGATTCATTTTTCCTGGTTCTACACTTCAGGAACATATACAGTATGGAGACTCATCCCATCAACTTCACTTTGTAACACCTTAGACATCTTCACCCTGTTTGTAGTATCATAAAGTGGATTGTTCTTCTCTGTGTAGCTGGCATAGGGCTGCATTTCATCCTAAGAAATAACCCAAAGTTAAAATCAATTCAAAAAAGCCAGAAATCAGTAACCACCTATGTTTTTCTAACAAGGGCCCCCAGCTTTAGTGTCTACCAATAGTAGTCTCTGGGCTTACATGAACATAAGAGCAAGACTTTTCTAATATTTTATCAAAAAATTATTGATTATTTAAGTCTCAGTGTGACATGATAACAGTTGTCTGAAAGCAGGAGCAGAGAAGAATGGAGTGATATGAGAAGTATTTCAGAGGAGAGTGTCAAAGACTTAGTAAGCTATTGACTATAAGAGATTATAGAGCTGGATAGGTTTTAAGCTTGGGTAAGAGAGAAATGATGATGGTATTGAAAAAAGGAAGTCAAGAATTAGAGATGGTTTAATGGGAGAGGAAATACCAATTCAACTTCTCCAAAGATTACAGCCCAAATGAGGCAGACATTATGTCTTTTGTAGGATGCAGTTCTTGAAATAAAAATATGGATTTGGAGTGTATATAAATAGTACTTGGTGGATAATTAACAAAATAAGTACACCTGACAGCACTGTAGTTAGAATTTTTACTTTTCAACTAAAATACTAATAATGATGCAAATTACAAAGTATGTGACTAGATTTTCAGACTACATAGCTTAAAAGTTTGTAAATATTCTTTTTAATCTTATCTTACCTCCTCAACAACTGAAGTATGTTCTGTTTCTTTCAATTTACATTTTCTGCAAAAATAAAAATTAGCTGGAGTGAATGTCAAAACATTATTATTCAGATTGAAAATGGAAAAACAAAACAGTATGCTATTGACAATTGTGGTTCATTTTGATAGAAACTTTAATAAATCAGAAATGAACTACCAGAAATGAGTGAAGAATGCTGCTTGTAAGTTAATTCATCCAAATAAGATAATTCTGGATTTTGGAAAGGGAAGTGAAATTATGCAAAGAAGTTTGATGTAGTAGAATATATGTGGCGCCTCATATTTGGTGTATGAAATGAATTATTATAATTCTTTTCTCAAATAGAAAATAGCATGCACTGTCTCTCCCAAGATCCTGCCCTAAGTGGGCTATGCTTGAATGTCTAATTCACTATGCTTGCATGTCTAAGTAACCTAGAAAAATCTCCCTCGTCATTAGCATAGTCCAAGTCTGTTATCTTCAGGACACACTTATTGATTATGAGAGAACTGAGGTTAACATCTTTTTTTTAATTTTTATTTTATGTTGGACTATAGTTGGTTTACAATGTTGTGTTAGTTTCAGGTGTACAGCAAAGTGATTCAGTTATACATATACATATATCGATTCTTTTTTACATTCTTTTCCCATTTAGGTTATTACAGAATATTGAGCAGAGTTCCTTTTCTACCCAGTCAATTCCATTTTTCTGACTCTTTTCTAATCCAATTAAGCTGGAGAAGAGAAAGCATCAGTCAGTACCTGCAGCCACTGATTTTCAAAAGCCAAATGGATCCAACGATGACCAAGATAATAAAAATAGGGGGGACGATACGTAAAATTCTTAAGGGTGCTGATGTTTTGGCATCTGTAAATGTAGACATAAAAATATATGATTTACTATTATTCAGCAGTAGAAAGAAATGAGCTATCAAGCCATGAAATCATGGAGGAAAATTAAAAGCATATTACTAAGTGAAAAGAACCAATCTGAAAAGGCTAAATACTGTATGATTCCAACCATATGACATTCTGGAAAAGACAAAACTATGGAGTAAAAAGATCAGGGGTTGTTAGAAGTTAAGGTGGAAGGAGGGATAAATAGGTGGAACATAGAGGACTTTTATGGCAGTGAAACTACACTATATGATACTATAACGGTGAATAAATGGCATTTATACATTTGTCAAAACTCATAGAATATGCACCTAGAATGAACCCTAATGTAAACTATGGACTTTGAGTGATAATGATGTGTTAAGGTAGGGTCATTCATTATAACAAAGGTACAACCGCGGTGCGGGAGATTTAGATAGACAGGGAGACCATGCATGTGTAGGGTCAAGGGTTATATGGGAACTCTGTACTATCCACTCAATACTGCCATCATCATAAAACTGCTCTAAAAAATAAACTCTGTTTAAAAATTATATATATAGCATGGTTCAAGAATGTCTCACAGTACATGAAATTCATTTCTGTGATTTTATTTGAAAAATTTTGATCCATTTATAGTTCAAATAATTGTTATAATTAAATTGCTTTATCATTTCAGACTCTTAAGTTTTCAACAAGACATCATCTTGTATCAGTATTTTGTTGCTTTAAGGATTCATGTGGTGAATTCCTGTAAGAGAGATGTGAAATTCAGACCTCTCTGTAATAGTAATAGAGTGTTTCTCCTCTCCAATATTCAGAAATAAATAGAGTTATAAGGAAGGTATTTGGAAAAATAACCCTAATTCTGAAGTCACCTTTCTTCCAGGGCATTGAAACTGAAATGAATGCATGGCAGCAACTTTAAACTATTCACTGACTGCTGGCAGCAATGCAAAGCTCAATCTGATAGGAGGACAAGTCAACCAAGGAATTGCCAGCTCTGAGAGGTTTTGAGACTGTGCTCCTGGTGTTTCGTGAATACGGCTGGGGCAGCAGAGAGAGGTGAGTGGAGGCCTCATCCAGTCCCCCCACCTTCCTTCAATACTTTGTTTTTAAACATTGGATTTTTATTTGAAAAAGAGTTTGGTTTTGCATTTAAAAACGACAACATAGTTTTGAAACCCTCTCTTTCAAACTAATGGGCTTTTTTATTGGAAGTGCACTAGCACAGGTGAAGGTCCACCCTGCAAGGAAGACATATCTGCACTGGGTGGGAGTGGACTAGAGAGTCCCTCCAGTTCTGAGATTCTATAAATATGACATCATATTGTAATACTGGGTGGCCGGACTTCATACATAACCAGTGGCAATTACTCTTCTCAGTAAATACTGCTAAACTATTAATATGTATATAAAACTTTAAGAATAGATATTAGAAAATTGTGGTTTAAACCCATGCATTCTCCTCTTCTCCTTTCTTAACACTTACTAAAATACCAGCAGAGAGTTTTTTAAAGTATAGACTTGAAAGGACAAAGAGAACATGGATGAAGACAAGAGCAGATGAAAGATTTCAACTTGTTTTTAGGGAGAAAAATGAACAGAAGAATGGCCAATAATTCAGAGTGAAATAAGTATAAACCTTAGTGAACTCCAGGAAGACTAGGAAAGACCAAATATAGGGAAGGGGGAATGTAGGGAGTGAACTGTGGAGCTAAAGTTGGAAGCTTCCTTGAAGGTCTGTGTTAAGAACAGATGGGCTGCCAAGTCTCCTCCCACCCCATGCAACCAGGTCATCACACCTTCCCCAACCAGCAGAAAACAGGAAGTGTGGCCCAAAGAAGATGAACTGGAGAAACTCCAGAGTGTCAAGGATCCAGACATAATGGAGGGTGAAGATGAAGTGTCATTAAAAGAAAGTTGAGTTCTGAACAGTCATACACACACACACACATACACACACACACACACACACACACACACACACACACACTCCCCTCTCCTCCCTGCTCCCAGAACACTGATAGTCAGGATTATCCCTCCCAGGCAAGAGACTGGAGAGTTATTTTCTGCAGAGTCTGAATAGCCTCAGAGAAAAGACCTTCAGGTACATAAGGAAATAAGGAATCCCCAATTTTAAAACAATCACCTGTTTTCACCCTATAGAAACCTACTAGCTAACAAACCCACTCACAGATAATATAGCTTCCAGTCAGCTCCTTAGTGCTCACTTTGAAGTGAACGGATAGCCAAGGAGTTAAGGAAAGCCTTGTATGTGGAAGAAAGATGAAAACAAACAAATGTCAGGAAGGCAGAAGGAACTCAGATTACACAGACATGGCATCAACCAGAGGACTGAGGGAAAGAGAACATCCAGGACAATAGCTATGCAGCATGTCTTGTGACCAACCAGGCCAGATTAGAACAAGAGCGTGTAAAAACTCAAGAAAGAATGTCTTCAAGAAAAAAAAAATGGAACTGAAATTACCTAACAAATCTGACCATGTGGAAAGCAGTATTAAGAGGCGTTTTCTAGGGTTTTGTTTTGTTTTGTTTTTAGTGTTAGTGATAATTAATAATAGGTACATGCATTATTAAGGAAATGAAAAAGGAAAGCAATTAAGGCCAGGAAAAACAAAAAGTTATTAAAAAATGAAAGTATGAGCTTATTTCTTGATTCAGAGTTTAACAAAACATACATGTTCAAAATAATGTAAACACTGGCTATTTAATTTAACCAAAAATTGCTGTTTTACTCCATATGAATGGTGAGGGAAGAGAAGGTAAAGTTAAATCCTCATCTACCATAAGAGGAAGTGGGTACACTAGGTTTAAATTTGCTATATTAAGAAATAGCAGCACGACCATGTTGTTTATAAAAATTGAGTCAATTACTAGAAGAAACACTTGAAGATCTGAAAGTACTTGTCTCTAGAGAGTTGTGTAAGAATGGAGAGGTGGGGTTGGAGAGGCAGAGAGATAGCTAACGTTTTTCATGGTAGCCTTATAGAACGACATAGACTTTAAACTATATGAGTTATGTTGATTAGAATAATATTTTTTATAACAAGAAATACGAGTAGATGGGAGCAGATAGTAGAGAAACTAAACTGTAATGAACTGAATCATAGATGCTATTATAAGACATTAAAGAAATTTCACTGGAAGAGCCTGGAGGAGAAAATTCTACCAGACTGAAAATTCATGAAGATAATTTATGAGCAACGTTATTCTTCTAATAAAATAATAATTATTTGTTTAAAATTACCCGTTATCCTTCTATTAAAACCATAAGTATTTATGTAAAAGTACACTACACAAGCCAATTTAGTAGTACAGAAGAGAACATTAAAAGAAGAATAAATTGGGAAGTTCACTAGTGGCCTAGTGGTTAGGATTCGGGCTTTCACTACCATGGCCCGGTTCGAATCCCTGGTCCCGGAACTGAGATCCTGGAAGCTGCGCAGCATGGCCGAAAAAAAAAAAAAAAGAAGTAGAATAAACTGCATTCGATAATATGGCTTTTTACAATACATTTTTGTATTATTCTTCCAGACAATCTCTTTACTTTAAGGAGGAAAGGGAGATAAAGTGGAGAGTGGAAAGGACATCCTTGAATGAAATTTCTCTGCACACTCCTTTTTCCTTCTTAAGGTAACTCTTCTGAAAGAATGGAAAAATCACAAACAAAACTAGAAAAATTACTAACCTTGATCCAGCTCTGTGGACAGACTCCTGTTGCCAGTCAAGTGGGAGACAGAGCAGGACACATTAGGTACATGGCGGCCCTCCCAGTGGCATGTACTCTGGATGGTCACTGTGCCATTGCCCCAATGACGTTTTTGCTCAGTGACACAATCTCCCTCTGGGGTCCAGGAGATCTGTGCAGCTGGCTTCCCTGCAACTGCCTTGCACACTGCAGTTCCATTCTCAGTTTGAACCAGGGTCACCTCAGGGGGCACTGCAGAAATGTAGGGGAAATGCTTCAGTCTTAACACATGGGACATGGAATTTAGAGATTTGTTTCAGCCCAAAATCTGGTTATCTGAAACACCACAATATATGACATTCCTTACCTAACACTTGGAGGTGATATCCACGATGGAAATTCCCATCAGGTGTTACCATTTGACACCTGTAATACCCATCATGAGTGATGGCCACTGGATCAATCTGAAGGGCAGGATTCTCGTCAAGTCTGGAGGCCCAGGTTATTCTCTCGTCGGTACAGTTTCCTCCCTTGGTCTCATTTGTATCACCCCTGAAGGCTCTGAAGCAGGGCAACTTGTCTCTGAGGACTATTTCCCATGTTGATAGCAGCATACTTGTCCACAGCACAGGAGGGCAAGAGAGCACAGCCTTTGTACCCACTAGTACTGATAGTGAAGTGTTAACTGTACACACACACACACGCACACAGACACAGATGCACAAGCACAGAGAATAATAAGAGAAAAGCTTGATAAAGAATTTCAGTGTTAAAATATATTCACAACATATTACCTGAAATTGTACTTGAACATTACTTTGCTGTGGTCTTATTCCAGAAATATTAGACTTATGTAAGAAATTAACATTCATGAAATATACATAAAGTATTAAACCCATCCAAAGATTAACCAACTTCCTCCAGTATTATGCATCATTAGGAAAACAACATGAATTATATATGTGACAAAATTGTTTAAAGTGTTATGAAATTAATTCAGGAGATTTGATATCTATAAGACAAACAGATGAGAATGCAGAATCTAAATTAAAAGACAAAGGCAGTTTTCTAAATCTAATCTTTTGGCTTCAGAGACTATTAGATTTATCATACAACTCATGCTCCTCAGGGGGAAAAAAATGGAATAATTAGTGATGTGGTTTTCTCCTCCTAAGTTTTGATGAAAGTGAAAAATCGGTAACATCAGAACTAAACACCTATCCTTAAGGGTGGCAATTCAGACAAATATAAATGTGGAAAGATATGGTACTTTCATTAAAAATAGCTAAGATGGCAATCAGGTTGAACAAGTTGGAAATTATTTTGTTTAATTTTTATTCAGAGAATCACAAAATCAGTTAAATCAACAGATTTTATTTATTTATTTATGTAAAGAATAAAAATTTCCTTTATTCTTCCTAACACCTCAGATGTACTTCCTAAGTCTACAAAATAACACTGAAAAGCACTTGCTCTGTCTTTCAGATGTAAATATGCACACTTAAGTATGTATTTACATACAAACATGCATATTTTAATTTATATATATATATATAAATGGAGATGTATATTGCATATCATACTGTGTATATTGTCCTAAGTCTTTTGCTTTTTTGTTGATATATAATACAGCTATCACCATATCAGTATACCTACATTGATCTCACTCTTTTTTTTATTAATTAGTTTTTATTGGGGTATAGTTGCTTTACAATGTTGTGTTAGGAAAGCTGGACAGCTACATGTACAAGAATGAAATTAGAACCCTCCCTAACACCATACACAAAAATAAACTCAAAGTGGATTAAAGACCTAAATGTAAGGCCAGACACTATCAAACTCTTAGAGGAAAACATAGGCAGAACAATCTTTGACATAAATCGCAGCAAGATCTTTTTTGATCCACCTTCTAGAGTAGTGGAAATAAAAACAAAAACAAGTGGGACCTAATTAAACTTAAAAGCTTTTGCACAACAAAGGAAACCATAAACAAGACAAATAAACAACCCTCAGAATGGGAGAAAATATTTGCAAATGAAGCAACTGACAAAGGATTAATCTTCAAACATACAAGAAGCTCATGCAGTTCAACATCAAAAAAACAAACAACCCAATCCAAAAATGGGCAGAAGACCTACATAGACATTTCCCCAAAGAAGACGTACAGATGGCCGACAAACACATGAAAAGATACTCAGCATCACTAATTATTAGAGAAATGCAAATCAAAACTACAATGAGGTATCACTTCACACCGGTCAGAATGGTCATCATCAAAAAATCTACAAACAGTAATTTCTGGAGAGGGTGTGGAGAAAAGAGAACCCTCTTACACTGTTGGTGGGAATGAAAATTGATACAGCCACTATGGAAAATAATATGAAGCTTCCTTAAAAAACTAAAAATAGAACTACCATATGACCCAGCAATCCCACTACTGAGCATATACCCTGAGAAAACCATAATTCAAAAGGACACATGCACCCCAATATTCATAGCAGCACTATTTACAATAGCCAGGACATGGAAGCAGCCTAAATGTCCATCAACAGAGGAATGGATAAAGAAGCTGTGGTACATATATACAATTGAATATTACTCAGCCATAAAAAGGAACGAAATTGGGTCATTTGTGGAGATGTGGGTGGACCTAGACAGTGTCATACAGAGTGAAGTAAGTCAGAAAGAGAAAAATAAATATCATATATTAATGCATATATGTGGAATCTAGAAAAATGGTATAGATGACCTTATTTACAAAGCAGAAATAGAAATACAGAGGTAGAGAACAAATGTATGGATACCAAGGGGGAAAGGGGTGGGGTGGGAGGAATTGGGAGATTGGAATTGACACATATATACTATTGATACTATGTATAAAATAGACAGCTGATGGGAACATGTTGTAAAGCACAGGGAACTCTGCTTAATGCACTGTGGTGTCCTAAATGGGAGGGAAATCCACAAGGGAGGGGATATATGTATATGTATGGCTGATTCATTTTGATGTACGGTAGAAGCTAACACAACATTGTAAAGCAACTATAATCCAATAAAAATTAACTAATAAAAATAAATAAATAAAAAAACAGATTTTAAAAAAATCTGTAATTTCTTTAGTTGGACCACCTCACAAAAATGAAAAATGATGATGCCAAGTGGTAAGAGATGCTTAGAAGTATTTTTCTAGAAAAAAATTACTATAGTATATAAATACAAATCAATGCAAAAACAAGGATTATTTTCCTCTGTAAATTTTCTATAAAAAGGATTTTATTGCAAGCATGTAATAGTATCAAATATGGCCTTTCAATGAGTTCCTCTTCCTTCCTATTCATTCACACATATACTCCCTGACAGTTTGCTGTGAACCTTGCTCACAGATTTTGTTTCCATACGTTCAATATCATTATCAGTATTAAATATAGCATTGACCTATTTTTCCATATTTTAAAGTACAAATTAAGACCGGCAAGCATCTCCTAATGTAGAAGCTCACACTTTCCCATAAGCTGACATGTGTCCCTGACAGAAAGGGGTTTGCTGACAGGTGATTAGGTGTATCTGTCACAAGTCACCTGTAACAAAGGAGAGTGTCATTGATTTCATCAGTTTAACATGAACAGAACCAGCTGTGGTATGGCAAAATTTTTATGTGGATGAAGCTTATTTTTTCTAAACTTTGCATTTAATATTTCTCCTCTCCTCTTTTGGTGTCATGTGCCTCCTCTGTGATGTACTCAAGCCTTTGCATTTCATGGCCAAATAAAGATCATATTACTAGATGAAGGAAGAGGGAGGATTTTAATGCAGATCTAAGAGGGCAGGTAAATCCATGCTCTTTCCATCACTCCAAGTGGCATCCCCTCATAGTGAGAAACTCCAATTTGGCAAAGGCTTGGAGAGAAGCAAGAACATGGCTTGTGAGAGAACTGCTAGAGGTTGGGTGTGGGAAGCATATATGTGCATAAGGGAATCGTGATTAAGATAAAACCAGAAAAATAAGAGACTGGCAAGACAGCAAGTTGTGAATGTCCTGGTGTTCTTGGGATTTGGAAGTTTAGCTTATAAGCAGTATAAGGCTTTAATGTTTTGCCTAATATTTAACCTCAATATCTGACTCATTTTTGTAAAAGAAAGTTCGTGCTAATCAAATAAACATGTATTTGAACAGGGGCTCAGTATCCAAAGAAGTAACTCTGATGGTGAGGATTCCAAGCACTGCAGATAGTCTCTGTTCTTTCACCTTCTTACATTCTATAAACTTCAGTCAATCACCCTACACCTATAATGATAGTTCTTATGTTATTGTTATTTTTTCACCCTTTCTTCATCCTCTTTTTTCCTTTTTCATACCTGTTGTGATAAGTTACACAATGGCCAGTACCTCTACAACACTCAGTGGGTTTGGCACCTGTCTGACAGATATATTCTCCATATGCTCCTGTGATCAGCTAGGGTGATTTCACTTCTTGCTTCAC
This sequence comes from Balaenoptera acutorostrata, assembly GCF_949987535.1. Classification (NCBI taxonomy): domain Eukaryota; kingdom Metazoa; phylum Chordata; class Mammalia; order Artiodactyla; family Balaenopteridae; genus Balaenoptera; species Balaenoptera acutorostrata. Next base: position 91,861,396 of record NC_080067.1, on the reverse strand, counting down.
TGAGAAGATAGTAGATTCTCATCTCTGCTCCCAAACCAGCAGTCACATCCCATCTTTTCTGCATCCTTTGTCTACAAATATCTTCCAGTCTCATCCAGCCTTATGCACACTGACAAATTCTTATTAGCTTTGGGGCATTTCCTTTCTTTTCTCACAACCATAACCTAGATTAAGTCCTCATTGCCATGTACCTGGATTGCTGCAAAAGCCTCCTAACTTCTTTCTCTGTCTCAAAACTCTTCTCCTTTCAGTTCATACCTTACACTGCAGCCAGTACATCATTCTGCAAAACAGATGTGATTCCCTCAACTCTAAAACCCTCCAGAGATCTCTCACTGCCTGAAGAATAAGTTTAAATGTCTTCGTATTGGCTTTGAAAGCCCTCGTTTTCACATTGACTCACTTTGCAATCTTATCATCCACTACATTCCCCCAAACTGCAGAAAAAAGCACCGAGCACAATTCCATTTCTATGTCATTTCTCACATCGTTTTCACTCTCTAAGGTGCCCTACGCGATGCTCTTTTTCTATTAAGATACTCTACCTTTAAGACCTGATTCACATGCTACATCATCTGTGAGGCCTTCTCTAAGCCTTGGTGCTTAATCACTCCCTCTGTACACTCCTGGTACACTCGATGTGAGTGCTTACCTCCTCTGCCTGTGTGATAACTGTGCTCCTGTCGGGGTTCCCCCACAAAACTGAGCTCCCTGGGGGCTCTCTGATCGTCTTGCTCATCTTGCTCATCTTTATGTTCCCCACAAAGCCCAGCACAGTGCCTGATAGAGAAAGCTCCACAGTCTTCCAGTGGAATTGAACTGTTTTAGGGGTAGATGGGTGAGGTCATTCAGGTCCCTCATCCCACAGCATTCAGATCACCATATTCTTCAACTGGGCACGAGGCTGGCACTTGGTCCAGACCATCGACTATGTTTCTAAGGAAGCTCAACATTCCATGCTTCAGTACTGGCCTCAAAAAAACAAACAAACAAACAAAAACCAAAAACAGCATACTACCTTCTGCAGGAGGTGTTACAGTGCTCTGCTTTCTGTCCATAGATGAAGTAATTGTTGAAGCTAGAAAATATTCAGAGGAAAGTAGGTGAAATCAATCTTAGATATTTAAATGGAGTGAAAACTATTATTTCTCCACAAGAGCTTGTATACAACATAATAGAAAATCAATGAACCATAACTAAAATTACACAAAAATCCTTGAAAAAGAGAAATTAGAAGCTGTTCCATCACTATATGGAAAAAAACATGTGAACATTTGAAAATTACATTTATAAGCTGTTAATCAATGATTCCCCATTTATGTGACACCTCATTTTATATGTAAAACTATTCTGTACAAGGTAACGCAGCCTCCACCCGTTCCCTAGCCATAATGGATTCGTCCATCATGGGCACCTCACATGATCTGGGCTGATGATAGTCCTTCCAGATGCCACACCCTGATTAAAATTGTCTGGTCCAGTGGTAGGCACCTCACCCAGCAGGACAAATCAGAGTACATTCTCAAGAATTTGGAAACCAGAATTGAGAAGAATAGTTCATCCCTCTTTCTTCCCCATTTTCCTACTGTGACGGTTAATTTTCTGTGACAACTTGGCTAGGACACAGTACCCAGGTACTTGGTCAAACATTATTTGAGATTTTTCTGTGAAGGTATCTTTTATCAGTAGATTTTGAGTAAAGTAAATTACCCTCCATAATGTAGGTGGGTCTCATCCAATCAGTTGAAGTTGTTTTTTTTTTTTTAACGTTCTTTTTTATTTATTTATTTATTTATTTATGACTGTGTTGGGTCTTCGTTTCTGTGCGAGGGCTTTCTCTAGTTGTGGCAAGTGGGGACCACTCTTCATCGCGGTGCGCGGGCCTCTCACTGTCGCGGACTCTCTTGTTGCGGAGCAGAGGCTCCACACGCGCAGGCTCAGCAATTGTGGCTTACGGGCCCAGTCGCTCCGTGGCATGTGGGAATCTTCCCAGACCAGGGCTCGAACCCGTGTCCCCTGCATTGGCAGGCAGACTCTCAACCACTGCGCCGCCAGGGAAGCCCCCAGTTGAAGGTTTTAATAGAAAAAGACTAACCTTCTGGGAAAGGGAATTCTGCCAGCAATCTGCCTTCAGACTCAAACTGCAACTCTTCCCTGGGTCTCTAGCCTGCTGGCCTACCCTGCATATTTTGGACTTGCCAAGCCTCTGCAATCGTGTGAGCCGATTCCTTAAAGTAACACAACCTTTCTCTCTCTATCTCTCTCTGAATCTCTCTCTACAGGATGTATGCCCAACACACATGTACATCCTGTTCTGTTTCTCTCAGGAACCCTGACTAATACACCTACCTTGGGGTTAAAAAGTAAAACTATACATAAAAACTATACAAGCATCAAGCATTCTTCTATTAATATTATCATTAAAAGGTGAGCATTACCCCAACTGTAATTGTCCTTGCCCATCTCCTGCATTAATGAGTTGTTTGATGTAACAAGATCTTCCATTACTGCACTTATGCATTCTGAAAAGACATATGGAGTAAAGAGAGGAATATGCATTAGTATGTCTGACTCCTACCTAAAATCACATTTTTTCACATCCTTTGGGCTATTTTAAGGTTGCAGTTGCCAATAAATACGTAAATTATGACAGGCAAGCAAAAGTCTCAGAAAAATTTGTCTCAGTATGACCTTTTGACTTGATCTTCCTACCTGTTTGGCATACCCCTACTTTCAGTCCAGAGTGCCCCTTACCACCCTCCTGTCTTTATATTCAAGTCAAAGTATTTCTTCTCCCAGGCTTATATGCATTTAATCTATCTCCAATTGTGAAAAAGTGTTGTACTATCTGGTACAGATTTTTCAGGCACCAGTGATGAGGTAGAAGAAGTTTAGAAGTGATGTGTTGGTTGGATGCTGGTATAGAGCAAAAAAAGGAGCTTCCTAAACATTGTTGAGATCACATCACATAGACAACTGTCTATTAAGTTCAAATTTTATCAGGCGAGCTCTAAGTGAGAATAAGCATTTTTAGGGTATCAACTCCTGGCAAATACTCACTAGGCATAGAGACATCATAATAAACAATACCTTCTTCCCTCCATGAGCCTAAGGTCCAGGCGAGAAATTAGCTATGTAAACAATAATAACATAAAGTTGTTGGTATGATGATAGCAGTATACATAATGTCCAGAAGATAAAAAGAAGAGATGTTTCATTCTAAGAGTGCAGTAGTAAGAGATTAGGAAAGACTCTACAATAGATGATATTTGAGCTGGATCTTAGAAGATCAGTTTTCCAGGAAGGTAGAAGGAAAAAGAAAATTGCACAAAGAATGACATTTAGAAGAAGGCATGAAGCCATGGGATCTTCAAGGAACTACACATTATGTATTGTATTGCCATTATGTGAGAAAAACTGGATGTGTGATTAGAATTGAGGTTGGATCTTGGCGGGCTCTAACTGTGGAAGACACAACACTCCTAAAAGTTTTCACGAGGAAATGATACACTTCTAATGCATCTACAATGTACGTATCTGTCCAGCAAAGAGAAACATTTTACAGTAAAATTCAGTGCACAGTGTTTTTCTGGAGAAATTTTGAATACACTACTTCTCTTAGCTACCATTTTCTTTTACAAAACATTGATAAATAATAATTTTTGAACACTCACATTAGAAACAGATTTTTGGTAATTTGCACATGTTATTCATTTTAGTCTCTCCCATTGACAGGTATTATCATCCTCATTTTAGAGATGAAGAAATATATATACACAGTGATGAAGCAATTTGGCCAAGGCCGCCCAACTTGTAAGCTGCTCCAATTGCCCAATTATTTTCGTGCGAGTAGTTCTTCCTGCAGTGAGTAGGAACCACGGGTTGGATCCTAAGAAGTATACCAGGATAAATACACTACCCAAATTAACCCAAATTGAGAGAGTTGGAGAAGAAAGTCCAAGCCATGTTTCTGAAGAAATACTGATAGACAACGGTCTGAAAGAGCACATCAAAAGGCAAGTCCATAAAATCAGGATTATAATGGCACATGGATACAAGCATTATGAATGCTGGATCTGAATGGGAATAGTTAAGCTAAGGAGGAAGATTTGAGACAATTGCCAAAATTCATGGGCCAAACCCACCACTCCCTCACAAGATTGTAAGCTCCAGGAGGGCAGGGATTTTCATCTATGTTGTTCATTCTTCATCCTCAGTGCTTAAAAGAGTGATTTGCACAGCTCCCTGGCATGTGGCTGGCTCAAGGTGGGTTAAAAATAAAGGTCAACACAACCGTATAGCAAGCTGGGCTAAAGATACGGAAAGTTAGTTTACAGAAAAAGAAGTATACATGTCTCTTAGTCATTTAGAAAGAAGTACAGCATCATTTATGTAAAAGAAACGCAAATTAAAACTATGCAGAAATGCCATTTCTCACCAATAAGATAGTCAAAACCCAAAAGTTTGACAACATACTCTGTTTTGCACAACTATAGAGAGATAGGCATGCCAATATACTGCTGGTGGGAATGTAAAATGTTACTGATTCGATAATGGAAAATATGACAGTAAATAGCAAAGTTACATATGCATTTTCCTTTTGACGCAGCCATATCACTTCTCAGGATCTATCCCAAAGATATGCAGGCAACAGTATGAAAATATATATATACAGAAGACTCATCATTACAACATTGTAATAGCAAGGCTTTTAGAAATAACCCAAATAGCCACCCATAGGGAACTAGTTGTCTAAATTATGGGACATCCACAAAATGAAGTATAATGAAACTACTAAAAAGAATGAGAGATATCTTTATATTACTATTATGGAGTGATCTCCAGGGCATATTGCTAAATGAAAGAAGAGGGACAGATAAAAGTGTATACAGTATCACATTTTGTGATATGCAGCTAAAGCAATGCTTACAGAAAAATTAATAGCTTTAAATACTAATTACAAAACAAGAAATATCTAAAATCCACTTGAAGAAGCTAAAAACAAAAGAGAAAGAAGAAAATAATAAAAGGAAGAGCAGAAATCAACAAAACAGAAAACAAGCAAGACAAAAATTAGCAAAATCAAAAGCTGGTTCTTTGGGAGTTTCCTGGTGGTCCAGTGGTTAGGACTCGGTGCTTTCACTACCAGGGGCCGGATTCAATCCCTGGTCGGGGAACTAAGATCCTGCAAGCTGTGGCGTGACAAAAAAAAAAAAAAAAAAAAAAAAAGCTGGTTCTTTGAAAAGTTCTTCAATATTTATAAACCAATAGCCATATTTATCAAGAAAAAAACAGAACACAAATATCAGGAATGAAAGAAGGGACGTTAACATAGATACTACATTCATGAAAAGAATAACAAGCAAATATTAACTACTTTATGCTAATCAAATTCAGTAACAGATGAAATGGACAAATTCATTGAAAGACACAGCTTTCAAACCTCATTTGGGATTAAATTGATAATCTGAAAAGCCTTATACTTATTAAAGAAATTAAATTTGTTGATAAAAATCTTCCCGTCAGATTGGTTACACTGACAAATTTAAGCAAACATTTAATAAAGAAGAAATATCAGTTCTACACACAAACCCCCTTCAGAAAATACACAAGGAGGGAACACTTCCCTACTCATTTTATGAGTGTAGAATAAACTGTTCACCAAAACTAGGCAAACACATTACAAATAAGAAGGAGAGAGCAGTAACCCTTATAAACTTTAAGACACAAAAATTTTTCACAAAGTATTAACAAATCAAATCTAGCACTTGTAATACAACATGATCATATAAGGTTTCTCTCAAGAATGCATGTGGATTGAATACTCAAAAATCAATGAAATTGACCACATTAACAAAATAAGGGAGAAAAAACATATGATCATTTCAGCAGATGTAGAAAAAGCGTTTGACAGAACTCACCATGCATTCATGATTTTTAAAACTCTAGGAATAGAAATAAACTTCCTCAAACAGTTAAAGAGCATCTATGAAAATCCTATAGCTAACATCATACTAATAACGAAATATTTCCCCTCTAAAATCAAGAACAAAGCAAGAATTTCTGCTCTTACTTCTTTTCAATTTTGTACTACAGGTTCTAGCGATTGCAATAAAGCAAGAGGAAAAAAAGGCATATAGATCAGAAACAGAAACATAAAACTGTCTTTATTTGCAGATGACATGATTGTTAGAAATCTATAAAACAGCTCCTAGAATTAATTGAAATTAGCAAGGTCATAGTATTAAAATAATATTTTAAAAAATTATATTTTTATATACTAGCAACACATAATTAGAAAATAAAATTTTTACATCAATTCTATTTATAGTAATGTAAAAGAAAAAACTTAGGAATAAATTTAACAAAAGATGCACAAGGCTTATACACTGAAAACTACAAAATATATTACTGAGATAAATTAAAGAATACCTATATAGATGGAGATAAATACTTGTTCTTGGATGGAAAGACTCAAGAGGTCAACTCTCCTCAAATTGGTCTACAGATTCAACACAGTCTTAATTAAAATCTAGTAGCCCCGGGCTTCCCTGGTGGCACAGTGGGTGAGAATCCACCTGCCAATGCAGGGGTCACAGGTTCGAGCCCTGGGCCGGGAAGATCCCACATGCCACGGAGCAAATAAGCCCGTGCACCACAACTACTGAGCCTGCGCTCTAGAGCCTACGAGCCACAACGACTGAGCCCACATGCCACAACTACTGAAGCCCGCGTGCCTAGAGCCCATGCTCCGCAACAAGTGAAACCACCGCAGTGAAGCCCGCGCACCGCAACGAAGAGCAGCCCCCACTCGCCACAGCTAGAGAAAGCCTGCACGCAGCAACGAAGACCCAACACAGCCAAAAATAAATTAATTAATTAAAAAAAAATCTAGTAGCCTTTTCTGTGAAAATTAAGAAGCTGAAATTTATATGGGAGTGCAAACCTACAATAGCCAAAGCAACAGTTAATAAATGAATAAGACTGGGAGACTCATATTACCTAATTTCAAGCTTTACTCTGAAGCTGCACTGATCAAGGCAGTCTGGCATTGGCTAAAGGATAGGCACATACTTCAATAGAGCGGAATAGAGAGTCCGGAAATAGACTCACACATTTGTGGTCTATTGATTATCACCAAAAATGTTAAGGCAATTTAAAAGGAAAAGAAAAGTCTTTTTTACAACTGATGGTGGAACAACTAGATATCCGTATGTAAGACGAAAAAAAGAACTTTAACCACTACTTAATACCATACACAAAAAATTACCTTAAATTTGATTATTGACTTAAATGTACAAAGCTGAGACTGTAATACTTCTAGAAGAAAACATAGGAGATAATCTCTGTGACTTTGGCATATACAAAGATTTCTTATAATACAAAATAACAAACCATGAAATAAAATTTGATAAACTGGACATTATCAAAATTTAAAACTTTTGCTCTTTGAAAAAGAACATTAAGAAAATGAAAAGGGAAACCACAGATTAGGAGAAAGTATTTATAATACATGTATTTAACAAAAGACTGCTATGTAGAATATGTGAAGAACTTTTACAATTCAGTAATTTTAAAAATCAATATTAAAAAACAGGCAAATGACTTGAACAGACACTTCACCAATAAGATATTCAAATTGCCAATAAATACACAAAAAGATGTTCAACATTAGTAATCGTAGAGGAAATACAGATTTAAATCACAGTGAGATAATGATTACACACCTGTAAGTATGGCTAAAGTTAAAAAGACTGATAATATATATTGGCAAGAATGTGAAGCAATTGGAACTCTCACACATTATAAATGGGAATGTAAAAAAGTATAACTACACTAGAAAATTTCTGGCAGTTTTTCAAAAGTCAAACATATGCTCACATATAACCTCACCATTCCAATCCTAAGTATTTACCCAGGAGAAATAAAAACATATGTCCACACAAAGACTTGTGCATGAATGTTCATAGCAGCTTTATTCACAAATAACCAGAAGCTAGAAACAACCCAAATGCCAGTCAGCAAATAGATAGATTAGTTATCCATACAATGGGATACTATTCAGCAATGAAAAGGAATACACACAACATTGAATCTCAAAATCATTCCCTTGAGTGAAATAAGGCAGACACAAAAGAGTACACTACACACTACACAAAAGAGTACTACTAATGTAAAATGCTAACTAATTTATGGTGACAAACGGCAGATCAGTGGTTGCCTGAAGATATGGGAATGAAGACAAGGATGGACTACCAATATACATGGAGGAATATTTTGGGAATGATGGAAATGTTTTGTATCTTGTTTGCGATGATGATCACAGGTATATACAACTGTCAAACCTCATCAAAATGTACCTTTTAAATGGACGCAGTTAATTGTACATAAATTATCCCTAGATTTAATTAAAAATAATATCAGAAACATCAGGTTGTAACACACATAATATTAGAACATGCATCTACACAAATAAACATAGAAGAAAATACAAATGAAAAACACTTGGTGCTGAAAATAATGTCTAAAAAAAACCCTTTTCCATCTAAGTCAAAATCATCAGTAGAAGTAAGATGTTTTGTGATTTGACTACTAATGAAACCTCTTAGTCACTTTGAGCACTCGCTTTGAGTTTTCTTTCCCAAATCGTCCTTGTCATATGCCTGAGCAAGCATATACCACCCACACAATAGACACTGTATAGGCATTGACTCTGCAAACCCATACTCCAACGGCTTCCTCCAGTGAGTGAAAAAGGCTCTCAGAAACAGCGCATGGTTTTCTTGTGCTACTTAACAGTTCTTATCTATTGTAAAATCCTGTGCTCTGCTGGGCTCTACTGACTAAAAAAGTTAGAGATAGGCATTTCTGATAATCTCACCATTCTCAATAAAAACCTCTGATTCAGTAACTGTTATTAACCAAAATAGAACATGGATTATGCCATACTTAAATAGTCAGTATAGTGACTTAGATTATTATTTCTAATGTATGAAGATGGAAAACAAAAAATTAAAGATTTTTCTGCCCTTTCATTCATTGGCAAGGTTTTGGGAGAATACAAACAAGCAGTAAGGAGTCTGATCAAATGAATTTTAAGCTAAAAGAATTCTAAAATTGAAGCAAAACTGTAGCTTAAAGTATCTGGCTATGCTCTAATAAAATGACCATATAGCTGTAAAAGAGAATAATGTAGAATAGCTTTATTTTTACATGTCTTCTGATATTTCTCTACAAAACTTGAGGCTTCTATGCTAGTATTGAACTAATTAGAAGTCATTCTTATTGCTTATTATGGTCTTTGCATCTTGTCATCTTTATTGTTATTTAACATTTAATGAAATTACTATCAACTCTTTAAAAGAAGGAACATAGAATACATTGAAATATATTGGATATATTTCAGTACACTGAAATCTGTGGGAATATTCTGATATTTTACACAAGGAAAATATTTGGTGTTTCAAGCTTTCAAACTTCAAAACTCTGCAAGTTATAATAAATACAGAACTGGATGATTTTGGATTAAGCAATGGCAGGAAAATATGAGAGATATGAGTTTTACTTCTTACTCTGCTTCTTCCCTGAATCATTATAAATAATTAAATGAATTTATTTACTCTAGTTCTCTCCTCTGCAAAACATAGACTGTCATCCTTACTTAATAAGTAAGGAATAACTAGTGAAAGGTATCCAACAAACATTACAAACTGAGGTTTTAAACCCAGTAAAAAGGAAACCATACATCTCTCCTAAAGATTCAAGTTTCATTTAAAATAAGTGCAACTCTGAGACTGAGATCTTAATCACACAAAGAAAATTAAAATTACATTGCCAGAAGAACTTTATTTAGCTATACTGAGCACAAACTTTTTCTAATCACCAGTATGGTGAAGTAAATACAGTATAGAAAACTTTACTATAACTTTTTGGCTCCAGAAAGCTTAAAATATCAACCTTAACATTTTAGTTTGTATGTTTGTATTGTGTTTTATAAAACTGCATATTGTGGATATAGGTTAGACATAAAAGTATTATTTCCCAACAGTTTTTAGAGTTATGAATGGATTCAAGCAAGAAGAGACATTGAATTGTTTTCTTTAGAGGTCCTGAAAATAAGATGAATTGTCATCCAAATAGTCTAATTCTATTTCTGCCTCTAATGCAATGATTTTCATGTTGGGAACTAGTGGAAGTCCATGATAATTGGCCAGAAAATCCATAAACTTTGTAACTTTGGGGGAAGGGATCCTAATTTACAATTTTTTTTCTGATATATAATTTAAAAGTACTCCCACCCCTGTAAGAATAATTGAAAGCATAACCAATTTTCCCCCCAATTTTATTTTCTAAATAGGAAACAGGAATAGTTGGAATAACAGACTCATGTGATATTTTTCTCTACTAAAGCTACCTGAAAAGTAATGCACTAATTTTACGAGAAATTTTGGAAGAAAAGAAATAGGTTTTTTTCTGCCTTCTTTCACTAGCTTTCATTGAGATGGTATCTTAGTGACCACCTATCACATATATAAGAGCTTTTGGACTGGTGGAGGGAAGCTGGAAGCTGGATTAATAATATTTATTTATTCAATTACAATAGCTAAGCACTCAATAAATGCCAATTTATCATGGAGCTTTCAATCTAATGGGGACAATACACATTAACCAAATAATCAAATAATTATGTGAAATTGCAATAGCAATAAATGAAAAGTACATAAAATGTACCTTGAGTAACTTATCCTAGTACTGAGGCATGGTAGGCAGCCTCTAAGATGGCTCCTACTGTTCCCCCTTCCTGGTATTTGTGTCTTTGTAAAATCCCCTTCTCTTTAGTGTGGGCTGGATTTACTAACTCACTGCTAACAAATAGAATACAGCAGAAGTGATAGAATGTCACTGCCAAGATTAAGTTATAAACAGACTGTGGCTTCTATCCTGGTGTTTTCTCTCTCACTCACTCTTGGCTCACTGTGAGAGTATAAATATTTGTTAGGGGGTAATTTATTATGCAGTAATAGGTGATTAATACATGGCCCAATGAACAAGAAGCTGATAATAAGAAAGAGAATGAGAGGAGAACATTCCAAATAAAAGTACTTTTATGTGCAGAGGACATGTATCTGGAGGGAATATACTAGATCTGAAGAAAGACCAGGGCTAAAAAAAGATAGTTTCAGCTTTTGCTATAAATCTAGTCTCCCATAATGATTTCAGGATTTTTTCCCTGAGACAAATGTATTTTCCTATGGAAAGAGAAGAGAAAAGCAAAATAAATGTTTGCCATTTTGGCAATATAAAATGAAACATGCCTTTTAAAATTAAAACTATCTCCTTCATCTGTCTCATAGCTTAATATTTCAATTAACATGATCCTTGCCTCCAAAAAAGGAAAGAAACTGAAATGCAAAATAAGAAATTTTTTATTTTAAATCATATTTGTTACTTCTGCACCAGAATTTTTCCAGGGGAAAAAAACTATTTTGTAAACATCTGAAATTGTATGATAAAAATTATTTATATTAATGAACAGCAGCTACAAACTTAAATATAGCTAAATCTCAAACATAATACTGAGTAAGTAAATGTAGTTATAAAATAATATACATAGTATGATTCCATTTATGCACAATACCAAAAAAAAAAAGGCAAAATAAGTTTTATTGTTAGGGACTACATATGTACATAGTAAAATGTAAAAAAAAAAACAGGGAATGATTGTACCCCAAAGAGAATGATTATCCCAAAAGATAATGGCTACCTTTAGAGCAAAGTTTGGGTGCTATAATTGAGGAAGAATTGGCAACAGTCTATGTCTTAATTTACATAGATATTCACTGTATAATTGTTCTTTAAAATGCACATATATCATACACTTTGCAATATATATTATATATGTCACTATACAAGAAAATTAAAATAAGTACAAAGAAACACAAGAATACTTACTTTTTTTAACATAATAATGTCAACAATTGATCCTGGTATCACAACATATATTTCGTGTTCTTACACTTTATGAAAGTGATTTATGTTTTAAAATACATTAATTTAGTAGCAGGCAACACCTAATTAGGTGTTCAGTAAACCAAATATTGGGTAAAAACCCAAAGTTTTAGCAGAGACAAAATAGAAAAAAAACACCAAAATTAGAGTAAGAAAATCAACTAACATTTTGGCTCTTCCATTTATTACCTCTGTAATCTTGCACAGATTACTCTCTGAACCTCAGCTGCTTTATCTACACATATGGGAATTTAGTATCTGATAACAGTGGTCATTTAAATTCGTAAGGGGAAGGATGATTATTTATACCACTGATAAATGATACTAGGAGAACTAATTAGCTATTTGGAAAAGAAATATGGATAGGACACAATGCTAATAAAAACCATATTTCTGGGAATAATTTTTGTGTGTGTGACGATAGTCACAAAGTCTGCATCATTTTATTAGGACACAGTATTAATAAAAGCCATATTGTTGGGCTAATTTTTTTGAGGCAGTTACCATCACATAGTCCAAAACTAGTTAATGAAGACAGATTTGTTCCCTAACTCATGGAAGATGTTGTACAAATGTGTATCAGTGATCACAAGGGTCAGTGTGTTCAGTGGACAGATCATGAATATATATGCATATCAAATATACAAAGATACAGACATACCTCCTTTTACTGTGCTTCACTTTACTAAGTTTTTTACAAATTGAAGTTTTGTGGCAACCCTGTGTTGTCAGATGATGGTTAACATTTTTTAGTAATAGCGTTTTTAAATTAAGGTATGTACATTGTTTTTTAGACATAATGCTATTGCACACTTAATAGACTACAGTATAGTGTAGACATAACTTTTATATGCACTGGGAAACCAAAAAGTTTGTGTGACTCACTTTATTGCAATACTCACTTTATTGTGGTGGTCTGGAACTGAACCCACAATATCTCCAAGGTATGCTTTATGTTCTAGGCTATTAATTCCAGCATAGTTTTTAATTCCAAGAAAAAAAACTAGAAACAACCAAAAAGTCGATCTGTAGGGGCCAATTAAATAAGTTATAAAATAATATCTATGAAAGAGCTTTGGAAACTGCAAAATAATTATTGATATGACTTTTTTTTAATGTTTGTAAAATTCAGACACAGTATTAAGTGCTTTATATACATCATTTAGCTTAATCCTCACAGCAACCCTAGACGCTATCTCAGGGTTTTTGGGTAAAATCTCCCAATTTAAAAATATTGGCAACAAATTCAAATTTTTAAAAATATTACATGAACCAGTCAAAAGTCTCTTCAAGCCAGATCCAGCCCATGGGCTGCCAAATTGCTGTCTCTGTGGAAATTAGAGAAGAGGCCACAACCAGAGTCTTGAAAACATTTAAAATTAGGGATCTGTTGGAGGAAGTGAAGTTAGCAGAAATGATGAGGAAAAGTAGAAAGTAAATGCAGTGTCTTGAAGCCAGGGAAAGAGATTTCAAGACAGAAATAATCAAGGTCAAATCATGTATGAAAAGTCTTAAAGTAAGGACTAAGAGGCTTTATGATTTGCTAACAAGGTCATCAGAGACATTTAGGAGCTGTAAGAAAGTAGTGTTATAGTACAGAGGGAGGGGCAGAACAGACTGCAAGGGGCCAAGCAGAAGCAATTGTCAACAAATGTAGACTTGCTCTTTCAAGAAGTTTGACCTTGAAGGTATGGGAGAATGGGACAGTGGCTTTATCCTTTCATGTCAAACCTGAAAGAGAGATATGGGGCAATATCTGGAACTATGAGGACTGAGAGGGTATTTAAGAAGAGAGGAGAACATAGCATATTTGTAGACAGAAAGAGGGAGCGCTAGAAGTTACAAGAATGAAGGAGGCTAACTGGTAAAGCAGGATCCTAGAGGTAGGGGGAGGAGATGAGACAAACACAAAGTGGAGGCTTGCTTTTGAAGACTGACACTTGGTTTCTGAGAGAGAAGCATAAAGGGCAAGAGTGGTTACAGATACAAGAGACATTTTGAGGAAGTTTAGGTTGACAGACGTTTTCTGAGTATACATACTCAGCTTCAGGTAGCTGTGCAGAGCTCTGGGGATGGTAGAATGAATAAGGCAAGGCGTTAGCCCTCAGAAACCTTATCATTTGGGGAAGTTAAAGTCCACATTGGATGATGGGTAAATCTGAAGGTGAGCAGAATCTGATCTATAGCAGCCTGTAGATCTGGGACAACAGGGATAGTTTGGGTAATGAAGAAAGACCTAAAACAGTGTTCTTAATCCTAGCTCCCAGCAGAATAACCTGCAAAGATTTGTGAAAGTCCAGATGCCCTGAAAGGTCTGATTAAGTAGGCTTAAGATACCACCACTGTATCTTTAATATTTTAGGCCCTGCGGGTGACTGTGTCTGGCAACTGGCTTAAAATTACTGGCTTAGAACAACCTCTGGGTAACATGTAGGAGAGAGCCAAAAAAAGCAGAGAGAATGATATTTTGGAGAATAAAAACAACTAGATTTAATAATTTTGAATCTACCACTATTTACTACTTGAACATGTTTTCAAAAATTGTCAATACCACAAAAATAAATCCTATAACCAGATACTCCCATATTACGTAATAGATAAATTGTAGGGAAGATGGCATAGTATTTCATGGTAAAGTAACAAAATGGCAAGGACAAAGAAAAGAAATCACTAAACAATTTAAAACTGCATATGCGAACACCCTGTTTGGGAAAATATCTTTACCGAATCACTGACTGTTCTCCAATGACACAGTTTGAACATACTCAGGCTCCCCCTATGTTGATAGAAAATTAACATAGAATTAGTGGTCTAAGCCCACAGCCTCAATTTCCCCCCCACCCACTCCATCCTCTATGTCAGCAATTTGTGGCTCTTATACCCTTCCATTCAAACCACAATTTTGAAGGTCACCAGGCCCTTTACAGTCAAACTTTAGACCTTTCTTCAATGCTTATGTTCCTGAGTTGCTTGGCGTATTTTGATGCTATTATTTTCCTCTCCCTCTAAAACCCCTTTCCTTCACCTCTACCACTACCCTGTGCTTCTCTCTATCTGTCTCCTCATTTGCAAGCCTGCCTGTCTCCTCAGGCACCATAATAAAGGTATTGCCCCAAGTCTCGCCTGCCCCTCTTTCTCTTTATACCTTCTCTCACCATCCTTTCCCACCTCCAGAATTTGAATTGGACCTTGACACAGTTGCTCTCTCCTTGTTTTACCACTTCAGTCGCAGTGTAGCTCCCTCTGCCCTCATACAGGCTGTTTGACTCTCTGGAATGTTCATCCCCTCAACCCTCCTTGCCTAGCTATTTTCTGCTCATCTTCATCTTAAACCTCACTTCCACAGGGCAGTCTTCCCTGACCCTCAGACCAGATCAGACTTACCAATTACACATTTCCATGCCACCCTATACTTCTCTTTACACATTTTATATTGTTTAATTATTTGCGATGATTTAGTTAATATCTACCTTTCTTACCAGATTCTAAGGTCCATGAGAGCAGGATCAATGTCTGTCTTATTCAAGTATCTGCAGCATGAAGCATAGTGTCTGACACATGGCAGACACCCACTTACTTATTGACTGACAGAAAAACTAGCCCACATGCTAGCCTTGACTTATTTTTCCTAAACAAAAATCTCAACCCTTAAGCTGCTATTTCTCTTCACTTGAATGCTTGCTGTTACTTCAAGTACATCACATCTAAAAAACCGTAGATTCTCCCACATATGCTTGCCACATCCATTTTCCCCTCTATTTTTGGTGCTATGGAGGATTTCCAAGCTCAGCTTATCCACTAAAAAGTTGGGTTATGTCTTTAGTAATTCCTTAAACATTTCTGGGCTTTATTTGCCCATGTATAAAATGAAAGAATTTAATTTGAAGGTTTCTAAAATCCTTCCTGTCTGAAAACTCAGTACTTCTCAATAGTGTCATGCATCTCCTTTATTTCACAAATGAGGAAATTACTATTTAAAGGGGGGGCAAGTAATTTCTTAAAGATGACATAGCTAGCGGTTAGAATTATATCTCATGACAGATCTTTAAGTCCAATACAGAGATATATAAGAATCTAGAAAACAAGGGAAAGGGGAGTGAGATTTTCTTGAGAAAAATGAAAAGCACCAAAATAGTCAAGGCATGGATGAAATTTAGAAAACAAAAAGGCATTTAATAATATAATACATTTGATCTAAATGTCCAAGACAATACAACCAACCAAATCAATATCACTTGGTAAAAACACAATGATATTAAAAAGACATAGATTTGAAGAAAGTTCTACTTTGTTTATGGACAAGTAAGCTTCCACACATAACAACCACAAATTCTGGACAAAATAGAAAAACAACTATTTGAAGCCACTGGCAAGTAGAAAAAGCAAGAAGATTCTTGAGAGGTATCAATCCTTGAAAGAAAGAAAGTTTCCCATATTTACCACTTCTAGTCCCAGGAAAGGCTGCAGTTGGCATGACACTGGACAGCTAAAACTCTAATAGAAAACCCACAGTTCTCTGAAGAACAAGAAGATAAATTTTGGGGCAACCTTGGTCTCTTGAAATTGAGAGAGAGCTAGAGTTCTAAATTCTGTGTATAAACTGTACCCACCTCTCTGGCTGACCCCAAGCCCCACATGGCAGGGCACACTTGAAGCCAACTAGCTAAAGGTAAAAGCACCGAGATTTAAAATACTGTCCAAGAGATGGGACTTCCCTGGTGGCCCAGTGGGTAGGGCTCTATGCTCCCAATGCAGGGGGCCCGGGTTCAATCCCTGGTCTGGGAACTAGATCCTGCATGCATGCCGCAACTAAGATTTCGCATGCCGCAGCTAAAAGTTCACATGCCACAACAAAGATCCCGCGTGCCACAACTAAGACCTGGTGCAGCCTAAATAAATAAATAAATAAATAAATTTTTTAAAAAAAATAATGAAATAAAATACTGTCTGAGAGAGTTTTTAGTTTGAGTTCCACCAAGGTAAATGTTTTCTGGGGAAAAAAAATCAACAAAGTAATATAACAGAATATAGACTCTAAGATGTAATATTCACAATCTAAACAAAATTACTCACCCTACCGAGAACCAGGGAAATGTGGCCCATTCTTAGAAGAAAAAAAAAAACATTAAAGGGAAATCAACCTCAAATTGACACAGATACTGCAATTATCAGAAAAGGACCATAAAGTAAATATTAAACTATGCTCAGTGATATAAAAGAAAATAGACTCACAATGAATGAAAAAACAAAAAATCTCCACAGATTGAAAAGAGACAAGTTACAAAATAAATGGAAACTCTAAAATTGAAAAATACAATATCTGAAATAAAATATTCAGTGGATGACCTTAAGAGAAGTGAGAGAGGAAATTGTTAGCAAACTTAAAAATATATCAATAGAAGTTATCCAATCTGAAGAGCAGAGAGAAAAAAAAATTGAAAAAAACAACCTATAATAGCTATAGGGACCTGCAATGAAGTAGCATAGAAAGTTGATAGATAAAATATTTGAAGAAAATAGTGATTAAAAATTTCCCTAACTCTAGAGACCCCCATGAGGGGTCAGATGAGGGTCATGGTTAAGATTGCTGGTGGACTTCTCCCTCTGCTCCCTTGTCCTACTTTCCAGCTGTTTCTTCCAAGGGTCCTCGCTAATAAACATTCTCTGCTCAAAACTCAACTTTTAAAGTTTATAACTATAAAAAAAAGTAATGGTTTGATTCTTAGGAGCAGTTAGCATCACACAGTCCAAAGTCATTTCATAACCACAGATCTGCTCCCTAATCCCATTTAGGAATTATCAAATGTGTGTTGATGACAACAAGGGGGAAGAGGCAAAAGTATATATTAAAAGTTACTACATTTTAATCACTGTACAGATTGATTTTTCAGATACAACATAAAACCAAATGAAAACTGAATTATCTTATTAACTAGCACCATTAACTGAAATACTCATGACTTTATTGGGAAGGAATTTATCTACTGTGGAACTCTCATTTGTTCCCATTTCCTTATTTCTATCCTCAACCTATTAGCATCCTTACATCCAACTTCTCATCTTACTCTGCAATTTCAGAAGAGTTTCTATCCTCTTATTAAAAGTGAAGCATTCCATTTATACAGCAGATTGTCTCCCTTCCCATCTCTTCTCAGATCTTACTCTCTGTTATAGAGAGGAAGAAATAATTATCACTCCTAGGACCCAAATCCAAAAATCTCTAGAGTTTATTCTATTATTTTTATCTCTTCATGTGTACTCTCTTTGTGGGATCCTCCATCCACAAATTCTGGATGTGCTATACTTCCAAGTACTCTTAGGGATTTTCATCCTATGTGTTTGCCCTCTCTATACTGAATTTAACATCTTCCTCTGCAAAGAAACTTCCCTTCTCAGCTGCCGATGTCTCTCAGTAATATCATGGGCCTTCCTAAAATGTAAACTCAAGGGTAGGAGCTCTTGCCCCTACTTCAGAATAAAGCTTTACCAAGTGCCACTCCCACTCAGTGAGATACCGATGCCACATTTTTCTCCAAAATATTGTTTTATTATATTATTTTCCTGACTAGTGTACAGTATCCAAGTTTCTTTGTTTAGAGATCAAGGACCCCTGAAATTCAGCCTTATTTCCTGCAATCATATAACAACCAATCTCTGATCCATGAAGCTAAGAGTTCTTTTTCTCCCTGAACAACCTTGCCTTTGATCATGCTACACGTCTCCTCCTCCCACTTTCTATCTCTGCCTTTCCGCATCTATCCAAACCTTTCAAGACCCATCTCTTCCATAAAGGCTTCAATAAGTCCAACCCACCATAATTTCTCCTATCTTTGGATTTTTACTAGATTCATACACAATTTCAAGACTGACTGAAAATGTTCTCCGTTTGTTTCACCTTAACTTGATCTCTCTAATTTAGATTGCTAACAATTTTTAGGCCCTATTCCCACACACACACACGCACACACACAGACACACACACACAGACACACACTTTATATACAAGACTATATAAAGACTTTTGGTTCATTTATTAATTGTTTAAGCATGGATGTTTAGAGGAAACTACACCTAAAAATTACTATAATGTGTAAATTCACAGCTATCACAAATTAGAAAAGGAAGAGAAGACTGAAATTAATGAGGACAAACACCTTCTTTTTCTCAATTGCTTTTAATCTCTTTTTCGGTTTTTTGCAAACCGCTGAAGCTACCAAACAGCCCTGCCTTGATTTTTATCATCTCCTCTTCTTGTTACTGCCTGCCCCCTACTGGGAGATAATAACAAATGGTCAAAATTAGCCCAAGAAGAAAAAAGGTGGAGGATTCCTTCTCAGTAACTCATAATCTCAATATCTGTGACTTTTATAAACGATAGGATCTTTATAAAAGATTTTAATGGGGACATCAAAATATAATTTGAACACAAGAAAAAATCTAGAAGACAATAGAATAAAATAAAAAAGAAGAAGTGGTGTGGGGTAAAGGGAGTTTGAGGGAAGGGGACCAGACACAGGGTTGGAGAGCTTTACTCTGCAGTGGATGATTAGCATTGTTTTTATTTTTCCCTCTCAGGTATTTTCTTAATAAATCTTGTCTATCAACTACCACACTGCTTGAATTTATAAACAAATAAGTAAAACAAAAAAGTAAGTGGATTTTTAAAAATAGTATGTTGTTTACAGTGAAGTCATTAGCTCTCTTTCTCCTTTGTGAGTTTGTCTTGTATAATAAAGTGAGTTATTTCTGTTTGGCAGCATTAACAACAAAGAAGTATTAGTGATAAAGATCTAAACTCATGCCCCAAGTGCTTTGCATATCATTATTCTGAATTATTTCATGGTGAATTTATCATGCCAAATCACTGCATATAAAGTAATTTGCTTTTCCATATCTTTATCCTAAACGTTCTGATAACATTATAATTATAGAAGCACAGATTTCAGAGATTTGATATTTGTAGTATCGCCTAGTTGTGGTTAGAAACATTTTAAAATCCAAACCTTTAAAACATTAAATTCAAAATTATTGATTATGTTTTAATCCTGATCTTTTTTCTTTTACCCAAAAGTCATAGTGCAACTTGACATAAATAGCTCATTGCCTAGCTGACATTCCCTGCCAAGTTGGGTCCTGCACAGGTTTCTTTAAAAACTTTCTACAACAAGACCTCAACTATTGAAAGATTCAGATCACTTGATTTTTTTTTTTTAAGTGAGTAAATACTCCATTCAGTTTATAACTAAGTATTGGCTTAGTGGCACTTGTTAGTGAAAAGCATAATGGCTAAGTATTGAGGAAAACTGCCCATTCAAATGTTTAGTGATACTTACAGAGGTATATTATTACTGGGTATGACTGTCATATACTAGTAATGTAACCTTGGACAAATCATTTCACCTCTCTATGCCCCAGTTTCTACCTTTGTAAGATGGAGAAATGTCTTCTATGCCTGCTTCACTGGGTTGCTGTGCAGATCAGAGGAGAAAAAGTATGTGAAAATGCTCCATAGAAAAGTACAGTACTACAGTATAGTTACTTTACGTGTGCTCACCAATAAGATTAACATGCAGAAAAACAGATGTTTTGCTGGAAGATAGACAGTATTTTAAAGTCATTTATATGAGAAAAAATACTTTTCTTCCTTCAATTACCAAACTATAAAATTTAAAACCAAATGTTTCCTTGCAGCTGCTTCCATCTACTAAAAGTGAAACCTGAAAACTCCCTCCCACTCCTACCAACCCTCTATAGTGAAACCAGGACAGCCCCGCAATAGCCCCAAGTTCTCCACAACTCCTGCAGGAACCTAGACGTTGAAGAACGTATCTTCTAACCCAGAAACTGTCTCTGACAGCCCACACATGTTAAAGATAAATGCAGACCTACATCACAGATGCACCACCAAACTCCTGAACGTATTATATTTTTAAAAGTGCCTGGTCATCGAAAGTGACAAGAAAGCAATAAACTTTCCTAATTTATACTGTTAACAATATGGACATAAATAGGTTGGGATTATTATTTAAGTTTTTTAAGAGGGGGAGACGAAAATAGCTCCACTTTTTTCAGGTGACTTGAATTGCTACTAGAAATTAATTCTGTCTCGTTCAAAAAAGGGGGAGGGGGAATAAGGAAATGGGCAGTGGGGCAAATTATAGAGATATGTATAGTGTAGTAGGACACAAAATAAAATAAGTAAGACAAAGAGGAAAATAAGAATAATAAAGTGAAGTAAATTTAGAAGGAAACCCCGTCCCCCATATCTCAGATTGCATTTATCGTGCTCTGCTCCATAAGAAAGGCAAAGAAAGCTCAGGAAAAGCTTAGACCAGGTTTCTCACCAGTCATTCTCCTGTCACCCTCCCAAAGTGAATTCAAACCCACCTGTAACTAAGAAGAGAGTCAAAATCAGTGGTAGCTGAAGATCTGAAGTTATCCAAGTGCAGAGCATTTCTGTTTTCTTATTTTCTGCCCTTCACTCAGCACTGTTCCTCCACACAGGTGTAAAAGGAGCTATGGACATGGTGAGGCTCTCTTTGGTCCACTTCTCCGTGCTGGATCCTCTTAGCCCATTAGCAGCACGACACTTCTTTCCTCCTAGCCCCTTCCTTCAACTCTATGTGTTTCAGCCTGATTAGTAACTTGGAACAGAAGAAACTTCTCTGGAACTTGACACAGCAATAGATTTCCTGTATGAAGCACTGAAGCAAAGACGGAGGAAGTGGATTGATTGAGTTATCTTTCAGCTCATTGGTCCTCTTCTCACTTCTGCTGTACACAGATAAACTTTACAGTAAGGCATTGAACGTGCCCAAGATAAACTGATTTGTCTAAATTTGGTTTAAAAAGCAAAATAGGATATTTCTCTATATTTGACCCATCCTGTAAATTTCCCAGTCATCATAACTTTTAGGAGTTATCTCCAGTTTGAAGAGGTGTATAGCCTCAGTAATCAAGTTTAGAATAAAAGATTTTCCCTTGAAAATTCTTATGTAATTACTGTCTATAATGGGAGTCACATACAACTCTAGAAGCATCATAAGTGTATTACTTTCCTATTACTACTGTAATAAATTACCACAAACTGAGTGGCTTAAAACAGCACAAATTAATTATCTTACCATTCTAGAGGTCTGAAGTCCAAAATAGATCTTATAGAGCTAATATAAAGGTGTTGGCAGGGCTGTGTTCTTTCTGGACACATGGAGAGAATCTATTTTTTGCCTTTTCCAGCTTCTAGGGGTCACTTGAATTCTGTGTCTCATGGCTGCATCATTCCCACCCCTGTTCCTTTGTTATATCTTCTCTGGTGGTAACTCTCCTGCCTCCCTCTTATAGAGACCTTTGTGATTACATTGGACCACCCAGGTAATCCAGGATCATATCCGCATTTCAAAATCCTTAACTTAATCACATCTGCAAAGTCTCTTTTCCTGTGTAAGGCTACACATTTACAAGGGGTTAGGACACGGACATCTTTGGGGGGAGCATAATACTGTCTATCACAATTCAGTACTTATTCCCATTCACTTTCATGTTGGAAGAGCTAGAATGATCATTTGAACCAAATTACAAATAAATACTCATCTTTAGTTGCCACACGTCTGGAATTTAGAGTTACCAAAAAAAAACACAAAAAACACCTGCCTTAATGTGACTATTCATAGGTATTTAGATTATGTTTGGGAGGAAAAAACTCCTCTATGTGCTAAGAGTTTCCTACCCCAAGGCAAAACTCCCCAGGAAGGGGAAGAAAACATTGCAAACAGGAAAAAAATTAAATAACATGCATTTTTTTTCTTTAAGCTAGCAGTTCCATCTTGCCTCTTGCCAAAGAGTAAACTATATATATTTCCCCTCTTCCCCTTCTCAAGCTTTCCTTCCAGTGAGTCAATTTAAGACAGTGAAATCAGGTGCTTGAGGGCATGGAATACTTAAAAAGACCATGGGTTGAGTCTCTGCTGGACGATTACTAATCTGATGATACTAGGCAAGTTTCTTAACTGAGTCTATGACCTAATATTTCCACTTAATATTATATTGATATGAGCATTTTCTCATGTCATCAAAAATTCTTGATGATCATTTATGTTAATGCCTGTTCAATGACACAGCCAAAACTAAAGCACAGAAGGGTTACATGATCTGCCTGAGGTCCCAAAGTGTCTTGGTGACAAAGCTGGGAGTAAAACTCACATTTCAAGTTCACTAGCCCTCTGTTCTTTCCAGTTAACTCCTCTGGTTTGAAATTTCAGGCAACAACTTTAAATAGACACACTCCTATGCCCTCATCTCAGGTCCAACCACAATGTACAATCAGCATTTTAAGAGTCAAGTGCGCGGTGTGAAAAACCATAGAATTCTCAAAGTAGATTTGGCGGGATGAGACCTTCTCTTCACACTCTTACATCCCCTCCATCCCAAAACCCCATCCCCCCAACCTCCCAACTCCCACCTTGACCTCTTATGCAGAGCAAGTATTTAGAAAAACAATAAAGAGACCAAGAGTTTGTCATCATAACCATCCACCAAACATAAGCCGTGAAAGTCAACAGAATGAGAGAAAAATGTGCTTGTCTTGTATATGCAGGTCTCTGAAAAATCTCAAGGATTCTCCTTAGGTGTGCTCCTTGGGTCCCAAAAAGCAGAGCAAAAGATGGAAACAAGATCAAGAGAAAGGTACCCCTCAAACCAGAAACTCAAAACCTTTTACTCCACCAGTCTTCCAACTCCTCTTCAGTACTGCCAATTACGAATCAGTGCCCACAGAGACAAACAGAACAATGTTATGCAGGTTAATGTTGTAGTAGCCAAGACAAAAAGGCCTAGTAAGCTTTAATAAGTTAGAGCTGCTTTAAGACATAATGCCCCCAAATTTGCACTGTTGATTTACTAAAAAAAAAAAAAAAGATTCATCTGCCTATAAATGCTTTTGAAGTAAACTTCTTCCAGTCAGGTGTATCTCTTTGTCTCGTGTCACAGTCATGCTTAGCCACAACTGAAACCAGTCAAGAAGATGTTGTCATCTTGCCCTTGGGACCCCTCCCCATTATATAAAGGCTTTGCATGGACCTTGAATATTTACTGCACAGACTCTAATGGCCTTTTATTTCTGACCCCTTGTTCTCCATTGCCTGCTCTTTCACCTCTTGGATTTGAGTCTTGACTGCCTATAACTGAAGTACCTGCCTGCTCCTCCTTCCTTAGCTGAATTTTCTGGATGTGTATCCTTGCGGTAATGGGCCAATGCCTACTTGCCTTGTCATTTTTGCTCTCTGTGAACATTCTGGCTTAGATATGTGGCCTGACTTACCCTTCCATTTGCATATGCATACACACGCGCACACACAAACTCACATGCACACTACTAAACACTTAATCCCAAGTCCCTCAGTTTACCCTGTCCTACTGCCACCCAGTTGCTAATGTAACTATTTCATGGAGGTGAAAGAACAATGCCCAACAATGTGAAGAATTTCAAAGAATTCGAACTCTACAATGCGCCACTCTTTATTTTATTTCCTCCCTGCCCTCATGGTACAATGGTTAGAGATCTAAGGCTAATGAATTACCACAGAGCCACTATAATTCAATCTATGATTGCATAAAATGACTGGTCTCCTAGCCATTTCCTATTTCCCTATTCTCTAATTCACTTTTCTGCAATCTTCCCTGACCCAAGCTCTGAAGACCCATCTGAAGTCCTGGATCTTCTGCCATGCACAATCATTAAATGTACTGATGAGTAACTTTAAAAAGCCTCACAGGGCTTCCCTGGTGGCGCAGTGGTTGAGAATCTGCCTGCTAATTCAGGGGACACGGGTTCGAGCCCTGGTCTGGGCGGGTCCCACATGCCGCGGAGCAACTAGTCCCGTGAGCCACAACTACTGAGCCTGCGCGTGTGGAGCCTGTGCTCCGCAACAAGAGAGGCCGCGATAGTGAGAGGCCCGCTCACCGCGATGAAGAGTGGCCCCCGCTTGCCACAACTAGAGAAAGCCCTCACACAGAAACGAAGACCCAACGCAGCCAAAAATAAATTAAAAAATTTTTAAAAGCCTCACAAAATGTATATTTCTATTTTTTACATTCTACTATGTCACTGATATTTACCTTGAAATTTTTCACTTTGAATATAAGCTATACCTCCATAATTCTCCTTTAAAAGTTAGAAGATAGATAAGAGCTAATCATTATTTTTCAATATAAGTTCATAAATTGTACAAAAAGAAAATTTAGAAATAAATATTGGAAAATAAAATGTATGCAATATCAAATAAACAAGTAAAACCAGAACAGAGAAATTAGTAACCACATTTTATATATTTATATTTTGTTAAAATATCAATCCTAGACCTCACTGGTTGTGTCCATAGTAAATAGTTAAGATCCTGTTCTACGCATTTTATAAATATGGCCTCATTTAACCCTTTCAACCCTATGAAGTAAAAACATTATTATCCCCATTTTACAGTTTACTAAAATCAGAGATGTTAAGTAAATTGTCCAGTCATACAGCTAATAAGTGATGGAGATAGGATTCAAGCCCAAGAAATCTCACTCCAAATCTGTCTATTAATTATGTGGCAAATTACTTTACTACCTATTTTTTAACTCTGTCTTGACTCTAATACATCTCCCACACTTATCACCCTTCCTAAATCTATTCATCTATTCACTCATTCTTTCTTCCATTTGTGCACTCTTACAACTTAATAGTTTGTTTTGAAGAGAGAGAGAGAGAGAGATACATGGACGTATGGATGGAGGGAGAGAGGGAGAGACAGAGACGGAGAGACAGAGAGACAGAGACAGAGAGAGAGGGAGAAACTCTGTGCTCTGCCTCTAATCACTATTTGCAGTAAGATCACTCTCTGCTGCCCCCTGGGGATAATTTGGTAAAACCAAAGCTAATGTTTTTACAAACAAATTTGTTAGCAAATTCAGTAACAGCTACACTTTGAGATTTTGATTACAAAGTATGTTAACATTCTAACATGTTACTCCACTTCCCAAAGAGAACTTGGATATGCGGGAGTGGCAGGAGTGCTGGCCAGAGAAACATCCCTTTTCTGTGGCATTAGAAAGGGGAGGGACAGCTGGGGACCTACCCAACCCATTTCCCCCTCCTTCCAAACTCCTGACCAGCCCCTCAATCAGTGTTTGAGCCTCCTAATTCTCCTTACGCACCCCTTGGTGAATCTTGGTGACGATTTTGGCAACTTCGGGTAAAACTGGCAATTCTCAGAGAAGAAAAAAAAAAAACACTTCAGAGGAAGTTATGTTATTTTCATCTATGAGTGACAACTGGGAAGGGGAAGTCCAGAAGAATACAGAAATGAATTGAAAAGAATGAAAAGCCAAGTCATATACCTTGGTTAAAACCAATATCCAGGCAAAGTATTCTCAAAAGAGACACTTAGTATCTAATTTCCAAAACGCCCTAATTACTAGAGTCAAGAAGGAGCAGGAACTTTTAAAAATAAATTTTCCAGACTGAGCTAAATGGGATCACCTTAAAAGTTTTAGACAGTATTAAATTAATAAATTATTTCTGTGCAACTTTCTGGTAAAAGAATATGAAACATGAAAATT
This sequence comes from Balaenoptera acutorostrata, assembly GCF_949987535.1. Lineage (NCBI taxonomy): Eukaryota > Metazoa > Chordata > Mammalia > Artiodactyla > Balaenopteridae > Balaenoptera > Balaenoptera acutorostrata. The sequence goes on along the minus strand of NC_080067.1, from coordinate 91,834,792 downwards.
ATATCATTCATAGAAGCTGGTATCTCTCTACAATTTCATTCAATTTTCAATGGAACTTTTTCAGGGAAATGACAAATGTTCTGTTGACCATGGTTTTATTATATCAGTGGCTTAAAATTTGTATTCCCAAACTACATATTTGACCATACTGTCTATCTTTTATAACATCGTATAATGTTTTCAATGATTAACCAGAATGTAGTTTAAGTTGGTTAAACTCTCATTAAATTTGGAAGTTTAAGAATGTTAACAGGGCTTCCCTGGTGGCGCAGTGGTTGGGAATCCGCCTGCCAGTGCAGGGGACACGGGTTCGAGCCCTGGTCTGGGAAGATCCCACATGCCGCGGAGCGGCTGGGCCCGTGAGCCACAGTTGCTGAGCCTGCGCGTCTGGAGCCTGTGCTCCGCAACAAGAGAGGCCGCGATGGTGAGGGGCCCGCGCACCGCGATGGGGAGTGGCCCCCGCTTGCCACAACTAGAGAAAGCCCTCGCACAGAAACAAAGACCCAACACAGCCATAAATAAATAAATAAATAAATAAATAAATATTAAAAAAAAAAAAAGAATGTTAACAATTTTTTTCCTAGTTTTCAGAGTAGCTGTTAAGACCATGGTCCCTAAAGTTGAACTTCCTGGGTTCAAACTTCAGTTTTGCTGCTTAGTTTTTGATTACTGCATTTTTTTTCTGTTCTAGAATGTCTATTTGATTCTTTTTTTCAAATCTGCTGTCATTTTTTAATTTCTCATTTTCCGCCCAAATTTTTGATTTTGTCTTTTGTCTCCTTGAACATAAAAAGAATGTTTTAAAGTATCTGAGAATTCCAATGTTAGAGTGGCTGTGAATAAATCTCTATTATCTATTTTTTCTATTGTTTTCTTTCTGTGATGTCGGGTTTCCTCATATGCCAGGCATTGTGTGTTGTTTTCCAAAGTGTAGAAATAATTTGAGGCCCTGTATGATTTTATCTTTCTCCAGAGAAGATTTTCATTTACTTCTGCCAGGAATCTGAACATTAGCAATCTGGCATCATCTTAATCCAATGTTAAGGACAGATTTTCTAGGCCACCAGGGGCCTGAAAGCTGGGTTGCAGTCTATGTGAAGAATGGTTTTACTTTCTCCTTGCCTCCCTACCTCTCCTGCCCCAAGAAACTGTGAAGCACTACTTAACTTTTCAGCCAGCTCATCTAGATCAACAACTATCCCCAAGGTAAAAGTAGTTACAAGTGCTAGCCTCACCAATCTGTATTTCTTTCTTTTTCTGGATCTTGACCAGGTAATTCTGCATCACCTTGTGAGTTCTCTGATACCTTCCAACAGATTTATTATTATTATTATTATTACTATTTCTAGCTTTTCTCCTTGTCTTCAGTGAGAAGGTTGGTCTAAATTTCTATCTGCCATTACCGGATATAGAAGTCTTATCCTTTGATTCTTTACTTTTCCTTATCTCTCACAATCCATCAGCAAGTCTTTTTGTTTCCTCCTTTAAAGTATTTCCAAGTGGCCGGGGGCGGGGGTGGTGGTGGGGGTGGTGGTGTGATGAATTGGGAGATTGGGATTGACATATATACACTAATATGTATAAAATAGATAACGAATAAGAACCTGCTGTATAAAAAAAATAATTAATTAACTTTAAAAAAAAAATTTCCTAACTTGGCCATTCTACCAATCTCCACTGTACTGGATCAGAAAAAAAAAAAAGAGAGAGAGACTAAAGTTCTTAATTCAAAAGCACTTTTTTTAAAATTTAACTTGTGGACAGTAGCAAAAAGATAAACAGATACCAGAAGCTGAAGAACCCTTGCATTTGGTAGCTGCTCCATTTTATCACAACTTTCCGCAATCTGCTCTATTAAAATCTTTGTTTATTTTGGTCACTTGTAGACTTGACTATGTTAATGAAACATAAAAGCTCAGATATTCCATACATCAAATTTAAGAATTTTAAAAGTGGTAAGTCCTACATTATTTTTCCTTGAAATCATTTATGCTGTATTAATATCTGTCTAAATTATGTTTCTGTGACTATTTTCCTACTAGTGACGTTTCTTTCTTGTATGCTTTAATTCGTCTTATTTAATATACTGCCAATAATTTTGGAGTGGTTTAGTATGACTTGAAAGTATGTCTAGGGGAATTTTCTAAGGAATATTTTCACGATCATCTCACATTTGTTGGTGGGGGAGAAGGTTATGAGACTGTTTGGATGTTGAATGCTCTGTATCAAAAAAGGAAGTAGATAAGATCTATCTGGTTTAGTGTTTCTATATTTTACTTAGGTGAACATGATAAAGCAATCATACCTATAAGAAGTGGTGCCCTGGTTCTAACAAATTTGTCCTAAGCCAATTATGACTGAGCTCCTGCTGGAGATGCACCAACCTTGGGGAGAATGAATCAGAGATGAGCTTCACCACCTGTTGATATATAAACCCTAATTTTTCAAAATGAAAACCCAGAACCAACGGCAGTGGGAACACAGCAGCCACGCTTCCATCTTCCAAAGCAAATCATCACCACAGTATCTATCGTGAGGCACCTCCATCCAGAGGGAGGAAACCTGGACCATTAGAATGTCTTGGGAGATACATTTGGAAGAAGGGATGTGGGCAGTGATGTGAAGGGTAGGCTGCTTTTATCTTTGTCCATTGTGCATGTATTAAATAATCTCTCTTCTAAGATAATGCATTTTATGACTGCTTAAATTTGGTTTGCTGACATGAGAGGATCAAGAAAAAAGAGAAATAAACTATTACTACCGCTAAAAGAGTTAAGCTTTCCCAGGAATATGTCATCAGGTATTTAACTTAAATTTTAACTTGGGCCCATTTGGAAGCAAATAACAACTCCTTGAGCCCTGGGGTATCAGTATTATTGAGAATCAGACTCAATACACTGATTGGAACTAGTTTTGGGGAAGTGACATGCTGAAAGGAATCTTTTTAAAAATCTTATTTATAGTCTCTTATTCCACTGTTATTCTTCTTCCAAAAGATTGTTCCTTTATTCAAGTATAAAAATTAGGTAACTCAGTTATGCTCTATATACACCAATTTGTATCTCTATTAAATGGGATTAAACACAATGACTTTAAGAGGCCATTTGAAATAATTCTCCTAAAAGGCAAAGAGATGCATGATATAAAATATACTTTCTATAAAAAGAAGCAAAAAATGGAGAGGGATCAAAATATACTTTTAATGGTTATTATTATAAAAGTAGTATCTTCTTTGCGAAAGCAATTTAAACAGTAGCACAAAGTTATATAAAGTAAAAAATGAAACTATTCCTCCAAATGCTCCAATTTCTACCTGCCTTCCCATTCCCACTCTCCATTTGTGGTAGGCAGAACAATGTTTCCCCCAAACATGTCCATCCTAATCCTTAGAACCTGTGAATAGGTTTCTTATGGCAAAAAGGACATTGCTAATGTGATTAAGTTAAGGAGTTTAAATGGGGAAATTATTTTGGATTATCTAGTTGCGTCCAATATAATCACAAGGACCCTTATAGGGGAAAGAGGGAAGGAAGCAACTCAGAGTCAGAGGGATGAAAGACGCTACGTTGCTGGCTTTGAAGATGGAGAAAGGAGACAAGAGCCAAGGAAGGCAGGCTGCCTGTAGAAGCTGGAAAAGGCAAAGAGGCAGATTCTCCTCTAGAGCGTCTAGAAGGAACAGAGCCTTGCTGACACCTTGATTTTAGCCCAGTTAAAGGTATTTCAGATTTCTGACCTCCAGAACTGTAAGACAATAAATTTGTAAGACAAAAGTTGTTTTAAGCCATTAAACTGCTGTATTTTGTTACAGCAGCAACAGAAAATTAATACACTGTTTAACCAGTGTTATGCCTGTATAGTCTTCCACAATAGGTACAAAGGTCTGCTATGATTTTCTTTTAATATTCTTTCTCCTTTATCAGTCCACTCCTAATATTTGTTGGGCCCACATGAAAATACAAATGGAGGCCCACATAGCACATGTCTAAATATTTTAAAGTTATAAGTCAAGCTAACAAATTGTTAAATAAAGTGTGTTTTATTCTCCTACCTTAACAAATAGAACTTCAAAGCAAAAAAGTTTTAAAATATAAACCTATGATTTGGGGCTTCCCTGGTGGTGCAGTGGTTAGGAATCTGCCTGCCAATGCAGGGGACACGGGTTCGAGCCCTGGTCTAGGAAGATCCCACATGCCGCGGAGCGGCTAGGCCCGTGAGCCACAACTACTGAGCCTGCGTGTCTGGAGCCTGTGCTCTGCAACGGGAGAGGCCATGACGGTGAGAGGCCCGCGCACCGCGATGAAGAGTGGCCCCCGCTCGCCGCAACTGGAGAAAGCCCTTGCACAGAAACGAAGACCCAACACAGCCAAAAATAAATAAAATAAATTAAACCTATGATTTGTATAAGGCCAAATGTTGGCAAAATATCAGAGATGGTCAAATTCAATTACTATTATGTAAGTCTGAGTCTTCTCTTGATGGTCTATGTTTGAAAGAGTCATAAAACATATATAATTCATAAGCCATTGTGTAATTATGTCATAAATCCTTTTCTTGTTTCTATACAATTCAGTTTTCCTCCTCAGTAAACTGACCATTAATGTGCTTTGCCTAGCCTTTTCTCTTTCTACTTGAGTTAACTATAATTTTTGTTGATATAATGAAGTTCCTTATATTCAAGATGTTAATCACCTCAGCTACTGCTGGCTCGGGCCCACCCCATCTGTCTGCTTCCAATAGTTTAAAAGAAGTTAAAAGGCTACATATTTTATTTTAAACTTTGTCTCAAAGACAACATATAGAATTACCTAATGAATTTGAACGTTGCATTTTCATTGTGTTTGTTGTTTACCAATGTGAGAATCGTATCATTTATGGGTTAAACTATTTATATTTATTATATTGCTGTGATATTAGATCATATTTCAGCCATCTTATTTCCAGTTATCTATTTACCATACTTTTAAAACTTACGCATCTTTTTCTAGTACTCCCGTTAGAAGAATTCCATTTTCTTATTCTATTTTTTTTTTTTAATTATTATTTATTTATTTATTTATTTATTTGGCGTGTTGGGTCTTCGTTTCTGTGCGAGGGCTTCCTCTAGTTGCGGCAAGCGGGGGCCATTCCTCATTGCGGTGCGCGGGCCTCTCACTATCGCGGCCTCTTTTGTTGCGGAGCACAGGCTCCAGACGCGCAGGCTCAGTAGTTGTGGCTCACGGGCCTAGTTGCTCCGCGGCATGTGGGATCTTCCCAAACCAGGGCTCGAACCCGTGTCCCCTGCATTAGCAGGCAGATTCTCAACCACTGCGCCACCAGGGAAGCCCTCTTATTCTATTTTAAAAGATCTACATCCTATTTTTATTCTTACAGTGGATAGCCCAACTTAATAAGATTCAGATTTATGCTTATTTTTTCTATAAAGTTTTAAAGTTTATCAATATCTAAAACTTCTTTCCACCACGAAGCCAAGACAAATACCCAAGCTCATGTTCATTTTCCTATGGTCTTGTGCACCTCCAGTACACACACACCTCATAATGATATCCTCTGCAAACAGGCTACTCAAAATATGGTCCCTGAACCAGCACTAGTGTACAAACTGTTTGATATCAGTTTTGATATTTTTAGAAAAAAGAACTTTGTGCCAGAGTCTAAATCATCTGTATTTCTAAGCACACAGTTTAGTCCAGCTTACTTTTCTTTTTTCCCTGACAAGATATTATCAAAAAAAAAAAGGAAGCGGTGTATTCATTTATATTCCTGCATATGCTTCTTGTCTCATCCAGATGGATAACAAACACTTCTTGGACTTGCACTTAGAGTAGCAGTGGTTTAGACTAGAGTTTTAGTTCTGGGTTGTTAGAATATGCTTTTGTGTGTCATTGCTTATTTAGTCAACAATAAAATATACTGAGCTTGATGTTCATTTTCTCCAGTGCTTTAGTAATGCTACTTTATTATTTTCTCGCATTCAGTGCTGCTACCCAGAAGATTTAATCTGACTCCTATTGCTTGGTAGTTGACCTGCATTTATCCTCTGGAAATTTTTAACATTTGCTTTTCATACTTGGTGCTCTAAAATGTTAATTTAATATGACTAGGCATAAAGTTTCTTTCATCTATTCTGTTGTATGAGCCCTTTCAAACTGAGGTTTCACATCTCCCATTCTCGAAATTTTTTCAATAATTATTTTTTAAAATACTAACTTTTCTCCATTTATTTTACAGTGACTCCAATAATACTGATACTAACATTTCTTCTTCTACTCCCCACAGCTCTTAATTTTTTTATGTTTCATTTTATTACCCGTCCCCAGCACTTTCCTAGACTGTTCTTTAACTTGATCATCCAGCTCACCATTTGTTTTGGCTGTATTCATTCTGCTATTCAATTATCAAGCCCATCCATTGAGATGTTTACTTCAACAATAATACATTCATATCCAGTATCTCCAATTGGTTCTTCTTTGAAGCTTCCTGTTTCATGTTTTTCATGTTCCCCCTTATCTCTCTGTGAATATTTACTGGTTTTATTTTAAATTCTGTGTCTACCAGATCTGTTCACTCTGATTACCTCTAGAATGATTTTTTTTACTTTTATCTTTTTTTTTTTTTTTTTTGGCTTGTGGGTTTGTAATGTAAGTTTGTGAGCTCATATTATCATGGTAAAATCAGTTAGCTACATTGGCAAATAACAGATACAGATACAGGGTGAGAAGAGTGAATTAAGCCCTAGCTTGTAGTAGTTGGGCAGTAGAGGGGTACCCCACAGCATGAAGACCATCTTGCATTACATTCTGGGCTCAGCCACTCCTTCTATGCCCTCCACCCATGAGATCTGCCTATCAGGTAACTGCCTTGTACTTCTATCCAAGCATCCTTTCTAAAAGTAATCACAAAACATTCTTTGAAATGTATTGTCCAGCTTATGAAGGAGGGTGAGTAAGGAGGTTGGAGGGAATATTCCAGAACCTAACTGCACTCAACTGCAGGTAAATACCCCAGGATTCACTTAGTTACCCTAGGCTCTGCTGTTCATACCAATTCAACCATTAATGTTAACTGCACTGCTCTTAGGGTCTCCATACTTCATGACAGGTAGATGGCACAGCAATGTTGATTATAACCTCCTTCAGCATGAAGAGTTCTAGTTTTGCCATGTTTCACTCAAATGACTAGAGCAGGTTTGTCCCACCTTTCTCAAAAATCTCTAGAAAAGTCATTTGTATTTAGAGCAAAACCTGAAATATAGCTTTTCTACAAGCATATGATCTCACAACAAGTGCAGATAAGAAACTCCTCATTAAAAAAATTTTTTTTAACCTTTTAATCTATGTGCAGAAAAGAGTTAACATAGCAGGCCTGTGACTGCTATCCTTAAAAAGGCTTGCTTGCAAGATTGGCATCTGAGAACTTGATTAGGAAACGTCCCCTAAATGATAACAGTGGCTCAGTGGACCTAAACTGTTTGTACAAACAATGTGGTTTAGGCTGAACATCTGCTTTCCTTCTGTGAGTCTGGAATTTCAGTGACCACAGTCAGCCACACAAGCACTATGTGCTATATGACCAGCCCATGATAAAGCACTGGAGTCCTAGGCTCAGGTGAATGTTCCCAGTGGACATTTCACACATGTCATTATAGTTCACTGCTGGCAGAATTAAGTGTATCCTGTGCAACTCCCCTGGGAGAGGACTCGTAGAAGCTTGTGACTGGTTTCCTCCAGACTTCACCTTGAGTGCCCTTCCCTTTACCAATTTTGCTTCGTATCCCTTCACTTGGATAAATCGTAGCCATGAGTACACCCATATATTGAGTTCCGTGAGCCCACCTAGTGAATCACCAAATTTGGGGAGTAGTCTTGGGGACCACTGACACAATCTACCTGTGAGTGAGTTAAAGAACCTGAATCTATCTCAACATCTCTGCCTCTGGAATGTCATCTCATCTATTCAGAGTGCCAGAGAACACACCATTCACTTCCAGTAAGGCAATGAAGATATAAATTAGAGGCATACTATTGATACAATGTAAACTTGCCCATCAAAATGATCTTGCCTAATAGGTAATAAGAATTAAAATGTTAATGAATTATCTGTGAGAACAGCAAAATGCTTTTTTCCAACAACAAAAATAAAAACTGAATAATATAAAAACACAAGTTGAAGAGAGTTCTAAAATATTTTAATAGCACTAGTATGGCAGAGAGAGCAAATATGCAGTTACAAGTGAGAACAACTGACTACATAAAACAACTGTTTTTCTCTTTATTGAGAAAAACAGCCTTGAAGGAAGTGAAGCTCTACACTCCTCCTCCTCCAAACCCAAATCATTCTAAGAACTCACCTCCTACACATGATCAAGGTCTGATATTTAATCTCCAGATCTTTCTAGAAATCTGTTAGTACAGTAGGCATAACCTTAAAAGAAGGCTCAAAAAGCTTCTCTGAAGGAAAAAAAAAATCTCTCTGTTAGAGATATTCTCTAAAGATACATTAATGAAATATAAACTGAAACTAAGTGATTGATGAGCTCCCAAAGAAGAGGATTATAAGAATTATGTCTCTGTTGTTTCTTGAATGATGGTCAAATAATAAATTTCAAGAATAACAATTTATAACCTAATTAGGAAATTAGGTGGACAAATCATACATCATGTTACATATGTGTGCCGTAAATTTGGGTCAACATGTTAGGTGATATGTAATTTAATTTTTTAATCAGCTGTTGCACAGAAAAATTTAAAAAGTATAATTAAATGCATTTTTAGTTTATAGCATTCACTCAGATAGTAGTTATTACAATTCAAGCAATTTAAGTTACACGTGGAAAGCTCTTCCATGTTACTCTCATTCATACAATGTGTCTTCCTAATACAAGACTTTGAGATCCAAATTAGATTGTAACCATGTTTTTCTGATTCCTGACACCCAGATCAACTCCTGGCATGGCACGCAATCAATAAACGTTAATTACTGTTGTTTAAAACAAGGGGGAAAGTATGGTAGGAAAAGGTCTTGTGTAAATTGGACACTGAGACCTAATCCATTACCTCTTTCTGCGTTTTCCTAGAATCTCTGCCCTTGCTTCTGTTAGAGCTTTCAAACCATTTCTAGCCTAGGATGAGAGTTAATCTATGTGTATTCTATGCTTGCTAACTCTCTGATGTCACCGATTCTGCCTACAATGTTTTCCTTCTTCATGTCTTTGATGGATTCTCTAAACTTAACACTTACAGGACTTGGACATAAATTGAGATCACTCTGAATTCTATGAAGGTTCGTTATAGAGACAGACATCACTGAAGGAATAACTGAGATGATCCTGTCCTAATGGTAAGATCTCACCCCTGTTCTACCTATGTTCCTTCCATTCTTATTAGATAAACATGACAGTATAACTATAGCATTTAGGTCAGATAGGTTTTAGCAATGAAAGCTGATTCTAAGGAGTGTGTATAAAGTATGTAATACCTTTCCAAATCATATTAAATAGTAAAATCTTGTTAACTTTGTGGTGAACTACCTCCTAATCTGTCGAACAGGAGATACTTTTTCTCAGAAGGATGACTATAAACACATCCTGAACTCTGCTAATTTTCATAACATAACCAGATTAGTGACCTTTACCAAAGATCATGAATATCCACTGGATGAGGAAATATCCAGAGTGGAAGGAAGATTCTTAAGCCTCCTAAAGTCCAGCTGTTACATTAAGGGAGGGTAATAGTTTGGCCCTGCTTAACCTGCAGCCACAGGCAATCTAAGCCCTAAAGCTTTACCATGACTCCTCTATAATAGGGTTGAAATTTACATAGGACATTCCAGCTATCCTGCATGGTAGTCTGAGGGCTCTGAATTTACACAAGGAACCACACATCATCTTAAAATCTCTATTCAACAGGACTCTTGGCTGCCATCAAATCCAAGTCAAATCAGTTTCAGTAAACAAGGAGAGGAGCATACTGACTTGTGTGATTGGACAGCAGAGGGACAGAGAACATGATATTCAACACAGGTCATCAGGAGTCACGCCACCTCCCATCCCCACCTCTCAATACTGTTTTTCTTTCTGTGTTAGCTTCATTCCCTCTTAAATCCCCATAGGTATCCTTCATGTAGCAGTGAAGAATAGCCATCAGCCATCATGAGTGTTGGCCTCACATTCCAACATCATGACACAGGTTTAATGGTAGAGCCAGCTGCCTGTCCAACTTTAACATAATGACTGGCTTGGTTGCGATCACCTGCACATTACCCAAGTAATCGTTATTGTCATAATGCACACAATGTATAACCAAATCCCACCTCCTGCGACCAGAAGAGTGGAGTTCTTTAATTGATGGGCCCATTAGAACCACATAGAGTGGATGTAGGAGGGTCCTCCCTACACAAGGGATGCCAACCAGCTAAAAATAACTTATGCATACATTCACTTCAAATGTCTATATCGAAGCCAAAGCTGGCTAGAGTCACTGCCAGCATCCATCTTTTTTACTCCATCCTGGCCACATTGGCCTCCTTGCTATTCTTCAAACAAGCCATACACACTCCTGTCTCTGAGCCTTCACACTTCCACCTGGAATACTTCTCCCAGATAATCATATGGTTATTCCCTCACTTCCTTAACATCTGCGCTCAAAAGTCACCTTATCAGTGAAGATCACACTAAAATGGCAACATTCCTATGTCTCTACACACATACACATCTAACCTCCCTACCCAGCTTTAGCTTTTTCCTAAGCATTTTTCATTATCTAATATACCCTTATTTTACTTACTGTCTCAAGACCATAACATATGAGAACAGAAACTTTTTTGTTTCATTTACTGTCTTATACCTCCAGCTCTTAGTACAGTGCCTAGCATGAATATTTGATGAATGAACAAATGGTGGAATTGACCAGGGGTGCCTTATCACTCTCAGTATGAGATAATGTACACTACAGTATTATACAGGAAGGAGTACAGAACAGTACAGTCCATGAATACAGTCCTCATTTATCAGCCTCCCTGGGGTACCACAGCTTAGCGAGTATGTCTTGACCTCAGTGCTGTGGAACTAAACCAAGTGTGCGTTTTCCACAGTTCTCTGGGAGGAGTGCTAAGATGCCCTTAGATCAATTCAAGCCCTATCTCACATACTTGTTATGTCTATGGAATCTGCATGACTAAGTAGCTGCTTGGTTTCCTAATTCACACTCCTTTTTCCCACTAGGACTTAAATCCTATTCTGAATGGTATCCCTGACACCCTGCCTATCCAGGAGGATCCTGACTCCCAATCCAAAACCATTAGTTAGGGTACTACTTCATGCAGACAGACCACCTGGAACCAAGATGCTGCCCACAGTCAGAGGCAGAATATTGCCAGAAAACAGATAATACTATTACAACATTCATCCACCAGACTGGATTCCCTTCAATATTGATTTGGCCTGATTTTCCTGGACTTTGACAATTCCCTGTGTACCCTATGATTTCCATTGCAGCTCCACATGGAGTTATTTCCCCTACACTAATTCCTCCGGTTTCTAGCTTTTTCCCTCTGACTAGCGGGCCTCACAGTTATGAATGCCTCATGCAGGATTACAAAACGAGTACTGTGATGTCTATTAATCCCTGAACACCTCTCAAACCCTTGTAAGAATTGGCAAAAGTCCTTCATGCTCGGGTTTATGTCCACACCTGGGACCCCAAAGTTAGAAATGAAATAGCACATATGAAAGCACTTTCAAAGTTCAGAGTTGTCTGCAAATGTACCCACATACACATTCAGTGAAGAAAAGATATACTATTTAATAAATATTGTTGAGACAAATGGCTAAACATTTGGAAAAAAATAAAGCTGAATTCCTAGCAGACTCTTTTCATTATAACAAATTGCAATTATATTAAATATTTAACTGTAAAAAAATTAAACTACTAGAAGAAAAGATAGGTTCATTTGTTTATAATCTTAGAAAATTTTTCTAAACATAACATAAAGTTTAGAATACATAAGAGACTGTTCAGCTTAGCCAACTACAAATTAAAAATCTGTACAATCAAAAGTACTATTAGAAAGTCAAAAGTAAACAAGTTGGGAAAAATATTTTTAAAACATGACAGACAAGAGATCAACATTCTCAATAACGAAACAGTTACTACAAATCAAATTTTTTAAAGTGAATAACCTAATAGAAAACATGATGTTTACAACAAATAAATACAAATGACCAAACAAAATCTCAAAATATGTTTATCCTCTTTAATAATCAGGAAAATATTAACTAAAACAAAAAATAATTTTTTTTATTTTTTCATCTATGTATGGCAATATTATATAACATTATAATACCCTACTTTTATAATGCCTGTTTTGATGCTAGAATACTCTGTTATTAGGGAGTAATTTGTTGCAATTTCTTTAGATGATTTTTCTACAGAAATATGAAAAATAAAAGTGCACACACCTTATGCACCTATCAAGTCCTCTTCTAGGAATTTATCCTACTTCCACAAGTGTGCAAAGATATCTATTCATGAGTGCTCACTGTAGCATTGTAATAACAAAACCTAATTAGTGATCAATAAGACACTGGAGAAATAAACGGAATAATATGCCTCCATTAAAAACAATCATGTAGGAAAATGTCACTATGACAATGTGAAAACCACATGTGAACAATGATAACAAGAGAAGAGGCCACCCTCTCATATCTAACTAGTGCTTGGAGTGAATGAGGACTTTGTGTTTTTATGGTAGTTTAGGGTTAGTTTGCTTTTTGTAAAAAAAAAAAACAATCATGTAGGTCGGTACGTATTGATATAAAAAGACTTCCAAATATATTGTTTAAAAAATTTTAAAGGCTTGGGCTTCCCTGGTGGCGCAGTGGTTGAGAATCTGCCTGCTAATGCAGGGAACACGGGTTCGAGCCCTGGTCTGGGAGGATCCCACATGCTGCGGAGCGGCTGGGCCCGTGAGCCACAATTACTGAGCCTGCGCGTCTGGAGCCTGTGCTCCGCAACGGGAGAGGCCGCGCGCGAGAGAGGCCCGCGCACAGCGATGAAGAGTGGCCCCCACTTGCCACAACTAGTGAAAGCCCTCGCACAGAAACGAAGACCCAACATAGCCATAAATTAAAAATAAATAAATAAATAAAAATTAAAAAAAAAAATTTTTAAAGGCTTTAGAACAGTATTTTGAGTTAAAATACATACATGGTAATATATATATCCAGAATGTCTGGATGTTTACAATGAAGTGTTTTCTTTGGAGGAGTGAGACTAGAGGAAGGAGGAAAGCCTCAAAGCCTAATGCAAAGATCAACAAAAAATTAGCCGGCCGGCAGGTCAGACTACTCTCCAAGTCGTTGGTCCTGTTCATTAACTTTTGTGTAACATTAATTCAAGAATTGCCCTTACTAGTCACTGAACAACCTGGGGAATCGCTCAAAAGACCGTGCGTTAACATTGGTATGCTGTTTGCTGCTAAGGTTTTAGAAGATCCATCGTCTTTTAAGCAGGAATATCTTACAGATATTCATTTTATCATGATCCCTGTATCTCCCATTCCAGCAGTGATCGGTTTGAACTGCTTTGAAAAGAAACTTTTGAAATAAGATGTCATTACGTAACTTCAATGAAACAACTCGAACACCTGTGCAGACTTTTTTTCTTTTATTCTGTAAGAAATCTCTAAAATTTAATGACATTTCCTGCAACTATAGAGAAGGCTGAATGAAATATGAACAGGCGCTTTTTCAACTACATTTCTCACCAGCCCTTTTCATTTTTGCGAAAGTGTTTTTCCTAGTGATTTGTACAACGTCAACGTCCGTGAGACAACCAGAAACTGTGAAGAGCAAACCGGCCTGAAATCCACCAGAGCTTCACACGTTTTCTTCTTCATTTGAGCCTCAAGGCTCACACAGCCAGATATGTCTCTTCACCTCTGAAAATCGTTAAACAGCCTCCCCACAGCGACATACAAGTCAAAGGCACAGGTGTCAGGGCCAGAGTGTGAAAGGCACCCAGCGAACTCTTTTCCCCCTGCGAAGCAACACCTGCCTCCGGCTCTCTGTACACGAAGAGCTTAAGCGGGAACCAGCGAGGCCAGCGGAGACTACAATTCCCGGCAGGCGTAACGGGAACGGGGTCACGCACGCGCAGTTCAGACCTTCGGAACGAAGGCCCGAGGCGGGGCTTCTAGGAGAGGAAAATGGCAGCACGCCGGTTGCGGCTTGACGTGGCTCGGCTGTTTGCGGTGGGGGCAGAGCTGGGGAGCGGAAGACGAGCTTACTGCACGTCCCAGGCCTTCGCGGAGGTTCTACGGCTGCCCAGCAAGCAACTGACGAAGCTTGTGTTCCCACTGCAAGAACTCGAGCGGCATTTCGTCCCGGGCTCGAGGCCCGACCTTCACCTGAAGATCTTCGACCCGAGCCTGGATGACATCGCGAGGGCGGAGAGCGTCTTCACGGCCTCCTCGCGGAACCGCATCGAGTACCTCAGCTCCGCCGTGCGTCTCGACCACGCCCCGGACCTCCGCCGTCCTGAGGTGAGAACGGCAGCCGGATGCGGGTGCTGAGGACTTGGGCTGGGATTTTGCTGTCATCTTTCTTGTCAGCAAACCGGAGAGATTTACTAACTTTCTGTGGACGCATATCATTATTATAACAAAGTAAGCAGATATAGTTTTAATTATTTTGATAGTGAATATAAAACACTTTAAAAGGCGTTTAAAAAATTAACTATCTTTTTTCTAATTAATTGCAGTAGAGAATATATGCCGAGACAAATTAGACAAAGTGAAGAATATGAAAAGTATAGTAGTTTCACAAATGAAGTGATTCTTATCAGTACGTGATTTTCACCCAATCTAAATTTTCTATTGTGGCAAAAAAAACATATATAGATGGCAATAATGTATAAGATTTTTTAAAACAACTTCAGTGAAATTCAGTGAGTGTGCATTTTATTCATGTCCTGCAGCTTACTATTTTGTTCTGTCTGTTAAATGAAGGCTCTGACCTCCTTGCATACTTGTGATAACGGTACCACTGCACTGAAACTTTTCTGCTAATATATTTAGAACTGCTGTAATAATTTAAGAGTACATAAATCACTTAATGATTTTGAGATAGCATCGATTTTCAATTTTCTAAATTACTGGACTTTTTGTGTAATTGGCTTTTTAATTCAGTTTTATTATCTGTATATTATCATTGGATTTAATCTGGGAGAGCATTTGAAATTTTTGCAGGACCCAAATCAATTCATTCTGAAGGACTGACCCCAGTTTTGCAAAATATGTAGCATTGCTGGCCCCTGCCCACTAAATGCCACCCAATCCTATTGATAACCAAAAATGCGCTTACAAATTTCTAAAACACCCCAGGGGGCGGTACCGCCCTCATTTAGAAGCACTGATTGGAAATGTACTCTCTTCAATACTGTATTAAAAAGACGAGCCATGTGTATTAATGGTTAATATTAGGAATATTTTGTTGCTTTCTACATTCAGACTAAAGGAGAAAAGCTTAATTGGAACAAGAAAGGTCAAGAGAAAGGAGTAATTATAATGGTGTTATGGTGTACTTTGAGAGTTTGTGGGGAAATGGGGTTCCAAATGTAGAGCCAGTTTTGTTGAAACGTGTCTAGTTTTTAACTTCAAAAAAGATTTGTAAATATGGAATTCTTAATAAATGTTGCAGATATTCTTGAGTGGCATAGTGTAATTAAAAGCACAGGTTCTGGATGTAGATGCCCTGAGTTCAGGTTCCAGTTTCTTCACTTTCTGGCTTTATAATTTTGGGCCAGTTTTTTAACCTCTCTCTGCCTCTAGTTTTATTAAAATGAGGATACGAATATTTTCAGTCTCATAGAGATATTGTAAAAAGTAAATAAGAAAATATGTTAAGTGCTTTTAAAACAGTACCTGCCACATTGAAATCATTTAGTAGATAGTAGCTGTCTATTAGAATTTGAGGTTTGACTAACCATAAGCCACTTTTTATGGTTAGGCAAGACTGAGTAGTAGTCACAGATTTTTGCAGCTAATACATTATATAGTAATATATATATAAACTAGTACTCAATTATCTTCTTTTTGCTTGTATAAGGTGTGTTTTATAGGCAGAAGCAATGTTGGAAAATCCTCTCTAATAAAGGCTTTATTTTCACTTGCCCCAGAGGTTGAAGTTAGAGTCTCTAAAAAACCGGTATGTTAAAATTTAAAATCTATCTATCTATCTCTGAATTGACTAAGATGAATAATAAATGTTGGGGGGGTAGAAGAAACCATCATTGCCATGTTCCTAGAAAAGTGATTTCTTTCACACAAGTACTAATGTAAGACATTTCATTAATGCCTGTGTATTTCTCTGAAGAAAAGAAAGTGTATCTGGAGTTATTTTAGTAGTCTTGCCGGTATCTTGGGGAAATCTTCCTTAGTCCAGTCTTTTCCAAAGAGTTGTTCTAGTGTCATTCTATATTTGCTTCTTTGAGAATGATCATCTACTTCTACTTTGATTTTAAAGAAAACAGCTTTAAAATGTATTATTTTTTCCTCCTGTAATCTTTTATGCCTTGCTAACTTATATATGTACACCCATCAGGCACTTCCCAGTTTACCCAGGGCCAAATTATGTGCCTAATATCCCAGCCAGCCTGCTGTACTAGCTTTCTGTCATTTTCTAATTCCCTCTGCTTCCTTCTCAATAATGCAGACTCTACCAGTATTTAAGATATCCTCTCCTCAAAACTCACCTCAGTTCCCCTCACCTTATTATCTATTCTTGGCAAAATGTTCGCACCAACCCAATGCTCACTGCCCCTGTTTCCTTGCATTGGAACCCTTCCCTGAGGCTTCACTGGTCTTCTCTTGCTCTGCAGTTCTTCCTATGGTTGATTCCCTGATACCATCCCTGCCAATTGTAGTCATTTGCTAACCCTCCTAGCCTTACTCCCTCCTGCCCTGCCTCGCCAAATACCCCAGCTAAACTCTCAATTCTAGGTAGGGTTGTCCTTTCTGCTGTGAGAGGACAATGGAAGAAATGTATTCTTGACATTCCTAATCTGTAATTCTAAAATTATTTTCCTACAGGTAGACACAAAAGCTGCCTGGCAACCTAAGCATCATTTATAAAATCTTTCCTCTGAAAATATTTCTTCTAAGTTCTAAACAATTGACTTTTAAAGTTATTTGTGTTAATCTTTCCTTTTCTGATTAATAATGTCCATGGACACGAAACCACATGAATAAACCACTTTTTTTTATCATCTTTACAACAGTTTTAGTTGCACATTTTACAGTTGTACATGCTTTTTAAAAAATGCTTAATGAAAGCACTAAACCCATCTAATAAAACATGCAAAACATCTTGATTTTAGGAAAGTTATAGTCTAGGCATAATAAACTATCAGGCTTTGCATCTAGGTGTTAGGCAAACTTGTATGACTGATAGTAAGCATTTAATTTAACCTATCTGTGCCATAATTCATTCCTCTTTAAAGTGGAGTTATATTGTTCATCAGAGAATATTGACTAATGCAGTCGTACTATTTAGAACAGTATAACTTTTTCACTGAGAGGGAGCTAATGAAATAGGAAAGACTCGAAAATATTTTGCCTACGTTATTTCTAATATGGAATCTAAAGTTCTTAAATCATATAGATTCTCTTTAAAAAATGAATTGGAGGGAAGAAGTAGTATCATCTAAGCTTATCTCCAGCCACTTGTCTTCTGTCTTCTTTTCCTGTATCATCATCAGCATAGGGTTATATACAGAATACTTTTATGTTTTTAATAAGTAATTGTTAATTGAACAGAAAATATTTTGAGTCATGAAATATATAAAGGACATATTTTAAGAAAGCTTTTATTTTTCCATTTACTTTATCAGGGCCACACAAAGAAAATGAATTTTTTCAAAGTTGGAAAATATTTTACATTGGTGGACATGCCAGGTTATGGCTATAGAGCACCTGAAGATTTTGTTGACATGGTAGAAACCTATCTAAAAGAACGAAAGAAGTAAGAAAAACATTTTTCTTATAATTGTTATGTTGAATCCCCAAACGTTCTCATGACTAGGACATTCTACACATGATGAACACTTCAGTTTTATCAAATGACTTTTTTAGAAAGTCCACTTTATTCTCATAATATTCTACAATACAGTATTTAGGAGCAAGGTATATACTGCCTGCTTAGTTTTTTCCTGTAAGTTAGCTTAAACTTAAATTCAGTTGTTTTCCTAAATTGAGACTATCAATAGTAATCCAGCAGACTTTATTTTTTTATACCAAACTCTAAGCTGGCTGTTTTTAAAAATGAAAATTGTTGGTTAATGTGGTAGTTACCAGATTTAAATAAACTTCAGTAAATTATGATTATCCTTAAAATACTTCTGACATCACAGCCTCTGTAAATACTACCGTTTTTTGTCACCATAGGTAGTCAAGTAGCAGGTCTATGTTTCAAGCATTGCACAATATATAGAAAAATTAATGTTAACCTTTTGAAGCAAGGTACAAGTTTACAAGTACCTTGCTTGTTGTAGCTTTACATAGAAACTAAGATAAAATACTTGCAAAAGAAAATACAAAATATAACGTGTTTGGTTTCTGTTATCTGTTAGTCGTAAAGTAATATTTGAAAATTTAGACATTTTTATGGTAACTTATAGTTAATTGGGTTCCTGTTTCTTTCTCCCACTAGAGTTCAAGCTCTTAGAGGAAGGGGCTCATTCATCTTTGTATCCAGTTCTAGGCAGAATATCTTATGTCCAATATATGCTATTGAAATAAATTAATATTAATGAATTTAGTTACTGAATGTAAACAACATTGAGACCTGTTGGACTGTAGGATGGACTTCACAGTGAATTGAGAATTCATTTTGCTTAAAGAAATTTTTAAATTTTGAACTGATAATTATTCAAAGTAAAATTTCTTAGTATAGTGAAGGTTGGGGGGAAGAAATGAATGAGTATATTTTATATTGCTGTTAATCTTCTTTTCTGCATTCTTATAGTTTGATGAGAACATTTTTGTTAGTGGATAGTGTTGTTGGAATTCAAAAAACTGACAACATTGCCATAGAAATGTGTGAAGAATTTTCATTACCTTATGTGGTAGGTATTTCTTTTGAATCATAGTTGCAATTAGAAATACAAGTTCCCTCTGTGTCTGTGTGTGTGTGTGCATGTGCACATGTGTACATCTTTTTAATGAAAGAGTAGGTCTTGCCTCCTCAAAAGATAAAGGAGTACCTTTTAAACAATCTTTTCAATTATCAGCCATTAATATTAAAATAAGTTCTGTGGTACTTTTATTCCCTTTTCCTTCTCCTAGCTTTTAAGTTTTCAAAATTATAGTCAAAGTAAAAGTTTTCTAAACTGTTCATTTAGTGTTCCTAAGTGCTTTTCTTTGTTTTTTTGTTTTTTTTAAAATGACAGTATAAATATTTGCTAAGACTCATTAGTAGCTCCTTAACAGCAGCTTGGCAGATAATACTTATCAGAATGTAAACAAAACTGCAACTGAAAAATTTGCGAAACTAATCTGGAATTTAAGAACATCACAAGAATATAGTAGGCTCCAGCACACATAAGTAGGATGTTTATATTCTTAAGGAAAACAAAATTTCTTATGAGAATATCTTACCAGTTGTTACTGTTGTTTACCCTAGAATAGAATACAGATTGGTAGGTTGGTATCCACATTTATTTTGCTTTGTAGGTTTTCCAGATAAAATGGCAGTCTGAAAGTTCCTCTCTAAGGAAAAGAGCCCACTGACTATAATTTGGTTTCAAAACAATGTCTGAAAACCACTAAAATGTAGTGGTTTTGGAGTTTAATGCAAATCAAACCATGTTACCAGTCAGAAACTTTTTTGTATTCTTGGGGTTACGGAATTCTTGGGGTTTGCAAAAGCCCTGTGAAACATTAGAGATAATTTATGGTTATGAGGAGCCAAAAGATTGATAAACATAGTCTACGTAGTAAAAAAAAAAAAACAACAAAAAAGCCCCAATATTGCCCAACCGGTTATATTAAGTGATAGTGATAGTACTCCTAATTTGATATCATAGATACCATTTTGTGGAATCATATATTTTTCTCAGTTTTAACTTTAAGGAAATATTAACCTTTCTTCTTTGGAAAAGAAGTTGTGATAGAGGAATTATGTCTCCTTTTAAATATCAGCATATTTGCTTTTATGAAAAAAGACTTTCACTTTCTGCTTCTCACTCCTTCTGCCATTAATATTTTTTTAATTGAAGTATAGTTGATTTACAATCATTAATTTTTTTATAACTGAAAAGCATAAATGATTAGTCAGGAAATTTAATTTTATAGAAATTCCCTAGGAAAACCTCTGACAGATACATCAAGCTTTTACTTTTTAATTGATTTTGTAATCATCCATGCATTGACCTTCCTCTAGTATGTATTGATAATTGTCTTTGAGTAAGTAAATTATTCAAAGTATTTACTGTTGAACCTAGTAGAATCTAGGCTTACTTGGAATATAACTATATGTCGATATAGCTTGGAATATAACTATAGTGGCTACAACCTACAAATAGCCTGATTTCTAATTTTTCCTTTAAAGTTTACATGTAAGGCAGAACAATTATGTAGTTCAAAAATGTTTATAAGTTGGAGGTTTTATATGGATCAACCTAATAATATTCACTTCTGTATCTTAGACCACAAGATATATAGTGATCGTATGAAACATTTGGCATATGGCAATTGCAAATATGGCTCCAGGGTGCTTTTCACTAGTCTTGAATCCAAGATATTATGGCCCTGTGTAGGTAAAGCATCAGAAACAGCAAACTTATACAGTGTATGCTTCATATATTGCATACATTAACTCATTTAATCTTCTCAGCAACTCCTTTAGGAGGTATTGCTTTTATTTTATAGATGAAGAAACAAGTACAGAGAGATTAAGAAACTTGCATAGGTCACCTAGTTGTTATTGAAATTTGTAACTAATGTATAAAACTGTATATTAAGAAATAACAGTTGACCCTTGAACAGTGTGGGAGTTAGGGGCGCCAACCCTGCTTGCAGTCACAAATCCAAGTGTAACTTACAGTCAACCCTCCCTATTCGGGGTTCCTCCATATTGGCAGTTCCACATCTGTGGATTTAATCAACCACAGATCGTGTAATATTGTAGTATTTATTATTGAAAAAATCTGCATATAAGTGGACCTTTGCAATTCAAGCGCATGTTGTTCAAGGGTCACCTGTACTTTATTTCTAATGCTTAAATATTTGTTTTCCTACAGATGGTATTGACAAAAATTGACAAATCTTCCAAGGGACATCTTTTAAAACAAGTCCTTCAGATCCAGAAATTTGTTGACACTAAAACACAAGGATGTTTTCCTCAGTTGTTTCCTGTAAGGTAAGAGTTGAATTGTCTTTATGTACTAACATATAACTTTATGTACTAACAACCTTTAGTATTAAATCAGTGTAGCTGAGGTATCACTTAAAATTAGAGGAGTTTGGAAGACTATGCACCATAATTTATTGGTACAACCCATCAACACTTTCATTTTTTTCTTCCCTCTATTCTTTCTTTTTTCTGCAGATTCTTGCTGAATCTTCCCTGTAGTATCTTCATGATCTTTCTACCTCAGCCTATTTCAACCCTAGACCACAGTAGAAGTGAAAACGTTTTACTTTTTAAATCACCTAAACAACAGCCATAATAAAGATACTACCATCTCCTTCTCAATTCTAAAGAAAAACAACTCATCTTTATGGTAGAAAGCTCATTCAGGCTGTGAAGGATAAGAATTTTCCTTTTAAAGGACGATGTGCAAAGAAGAAATGCTTCGTATAAGTTAGAATTAAGCAGCAGTAGCAGACAGGATGGTTATTTCCTGAGCAGCAATTTTTGAGATATTAGATGTGGTTTAGCAATGAAACATGAGTTTGTCTTTTCAGTGTACAGTTTGGGTACAGTAAGTAACCTATATACTAGCAAAAATGCAGTGCCATTTCCCTGTGATTTTCTGACTCTAACTTCTTTGAGGCACTATGATAGTTTCTATGAGAAAATAATGAAACCAAGTAGCACTTAGTTGTATATGAAACTGTCCTCTAAGCAGTCATTCTTCTTCCTACAAATCCAGATCACAATTAAATTGTTTGTAATTATGAACATGCCAGTTTAAATCCATCTTCATTCTTTCCTACGAAATGCTTTTCCCCCTTGTCTTACATTCAAGTATTTATCCTGTTCATTTGTCTGTGTCCCATATATACAGTGGAATCTCCTAGGGGCAGGAATGAAATCCTAATTCTTCTTAGAGCCCTGAGCATTGTCATAGAAATATATCTGTTTCTTTTAAACATTTAATAAGAAGGAAGTGAGACTTCATCTAAAAAGGCAAAACAAACATAAGATGGGCAAATTATGGCCTAACAGCAGCATTTATTGAAAAAAAATGTTTTAGTTGACTGTAAGCTGAGTTTAATAGTATAATGGGACTGGGGAAAAATTGACAATGTTTTCTTGAGCTACATTAGTAGAATTATAGTGTTCAAAACAAGGGAATGATCAAACAGTAGTCTCACACTGCTATGAGCTGTATGCTACCAGATCAATTGAGCTAGATTGTGGCTTGACATTAAGAACAACTAGAGCTATCTGAAAACAGATGGTCTTGGGGGAGGTTATGTCACTAGATCATTCAAAACACTTAATTGATCCACAAAGTAAGCATCCCTGTTTCACAGATACGATTACAAGTCGGAGAAATGAAGTAAGTTACAGAGAGGTATTTGCTGAAATAGAAAGAGCATGAAAAAAAAAAAGCATGGACCTCAGGGTCAGACAGCCATGGTTTTGCATGGTTCCTCTACTTCTTGGCAGTAGCTTTTAAGCAACTTATTTCATTTTCTGAGTAAAAAAATATGACAGTTAGAAGGATTAAATAAAATGCATTGTGACTGATGGACACACATTAGCCACATAATAAATGTTAGTTTCTTTCCTTCCCAAAGGTCAGTCAGTCAGTGAATGGCAGGGTTAGGCCAACAACCCAAACTATCAGATTCTCAGTACTTTTTAGAGGCATACCCTTCTTTAGCTGTGCCAGCATTTTCTGCTGCATGACCTTGGAATCACTGTGCCACTGTATCACTAAGTGACTGAGGCACTGCAGAAGCCACACAGCACTCAAAGTCTTAAGAATTGAGACACACGCAGGAGGCTGCTGGCTTTCAAGAACTTCAACATTCACCATACCACAGTGACAACATACAGGAAGTTGTCAGGTTGTACTCTGTAGTTCTCAAAACCCAATTCAGAAAGTAGAGTTGTTTATACTGCTTGCTCTTATTTGCTTGACCAAGTCCCAGTACATCCCTCCAAAAGAGAATTTGGCCTATTCACAGAATAATTATTATAAAGTAAGTCAGGTTTTATTTCCTTGTCTTCCTGTATGATCTTGGTAGGAGAAAGGTGGAAGTGTGGGTAGACATGTAGTCCAACAGGGTTTGGCCTTTAAGCCTGTTGGCAAAAGTTAAGTGCTAACCTTCATGTCTGAACTCTGCCCCAGCTGAGAAGAGAAATAAAATTGGTGAAAGACCCCTAAAGATTGATGCTGGGATCAGTCTGTTTTTATAAATGGTATGGAAGAAATATATAAGTAGGCACAATATAATTGTTTCTGTGGTTTTCAAGCAAATGAGAACTGAATCTTAAGGACAAGAAAATCATATGAGTTAACAGAAATGTTGCAAATCAGTTCACGGTGCCATGGTTAGTGTGTGGACTATCCAACTTGTATCGCTCCTTTAAACCGTACATGTGCAACTTCAGCTATAACTGAGAATCATTATGGGCTGTTCTCAAGTAGGCAGCTTTGGTCAAAAGTCTAAAATGCTGTACTTTATCAAAAAGAGAATTAGCAATACAGCAGAAAATATTTTACCTGCTTTATATACAGGTATACACCATACCTGTATCCATAAACGTCATAGTGTTTCCATAAAAGTCCACGTATCCCAAGAAACCATGTGTTCACTTCCATGCTGACAGATGGATGAAAGGATATGGATGGATACAGTAAGATAGATCTAATAATAGACACAATAATGCTGACGATTTTTTTTAAAAATCATGAAAAAAGGTCTACATTATCATGGTAATTGAATCTTTGAGACAAAAAGAACAAATTAAAGAAATCAGAATTTTAGTCTGGGAAATAAAAAGCAAAACAGAAGATATTCCAATGGCATTTTTCACAGAAATAGAACTAACAGTCCTAAAAGCTGTGTGGAACCACAGAAGACCCTGAATAGCCAAAGCAATCTTAAGAAAGAACAAAGCTGGAGGCATCACACTTCCTGATTTCAAACTGTGTTACAAAGCTATAGTAATGAAACAGTACGGTATTGGCATAAAAACAGACACATAGGTCAGTGGAACAGAATAGAGAGCCCAGAAATAAACCCATGCATATATGAGCAATTAGTTTACAAAGGAGCCAAGAATATACAATGGGGAAAGGACAGTCTCTTCAATAAATGGGGCTGGGAAAATTGGACAGCCACATGCAGAAGAATATGTTAAGACCTGAAACCATAAAACTCCTAGAAGAAAACAGGCCCTAAGTTCCTTGACAGCAGTGTAGGTGATCAGTTTTTGGATCTGACTCCAAAAGCAAAGGCAACAAAAGCAAAGATAAGTAAATAGGACTACATTAAACTAAAAGCTTCTGCACAGCTTTTAGTTTTAAAAGGAAATTATCAACAAAATGAAAAGTCAGCCTACTGAATGGGAGAAAATATTTGCAAGTCATATATCTGATAAGGGGCTAATATCCAAAATATATAAAGAACTCATACAACTCAATAACAAAAAAAAATCGGGGCTTCCGTGGTGGCGCAGTGGTTGAGAATCTGCCTGCTAATGCAGGGGACACAGGTTCGAGCCCTGGTCTGGGAAGATCCCACATGCCGCGGAGCAGCTAGGCCAGTGAGCCACAACTACTGGGCCTGTGCGTCTGGAGCCTGTGCTCCACAACAAGAGAGGCCGCAATAGTGAGAGGCCCACACTTCGCGATGAAGAGTGGCCCCCACTTGCCACAACTAGAGAAAGCCCTCGCACAGAAATGAAGACCCAACGCAGCCAAAAATAAATAAATAAATTAATTAATTAATTAATTAATCGGATTAAAAAAATGGGCAGAGGATCTGAATAGACATATTTCCAAAGAGGACATACAGATGGCTAACAGGTATATGAAAAGATCCTCAATATCACTAATCATTATGGAAATGCAAATCAAAACCACAGTGAGATATTACCTCACACCTGTTAGAATGGCTATTATCAAAAAGACAAGAAATAACAAGTATTGGCAAGCATGTGGAGAAAAGGGAATCCTTGTGCACTATTGGTGGGAATGTAAATTGGTGCAGCCACTAAGGAAAACTGTATTAAGATTCCTCAAAAAACTGAAAATAGAACTACCATGTGATCCAGGAACTACACTCCTGGATATATATCTGAAGAAAATGAAAACATTAATTCGAAAAGATATATGCACTCCCATGTTTGTTACAGCATAGCCAAGATATGGAAACAACCTAAGTACCCCTCGGTGAATGAATGGATAAAGAAAATGTGGTATTATACGGTTGACCCTTGAATAGTGTTAGGGGTTAGGGGCTCTGACCCTTGGCCCAGTCGAAAATCCAAGTATAAGTTATAGTCGACCCACTATATCCACATTTTCTCCAAATCCCTGGATTCAGCCAACCAGGTGTAATGCTGTAGTATTTACCATCGAAAAAATCCACGTATAAATGGATAAATGCAATTCAAACCCATGTTGTTCAAGGGTCATTGTGTATACACAAGTGGAATACTATTCATTCACAAAAAAGAAGGAAACCTTGCCATTTGCGACAACATGGATGGACCTTGAGAGCATTATGCTAAGTGAAATAAGTCAGAGAAAGACAAATACTGTGTGATCTCACTTACATGTGGAATTTAAAACAACAACAACAACAAAACAAGCTCATAGATGCAAAGGAGAGATTGGTGGTTGCCAGAGGTAGAGGTTGGGGGTAAGAGAAATGGGTGAAGGTCAGAAGGTACAAACTTCTAGTTCTAAAATAAGCCGTGGGGATGATGTAATGTACAGTATGGTGACTACAGTAATACTATATTGCATATTTGAAAGTTGCTAAGAGAGAAGATCTTAAAAGTCCTCATCACAAGAAAAGAAAATATTTTTTAACTATAAATGGTGACGGATTTAACTAGACTTATTGTGGTGATCATTTTGCGATATATACAAATATCAAATCGTTGTACCCCTGAAACTAATATAGTGTTATGTGTCAGTTATACTGCAATAAAAAACATAACAAAACAAACAAAAAAACACTTTTAGTCTGGAAAATAAAAGGCAAAACAGTAGATGTGAAATTTTTAGAATCATGAAGGACATAGATCCGATAATGTGGATCTCCAGATTTAGAATACTTCAAGAGGCTGGGGGAAGAGAGGAAAAGTAGGACAGATTAAGACATTCTGTTTCATACATGGAACTCACAAGAGTTTGTAAACAGATTTTGAGTTAGATTAATTCAGATCTGTTACTACCTCTGAAGTAAGGAAGAAAATGATTTTGCTTTTTTTCTTTTTTTTTCACAGTGCTGTGACCTATTCTGGAATCCATCTCTTGAAATGCTTTATAGCAAATATAACAGGAAATCTGAAGACTAATGGCTTCCAGTTTAGCTGAAGATTCAAAATTGTCTATGCCAACTGAAGTTAAAGACTTAGAATTTCAACATTGTTTTAAATGTTGTGTATCTGTAACTTGCAGAAGGATCACTTCAGCTTTAAAACCTGCATATTCCCAAAGCAAGAATGAATTTGTGTCTGCAGCGGGGGAAAGGTTTATACATGATTGAATTATGCTGTTCATTAGAAGAGATACCAGCCGTTTTTCCTATTTTAACAAACTGACAAACAAGAGCATATAGAGGTCCATAAAATGAAAATCTGTTTCCTACCGTGTAGACAAGGGTTTCCCATATTATTTATTGGGTTTTTGTCTTTTAAAGGAATGTCTATTATGTATATTTTTAAAAAATATTACAATGGACTAGGTAAAAAAGGGGCTACTTTTCTGTTAAGCACTAATAGGTAGGTTGAAGATAAATTCTTATATGTATGGCTATAACTTATCTTTTTTTAGAGATCTTATTTGAATATAAAAAAAATTATTCTTGATAAAATTTCAGTCGGTCCATAGTGGAAATACCAGTTATTTCAGGCTGGGGTCAGTCACCTTCACAGGGTTCAGAATCAGAAGACCAGAATTCAAGTTCCAGTTCTCATATTTATTATATGTTGGACGTTGGGCAAATTACTTGAGTTCTCTGAACTTCTTTTATAACTCTACCTCAGAAGCTATGAAGATTAAAATATGAAAAGGACATCTGCATATTGTACGTATTTGTAAAGCAAAACCAACTTAAGTATATAGCAAAATTCACAGGTAGATTTATCACAGAAAACATACTGTCATGGAGGAAGTAACATTTTATCTAATGAAAGACCAAAAAAAAGTTTTAGGTGAGAAAAGTGATTTGCAAAGGGCAAGAGAAAAATGTTGATCGGACAGTTTATAATTGGTTCGTTAAGATTCAGAATGGAAAGACAAAGCCTTACTTTGAACTAATGTTAATGGAAAATATTTTTGTGAAGATGCTACTGACCTATTCATATAAGTGGCTCAGCTTTTCAAAGTGAGGCTGAATATTAAAATGTTACAGCAATAGCACTGGATAAAAAATTAACTCTGTAAAACAACTTTGTGACTTTTTTAGAAAATTCAATTCTGGATATGTTTTCAGTTTTATAGTTAGTAGTGCTGGTTTATTCTCATCAGCAGTGGTTTAAGCTTAAAAAAAACAAAACAAAAAACTTTTAAGGGTTTCCCTGGTGGTGCAGTGGTTAAGAATCTGCCTGCCAATGCAGGGCACACGGGTTCGAGCCCTGGTCTGGGAAGATCCCACCTGCTGCGGAGCAACTAAACCCATGCACCACAACTACTGAAGCCCATGTGCCTAGAGCCCGTGCTCCACAACTAGAGAAAGCCTGCGTGCAGCAACGAAGACCCAATGCAGCCAAAAATAAATAAATTAAAAAAAAACTTTTAATATACGCATTCACCAAGTAAAATATATAACAGAATTTCTTAAATGTCATCTTTCTGCCTGCCAGTGTTTTTTTACTGCTTGTCTTAGCCTTGGTTCTGGTTCTCCTAAAAGCATGGCCCAAGACAAAAGCTTGCGTCCAATAGTTTACTGGGGATGTGATCCCAGGGAACAGGAGTGAAGGGGAAATGAAACAGATGGCAGGAAAGCCAATCAAGGATGCATCGAGTTGGAAACAACATAGTACTAGGGCTTGATCTTGAGGAGCCTTATGAAATGTGCCTCTGAATTGTCTTTGAAGGGGGGTTAGAGGATGGCCCCACACCTCTCTCAAGTTGTATATGCCCAAATGCCTAGCAGTTCCTGTAGCTTGTCAGAAGCCAGGAGGCAAGGTGCAGTTGCCCAGTCCTGCTTGAAACTGGTTGCCATACTAGTGGCTCAAGTAAGAGGCCAAGAGGATTTGAAGTGACATATGGGAGGTCAACCACACTGCTCTTAAAATGACCAGAGTGTTTTAATGCCACCCGAAGTGATTAAATTGGTATTCACTATGATGACGCTAACAGTATTTTCTAATCTAATTTACTGGATAAGTTATGGGTTTGTATATTTAAGATTTCACTTTTAAAATTTTAAAACATTTGAATTTAAGTTGTTTGGAAAAACTAACATATAGAATACTATGTTCCTTATATATAAATTATCATTTTATGGACACATGAAGCTCTTTACATTTTTCCCAGAATTTTAAGGGGCAGATGGGATAAGGAGGAGATAAAGAAACATACTCCAAAGGAACATTAATGAAGTAGAAAAAAAATGCTAGGCTTATGGTCTAATCCAGTTTTACCTTAGACAATTCACTGAACCACTCTGTTTTTTCCAGTGAAGGATGATCTCCAAAGCCTCTTCCAGCTGTAAAAGTTTATGATTCTTGGACAATAATGCCACTTCAGATGGAGGGACCTAAGCCCAGGGAAACCTACTAGCTCCACACAACTAGTGGAGGCATATGCAAATAAAGTAGACGCAAGACCAGACCTTAAATCTTAGAAGCTGGTGGCTATTTCTAGACTTGTCATGAATGAGACTTCCTTGGTATTGTCCATGTTTTAAAGCACTAAGTAGCTCTACCACCTGGTAGGAAACCAGGAGAAATATAAACAATAAAAAGTGGCTAGAGATTGATTAAGAACTCTGAATTAAATAGGATATTTAGCAAGGCTTCAGAAAAGGAAGCTAAACCAGCATTTATCTAACTTTGCATTTCGGGATACTTGCATCAAAATCACCTGAGCCCCTTAATAAAAATGCAGGCTTCTGGTCCTATCACCTACCCATATTTATCGATCTCTTTGGAAGGGACCTGCATTTTTAAACAACCCACCAAGTGATTCCCAAAACATCCTACAGTTTGAGAACCTCTGATACAGTATTGTAGGTTAAGTGGGAAAATATACAGAAAGCAGATGAGGAAAGAACAAGGCCAGATAAAGAACAAAAAGGATGCTAAAAAATGATAGGATGGCTGAGGAAAGGAAGGATGCAGTATATACTAGGGCACTGTTTCATTTTTCTATAAATTACTGTATATAAACAGAAAACTTAAGCCTACAACCTGCTGAACAAATAGCTTATTAACCTAATTCTAGAAAACTAGAACATTTGAAAGATACCTCAAACTTCACATCATTATTTGAAAATATGTAAGATTTACCTTCTCAGAGCAATTGTATGAGCAACATACAAATAATCAGATGACAACATCAGCACCAAATTATGAATTTATTTTTAGCCTCATTGGGTTGGTTGATTTTGTGTCTCCTTAGCTTTATCTTTTCATCTAACTTTCTCACCTACTTCTACTTTGTGTATAACCATAAGTCATTTTACATCCTTTTTGGAAAAAATTTTATTTGTACTCAGTCGCTAGCACCCAAATAAATAAATAAACCAAAGCCCCCACAAACTTTGTAGAACTCCAAAAGCATTTTAATATGCCCTCCTATGCGGTAAGGTTAACAAATGAAGTGAAATAATGGTTGTGACCACTCCCTGGTAATAGTGGCAAAACCTCGATGATAATTCTAACATACAGAAAACGGCACAACTGTTAAAAGCTACAAACCTTGGTGTTCAGAAGAGCACTTACCTACAATGGAGCCATGAAGGCTAAAGTGACCTTTTTGGTGATTCCTTGCTACTCCCCACCCCTGCTCCCCATTTACCTAAGGCACAGTGTAGGTTTTGCAAACCTAATTATTCAGGTCCTAATTTAAGTCAAAAATTGACTGTTAGTCAAATATTTGTCAGTTAAATGACACAAAGCTATGACAAGTGTTTACTGAACTAAAATGAACTGCTCTACAATGTTGCACTTAAGCAGCTCCTCTGAGTCCAAATGGTACTTCCAGATCTCAGCTGTTCTACTTAGAACACTGGAGCAGTTGGTTAACCAGTTAAAAGTCTCACATATGAGCATCTAAACTCCCATTAAAGCAAAAATATCATCAATGTCGTCTGTCCCCTTAGTGATTCCTGATGTATTATGTTTATTTATTTGCATCATTGTCCAAGAATCAGTTTCATTTTCATTGCTTTCTATAAGATTTTCATGAATTTGTTTCTCCTTAGTTTGTATGACAGGACTTGAAACTCTTCTACTCAACACTTGCTTATTGTTAGGGTAGAGATCAGGTGTACGAACTGTAGGGTGTGAGAGTCTCCCTTTAATGATATCGGTAGCACTCTGAGTCCCTTGAGGGGGCTGCTGGGTTTCCTTTAAAAGAGTCGACTGCAACTTTCTCTGTGGTTTCCTTCGTTTCAATGAAAATTTATTCTGTGATCTTCTTTGTCTCAGATGATCCTTCAAAGTTTTGCTACCTGAGCCATGAAGAAGGCAGTTGCAAATTGATGTTTTTATGCACTCTAGTTTCTTTGGCAAACTTTAAGACAGAGAGAGGAAAAATTGGAGATTGTTAAGATGCAGAAAAACATTCTCAGAAACTTTTGTCTCCTTTTTACCAACTTCCAATTGAAAAATATATAATTTATAAGTCCTATGCCTGTGTACAACTCCAGAATTATAAGGAAAAATAAGGAAATAGGAGCTTCAACCCAAGTCTGTGTTTTCAGAGCACAACTTCCCTCTGATTTAGATTGTGAGCAAATGTGTCCCCATTATGTTTCCAAAGTAAAGTAGCTCCTACAAGCAGCAAGGTAACTGAATGGTGAGATACCTCCATATTTTAGTGCCAGAGCTCTTCCCCGATAATTGCTAATCTGTTCATAATATAATAGGAATGGAACTGGGGAAAAGATGAATCACAAATAGAAAAATTGCTAGGATGCATCAACCCACTTCTGGATTAACAGCTTCATATTACAGCAGGAAAGGAACAAAGAAAAAGGACTAAAAGTGAAGAGGGAGTTTATGTAAAATGAGAAAACAGGGCTCCTGGCATAGACATAATGACAGCCTTGAGCTACCCTAATTGTGATTCATATATCATCTTCAAATTTGGGAATTTGGAACTCAAATGGCCAGTTATTTTAGGTGTTTTGCTTTTGAATAGGGTACACTGCCACAAGGTACATCGGTACCCTGCTAACTGCCTGTTTGTGATAGACTGCAAAAGATTAGCATGAGCCTGTACCTCCTACCCTACCCTCTTCCTTTTTAAACAAATATAGAACTTTGAGGAAGCCCATTTCAATGTACTAATTCATGATCTCTGTTTCCAAACCATTTTGTCTTACCATAAGCAGTAATCTTTAATTGAGGAGAGGGTAGGTGTACTTCCCAATTGAAGTGGAAATAGGAAGAATGAAAACAGAAGGATCAGAGGATCTGCACTGAGTTCTAGATCTCCAGCTCTAATACCCTGAGTAAAATCCTCTATTTCCTCTTCTATATAATATGAATAATACTACCTACCTCACAGAGTTATTGTGGACATTAAATAAACTTCAAATGTACTACAAATATGTTACTGAAACAGCAAAACAGGGCAGAATGAAAGAACACTATATTTTTGTGGGGTGCAAAATAATGGTCTAATCAAATAACTACCAGTTTCTTACCCTCTGCATTAACTTTTAATTATCATCTCTGCCTCATCTACCTCTGACTTTACATGCAGTCTTGAACAGAACACCTCCATCTTAGGCTGAGTTTCTACTCTAAAATATAATGTAAAAACCCTTAACTTCCCCAACAGCTTTTAATGAAAACTTGATATAAAACCTTCAATATATATCATATTTTTTACTAAAATAGGAATATCTTTTCCATAAATTTTTAAAGAAAATTTAACAAATTTTAGACTGTGATTCACCCACGGGAACCATTATAAAGCCCTGAATAGATACAGTAAGTCCCCTACATACAAACGAGTTCCATTCCGAGAGCATGTTCTTAAGTCCAATTTGTTCATCAGTCCAACAAAGTTAGCCTAGGTACCCAACTAACACAATCGACTATATAGTACCGTACTGTAACAGGTTTAACAAAACTGCACTTTGAGTAGATCTCAATTTTACACTACTGGACATTAAAAAGGCTAACTTGAATATATATACTTTTGCCCTATATGATAATAGAAAAAGTAAAGAAATATAATTTTTGTAATGTACCTACCTATAGCCTTGAGCTTCCACATGTTTAAGCCGGTTACTTTTAAGAAGTTTATTACCCAGAAAGGTGGTCTGAGCCTTGAGTTTTTTGCTCCTACACCACAGAATTGCCATTTGGATCTCTTCAGAAAGTTGTACAAAAGTCTCAGTTTCTCGGAATCTTTGCACAAGACTTTTTACACAGGGAGTTCCTATTGCTTTCCGAGAAGAACGTTTGGTTGCCTTTAGTTTGGATTGAGAACATTTAAACTCAAAACTGTTCTCCTGAAATATGGAACGATGAGAAAAATATATTGGATTTGTTACTGACTTATATAACAACAGAGAGAAGTTGACTCACAGACTATAAAAGTTTGAAAATATGTCTTTTTAAAAGAAGGAAAAAAAGTTTTTTCAGCTCACTACGCTTTCCTTTCTTCTTCTTTTTTTTTTTTTTTTTTTGCCATGCTGCTCGGCTTGTGGGATCTTAGTTCCCCAACCAGGGATTGAACTCGTGCCCCCTGCAGTGGAAGCGCAGAGTCCTAACCACTGGACGGCCAGGGAATTCCCTTCCTTTTTCTTAAAAATGTTTTTATTCACTGCTCCAAACACAAGATTTTTTCCCCTCCGTGCTACAACAGATCCCATCTATAGCTGAATTCAGCTGTACACAGGTAACAATATAAATATTTGCATACATATCTATTTATTTAACCTATACATATGAATAAAACTCCACATGATTATGGTGAAAGCCTATCTAGTGGGAAAAAAAACCACTGAAGAGCCCTCTTCCTCTAATACTGGACTACCACAACTTGTTTTTCATTTATTTCTATATCCTGAGTCACCCTCCTCAATGATGGGTCATAAATGTTATTGAAAACATGTGAAAATGGGGATGATTGCTGAATGTATGTTAAAAATGCTTAACTGAGCAACATTTCCAACTCCAGTTCAACCATCTTTTGATGTGGCACCTTTGGTCTCTTCAACCTCATCTTTCTATATCAAGTCAAGTTTGAATTTTATCAACTTTTACTGTTTATTGAAATATGCCACCTACTAGGTCTGCTTCCATCCTCTGTTCAAAACTTACCTTCTTCCAAATTTCTCACTCTCAAGAACATAAAGCAGTAGAAAATATGAAAGCAGAGACCTATCAATACTTTGTGTTGGTGATCCATAAAAGTTTGACCTAAAAGCAAGCTAAGCATATTGGTGCTAAACGCTAAAAATATGGTAGTCATTGGTCATGAATAAGAGGGATGCTGGAAGCAGCTCACCTAGGAACAGGTGGACGGACTGCAGAAAGTTTCAAGAGTCACAGAGAGCCGTAGTTATTAAGAGAGAGCTGACGAAACTATTTGGAGGACTGGTGTAATGATAAAGGACAAAGACTATGAAACCAAACTGCCTGCATTCAAATCCCAGTTCTGCCCCATATCTGCTGTGTGGCCTGCGCAAATTTCCTGTCCTTTCTGTGCCTTAATTTTCTCATCTGAAATATGGAAACAGTAATAATAGCACCTACCTCACAGGGCTTTTGCAAGGATTATATGAGTTAACACATATACAGTGTTTTGAACAATGCCTGGCAAAGAGTAAATGCAATGTAAGTATGATGATGATGATATCTTCCTCTGGAACTTGTGAATCGGACAAAATATAAATGCAAACTGGAATCCTTGTAAGCCTTCAAGAAAGTACTGACTCATTAGAAATGATTAAGAATTCTTGAATCGAATGGAAGAAATAACCCATGAAGGAACCCAGAAGAAAGCAATTTTGAAAAGAGAAAGGATAAAAGAAGTCAAGAAGTTACTGATGAAAGAGGATGACATTGATGTACTTATCCATGTGAGGTCCAGAACAAACAGAATTTGCAGACACTGGCCAAGGAGAGGAATCATGTTAAAGCTCGAACGCTGACAGGAAGAAACAAATAGAAGCCTCATGACAAAGGATGAGGATGACGATAATGACGATGAAAGTAGCTAACAATATCTAACACCAATTAAATGCTTACCACACTTTAGACTCTGTGCTGAACACTTTACATGAACTAAAACTGGCACAACCCTATGAGGTACATACTGTTATTAGAAACAGAGGTATGGACAGGCCAAGAAACTTACATAAGTCACAGAGCTAGTACAAACCAAAGCCAGGACTCAAACCACTTCTGTCTGACTGTAAAGCCCATACTCTTAAGCTGCAGTACAATCCACTCCTATGATGGAGCCTAGGATCACTTTAAAATTCTAGCAAAACTCTTAGTAAAAATGTTTCTGAAGGCATTGTATTAACTGAATTAACTAGATGCACTCAAATCCCTTGGGAATGCCTCTAGTCATTCAGAAACACTGAGAACTAAGATGGCAGTACTCTTAGAGCTGGGGATAAAAACAGAAGATTCAGTCTGTGCCGCTGGTAAGTGGCATCTACTCTACAAATTAGCAGAAATCATAAGCTATATTAAAATAAGCCAGACAAACCTGAATAGCTTTGTGTTTCAGCTGTTTGCAGAAAGCCCTCACGTCAAATTCTGATGACTTTTCTGTGAAGATGGAAAGACCACAGATACAAAAACTTAGGCATACTATTTTCAAGTCAACAAATTCTTAAGTGCATGACTACATTTCTTGCCAAATTACTACAAGAGAAACAAAGGGAATTAAGCAAGCAAAGAACTATGAAGCAACAACAGAAACAACTTTATATGCTCAAGCTGAGAAAACACAGGTATTACCATACCTCTCTAAGAATAACCAGAATTAAAATTAAGAAAGATGCTGAATTTCTTCCTACACAATGCATGACTACATTGTAATTTCAAACGTTTTTTTGTTTGTTTTTTTAGAGTATGTGCCATATCAAAGCAAATTACCTTTTAAGATTTTCTTATTCTTTACTGGCTGTCCAAGATCCACATTATTCTGAATATTGATCTTCATTTGTTTAGCTTTTTTGGAAATTCCAAGTAATGGTTCTTCACTGGACCTCTGTGATCGCTCTTTTGTTAAAAATAGTTTATTTAGCAGTTTAGTTACTCCTTTAGCTGCAAAAGCTGTAGGCATTTTTTTCTTAAAGATTTCAAAGTAGGGCTCTCCTAAAAATTCAGCAATATCAGAAGGAAAGGTAAAACCTTTGAAGTAAGGCAATGGTTGAATCCTGGAGACCTCTTGAAGTAATCCAAACAATGGCTCATATAAAGAAACCAGCCTTTTTAAAACATCTTTATAGAGAACCCTAGAGAAAGAAGTAGGATCTCATGAATTAGCTAGTAATTATCATTTGCAGATTATATAACAATAAGAGAGTCAAAGCTGAAAATAATGCCTGTCAATCTGCCACTATAGATTAAAAAAAACGCTAAAGCGGACACTTGCAAAGAGCTAGATTAGTCCAGCCTAAACAGAAAAATGCAAGTACAAAATGCTATATAAAACCAAATAAAGTACTACATGGAGAGATATCTCAAAAGATGTGCCTCAAAATCTTAAGTGTGGTTTTATCTAGACGATGAGATTTTAGGCAAATTTCAGGGTCTTTGCATTTTTTCTATTTTTTAAAGTTTCTTAAAATAACCATGTATTATTATAATCAGCAAAAATCAAAGCTATTTTCATTATAGGAATAATGAAGGTTTGACATTTTAAAATAATATGATTAGTAATTCTAACACTGTTAGTGCTAAAAACAAGCAGAATAAAAACTAAGATGATTGGAAATAGTACTTGAGATATCCAGGTTAAGATATCAAAGCAAGGTTTAGAGAGAATTTTCTCTCTCTTTTTTTTGGTTTTCATTCAAATTAGAGCTAATCACCCCAATTCTTTAAAATGGCCAAAAATAGGTCTCCTTATAAATATGGGCAGATTTTGAATCCAATTATCCATCAAATAAGTTTCATAATATATATTGTGAGCTGCAAGGGAAGGGCTCTTTGGTTTGCAACTAGTATTATCAGTGTTCTTTCCATCAACTAACTATGGCTCAAAAAGCAGTGGTGGTTCAGGTGGAAGAAAGGAATCTAGAAAACATAAGGAAGGTCATTGCCATTAAAAATTAGAAACCTAATGGCAGAAACAAATGATACAGACTGCTCAGGAACACCTTCATTTTAAATGGCCCAGCTGCTGAATGATTAGAGGAACCTTTTTTTTTTTTTTTTTAATTCCAGCTGCTAATCCTAGGAATTCATTTGCCTAGTTGTTTAGTGTTGAGGTGATCTCATGGATTCAGATTCAAAGCCTAATCCTTTGACATAACCATCAACACTTAGCTTCCCAATCTACCCCAAATAAACTCTGATCAAATGAAGAAACAGAATTCCTGCACCTTCAGCATCCCATGGGAAAGCAAATATGAAAACTACTAATGAGAAACTTAGTCTGAGTTAGAGAAATGAAGGATTTCAAAGGTACATACATACATACCATAACCTGCTCACCAGCCCAACCATCACAAGGTTTAAAATAATGAATTCTTGCAAACCTAGATGTTTCACAGTCAAGCTGGAGAATCAAGTTAAAGTTGGAAAACAGAATCAAAGGAATTTAGGTTTTTTTAAGTTACATTTATGAAAAAAACAGACTGGAAGTAGAAAGAATTTTCTTGAAGGAACTAAAACCTTAAAACATGTTCTATTTAAGTCATGGAAGCTTAAAAATAAAGTAATATACACTCTGCTAGAGGAAAAATAAAGTAATACACACTCTGCTAGAGGTCTCATTAATAAATTTAGTTTCTAAGATTAAGAATTTCTAACAGTCAATGCCCTTAGGATAATACATACTAGGTAGAGACAGAAGTCTCTGGCAATGGCTATATCAGGCAAATCCCAGGAAAAGGAAGCCAAAGAGCAAAATTTTAAGAATTCCCATAATTTATAACTCCTACAGACTCCCTAGCTTTCAAACAGAAATACTATTAAATATATCCCAACAATTCCAATTCAGAAGAAGGTACTTTAGTTGATTCAAGGATACAGAAATGTCTTGCAGCAACAGTCCAACAAGCGAAGTAGCAACTTGCAGGCTCCCAAAATCTTCATCAACACCAGTTCCACCACTGGTTGGCTAGGGATGACACACGCTTTGGTATTTACAGGTTGATTTTCACTTGGCAAAAATAGAGAAGCACATTACTTTCATTCTTAAATATAAAGCACTTATATAGCAATTTTCAAGTGCAGACTTGCTTTAAGCTCAATTTGAGGTAGTTATGTTTAATAATGACTCACTGAAGTTGACTGACACTTATGTTTCAAAATAATCTACCATGACCCAGATTTCAGTGTCACACTATTCCCTCCCACTGGCCGACAGAGGGAGATTACCACAAAATACCAGGGGCCCTTTGTTGAAACAAATTTGTACAGCTAAGGTATAATTGTTTATATTCTAACAATAAGTGAAGAAAGTCTAAAGCAAGGTCACAGCAAGACACTGGGTTCCCATTCCCAGCCCACCAAAAAGCCCATTACAAAGCAACTGGACCACTTACTTAGAAGAAAATGACTCAGAGAGATCTTGAATTGAACCTTCCAAATTCATGTTTTTCAAGCGTTTTAAACATTGTTCAACCTGAAAGGGGAAGAGCAGCTCAAATTCACATGTTTATGTGTGACACAGACAAAGCCACTGATGTGACCAGGAAAACAAAGAAATACAAAATTTCAAAGTATGGAAATACACTCAATACCAAAGAATACCTTTTTTTAAGGGTAAAGAAACCCATAGCCCAAAGCAATTGCTTCTGGTTAAAAATTTGAAATTTATCCAGCCAAATAAATTTCTCAAATCAGGTTATGACTAAGAATTTATTGTACTACATGCCAGGACGTGCTTGATGCTATAAAGGGGACCAAGGTTAAGTATAAGATTATTCTCAAGATTATATTTTTCTGAAGCAACATGATTTCTAATAGTGAAACTATTAAAACAAGATAGTAAATTATTAAGTACTAAATTTCAACAGTCTGTAAGTGCCACAGACATAAGGGATCAAGTGATAGAGGGATTGGGCATTGTAAACATACAGGACCAGGTGAGCAAAGGCTCAGAGGAGGGAACGAATGTGGTGAGTAGGAGAACTCAGAACAGTTCAGGCTGTCTGAAATACAAAATATATGAAGATGAAGACCAGAGAGAAGCCTGAGTTAAGGAAAACTGAAGAGGCCAGATCACGGGGGATCTTGTAAGTTAACCTCAGAGGCTTCCTCTTTATTCAGGAGACAATGGAGAACCATTAAAAATTAAAGCTGTGTTTTAGGGTGATTAACCTGGCTTTGGTACACATGAATATGCCAGAGTGGAGGAAAGACTGGAAGATGAAAGATCAGTCAGAATTGCAAGACAACTAAAAATTGACAAGGTCTGAAAAAAGAAATGGCAGCCAGAACTAAAAAGGGCCTAGATGCAGAGAAAGTTTTGACTGATCAGTTGGCCGGATAGGAGAGCTACGTAAAAGAAAGCAGCAGAGAAAACAGAACACCAAATTTTTCTGACTGGATAATTATTCGCAACTTGGAAGCCGGGAGGAGAAATACGTATGTTCAATCTGAGATGGTAAGTTTGGTTTTGGCGTTAAAGACTCAGAAGGAGATAAAAGCTGCCCCAGAGAAGAAAACTTAAGAAAGACCATGATCCCAAATCTTTCTTTGATGAAAAATCTTCATCTTTTTTGCCTTAAGTAATGGGAGTGGAAAACTAACCAGAGAGCATGAATCTGTAAGGTTAGAGACTATGTCTGTCTTTTTCACCCTGTACACCTAGCATGAAGCACAGTGCCTGGCACATAGAAAGTTTCAAAAATACTTGGAGAATTAATAAAATGAATGAACGAATGGACACATAAGGAACTCAGGTTAGGAGGCTCTACTCTGTGGTGTAGTCCCTGAGCTGGAGGGCCCAATTTTGTCTTAAACTCCAAAAGTTACACAAAACCACTTTACACAACTTGTTATATACTCATTAAATATATTACCGATTAGATTATATACCCCACAATAAATAGACCGCAACTTTGTTCTTTTTATGATTTGGGAATTTTGATTATGGTCAGGAAAATTGTTTCTTAATCCAAAACTCTGTCTTGATCAAATTACTCAATCTTTAAACTAGGCAAAGGCATGGTACTTTATTATAGATTGCATATAATGAAGAAAATTTTTCATAAAAATTACCTACCTATAATAAGAAAAATAAATAAATAAAAAATAACCATAAAAACAAAAAATTACCTACCTACCAGAAACAAGACTGGGAAAGAATCCAACATAGTTCCTTTCTAAATAAACTTTTTTGAAATGCTTTCAGGGGAAAAAAAAAAAGCCCACATGCAATTGCAAGATGACCTATAAATCACAAGTAAGTTACTGCGATTAAGTTACAAAATACTAAATGGCAGTGTGATCTCCATCTTCATCAAGTAAACATGTTGAGTATTAAACACAGGGCTCCCTCCTTACCTGTTTGAGGGCCAAATGGGGCTTGTGGCGGCCCATTCTGTTGTGATTGCTGTAAAGGACTGCACATAATACATCTGTTTCTGCATCTAAGATTTGGCTCTTCAGTGACAGTGTAACGAGACAGCATTCTTTAATTACAGCTGCAATGCAAAGGTCTAAAGCAGAGGTGTTTCGTAAAACTTAATATGCATTTCTACATTAAGTATATTCTATAAAAAATACACTGAAAGAAGCATCTTTCCTTATGTTTAAGGAAATCAAGAACAAATTAACATAATCAGCCTCACCTGTAAGAACATAATTAATGTTTCCAAGTATGTGATAAGTGACACAGGAAGGAAGTGATCTTACAGTGACAGATGATATCAAGTCCAGGAAATCATTAAGAGAACATGTGTTAAAGTAGAATGTACATCTTTACACAACATTTTATCATGATTTTAATAATCTTTCATACGAATACTCTGCAGCCAGTCATTTGGTGTACACTTAACACTTCAAGTACCTTAAAGGTGGGACATGTTGTATAGTTCTCTACCACTTTAAGAATATATTCATAAGAGAAATCACTATAACAACTGGAAATTATATTACATAATGAATGTCTGACTGAACACGGGGTGCTTATTTAGTAAAACAAGGTCACAGCCTCCTAGTCTGAAAAAGCTGTCAATAGAGGATGGAGTAAATGTGTTCTCTATGGCTCTAAGGGTAGCAGTAGCATCCAAAGTGGCAGTAACACAAAGGAAGACTTACACACAACGTGGAGAACTTTCTTACTATACGAACTATTTGAGGCCAGAATGGGCTGCCTTTGGGGTGGGGAGAGACTTGGTGAATTTCCACGCCTAACAGAATCCTGTTAAAGAATCTTTGAATAGAGGAAGGGGTAAGATTAATCTGTAAACTGAGCAGGATGGATGGATGGGGAGGGGGATGTGATGATTAGGTAAGTTACAAGTATTTAATAATAACAGCTGTCATTTGAGTGTTTACTGTATCAGGCATTGTTCCAAATGCTTTACCTATAATGTTAATTCTTTCATCAGAACAGCTCTGTGAGGCAAGTACTATTTTTATCCCCATTTGAAAATGCGCTGAAGCCCAGAAAGGTTAAACAACGACATTCCCCACTCCTCACCCCAGCTCCAGCAGAGAGAAGAGCCAGGATTCAAACCCAGGCAATTTGGCTCCTGAGCCCAGCGTGTACTGCCCTACTGCCTAATAACGGCAATGCCACCGTACATTGATAGCACACTTTAGACCACGCTCTCCTAAATGACATCATTAGATCCTCCCAACAACCCGGTGATAGGGAAAACTAACCCCATTTTACAGATAAGAAACGGGGGATCCAGAAAGATTGCGGTTTAAGTGCAGAGTGCTTGA
This sequence comes from Balaenoptera acutorostrata, assembly GCF_949987535.1. NCBI lineage: Eukaryota > Metazoa > Chordata > Mammalia > Artiodactyla > Balaenopteridae > Balaenoptera > Balaenoptera acutorostrata. Next base: position 91,793,106 of record NC_080067.1, on the reverse strand, counting down.
GTGACGACCCGCAGCCTCTCAGAGGCAGAGGTCGAGAAAGACTGAGGGGTAACCACGGCACTTGGTGGCCTGAGTGAACGCAGGGTCCCCAGGCAACAATTTTTCCTGACGCTAGCTGCGTCCGCCCTCTTTCCCCATTTCGGTGCGGGGCTGGATCTTGGGCCTTCGGCGCCCCAGCCAGGCCCTGCGGTAGACTCGGTGGGTCCAGCGAGGAACGGCGATGCCAGGTGCCCTGCAAGATTCCTCAGCAAACTCCAGAGCCCAGGCCCCTTTCGGCCACGGCCCTGCGCAGCGTCCCGCGGGTTCCGGAAGTCCCGCCCCCACCCCACGCACGTGCGCCTGCCTGACGCCTCCTCCGGAAAAGCCTGCGCCCCTCGCCGGGCGCCTCACTCACCCAGCGCCGCGCCGGGGTCCTGTACGATCACTGCGCTGCGGCTCCCCGCCTTAGGGATCCTCACGCGGTTCCATGGTTCCGGGCCCGGCAGCAGCGCAGCCATCTTGGGAGGCAGGAGAGGGACTGGGCGAGACCCAGTGGAGCGACCGAAGGAGGGGCGATGAGCCGACGTCAGGGGAAGGTAGAGGGCAAGGGGTGGGGCGGGGGCGGGGAAAGGGGAGGGTCCTTCACGAAATAGTGGACCAAGTACGGTGAACCGGAAGAACCCACAGAGTCATCCAGCCCCTGGTCTCTTAATACCTGGCCGCGTATCAGAATTACCTGGGAGAATCTGGGGGAGCAGCATCCCGGTACTACTCAATCAGAATCTCGGAATGGGGCGAGGAATCCGCCTTGTGTTTATGCTTCCCCACGGGATTCTGAAGCACAACCAGTTTTGGAGCTACTTCAAGGTATTTTACAGATGTGGAAAGTGAGGCCCGCAGTTGAGTTGGTGCATACACCCCCATCTCCACCTCAACCATTAGCGGAAAAGGAAGACATGAAATAAAGAGGCTTATGCAAAGTGCGCATTTGTAACGCAGAAGTAACTTAAGTTAGTCGAGGAAGGCTCTACCTGGAGCAGCAGCAAAACCACGATCATAGAAACTTGGAGGCCGTCTGACTCTCCATCAGCCCCATCTTCTGTCAGTGTCCAAAACAAGACGATATTCCAAGCTTTCCTGATCCTCACCTCATTTATAGCTTTCTAATAGTTCATTTATCTTCAGCTACCCTGATGCCAGCTTACTTAAGGCCCCCCGCGCAACGTATTAGAGAGGCAGTTAGTGGGTTTTGAAGACAGACCAGCAAGGTTCTGATTCTAGATCTGCCCTATACTAGGTCTATGATCTCAGGAAAGTTACCTAACTCCTCCAAATCTTAGTGTTCCCACAGGTAAAATGAAGATAATAATACAAACTTGTAAAATGCTCACAGTTAAAAAGTGCTTTAGAATAGTGCCTGGCATACAAACAGTATTTACTCTTAGCAGAATTAGTATTGTTGATATTATTTTTACTGTTTAATACAGATAGCCACGCCAAACTGAAACACTTTGCATGCTCTCTGTGTGTGCCTTTGTACATATTAATTTCTCTATCTGGGCCATTTCCCTGAAACACAATCTCCCTAAGCTCTGGTGTCATCACCTCCAGGTAATTCTTTCTGAGCATCCCATTCCCACTCCATAGCTTGATGTAGCGACGACTTTATGTACAACCGTAGTGCCCTGTGCTGGCCTCTGTATTAGCCTCCTATTGCTGCTGTAACAAATTACTACAAACATAGTCACTTAAAACAACACAGTTATTATATTACATTTTTGGAGGTTAGAAGTCCAAAATGGATTTCACTGGACTAAAGTTGGCAGGGCTGGATCCTTCTGGAGGCTCTAGTGGAGAATTCATTTTCTTGCTTTTTTCAGCTTCTAGAGGCCACCTGCATTCCTTGGCTCATGTCTCCATCCTCCATTTTCAAAGTCAGTAGCATAGCATCTTCCAATCTCCCTCCAGCCTCTCTTTCTCTCTCACCCACCTGCCTGCCTTCATCTTAAAAGGACCCTAGTGATTACACTGAGCCCACCAAAATAACCCAGGATACTCTCCTCATTTCAGAGTCTTTAACTTAATCATATCCACACAATCTGTTTTGCAACGTAAGTAAACATATTCATAGATTTGGGGGATTAGGATGTGGCTGTCTTGGGGGGTGGGCATTATTCAGGCTACCACAGACTCTCACAGAAGTTACCTCACTGTGTTGTATTAATTTGTATATTTGTATGTCTCCTTCTCCAATGGCATGTGAGCTGACTGAAGGCAGTACTACCAGTGTAGCTTACTGATCTTTATATCACAATGCTTAGCTCAGAGCCTGGTGTGTAGTAAGACCTGAATAAGGCTTTAACAGCTTTATTGAGGTAAAATTGATATACAGAGAACTGCACATAGTTAATGTGTACAATTTTACTAGTTTGTCAATATTTACTGGCTAAATAAGAGACTAGATGATGCTTGAATAGAGTTTTTGAAGGACGAGTAGGAATTTCCCAGGCAGATAAGGGAAGAAGACATTCCTGACAGAGAGATGGTAAACAGCATGGGTTGGAAGAATCATTAGTCCTGGCTGAGTCAGTATTGCTGGAGCATGATGTGTTCCGAGGGACGAAGCTGGGAGTAGTGGTGTCAGATCAGGGACAGAATTTGGATTTACCCTGAAGGCTGGTGATTCCCAAACCTGGCTGATCATAATTACCTGGATAGTCTTTTAAAAATATTTAGAAAATTTTCAGGCTCCACTTTGGACATTCTTATTCATTAGGTCTGAGTAGGGCTCTAATCTGGGTTTTTCAAAAGCTCCTTGTGATGGTGGTCTGCTTTAGGGATCCCTTTCTGGAGGTGACAAAGGAGTCACTGAGATTTAGGCTGGGCAATTTTGGCACCTTGCATCAGAGGACGAGCGCTCTGGAGAACAGATTTGAAGATAAGACTGGAGGAAGGGACCTAAGGGGATCTGTTACAAAAGCTGAGGCAGGAGATAATGAAGGCCTGAATTCAAACACTGGCACTGAAGATGGACAGTATGACTTATTTAGATGTCTAGTATTTAGGTATTTATATGTCTAGTATGACTTCCAGACTTTTGCCTTGAGTGTGAAATGTGGCATCCAAAAGAAGAACAAATTTAGATACACCTAAATAATAGGAATAATGAGATAACTTTTTATGTACTGAGTTTGAGAGTGCCCATGGGCTGCCCACAAGAGTATGTCCAATTCGCCAGTTGAATAAATGGAACTGTAGCTCAAAGGGTAATTGCAAAGGGAGGGAGTAGAGATGATGAATATAGGATAACGTTTTTAGCAGCCTAGATGAGACGGGAAGACAGAGTTTATGTGATAACAGAGAGATGTAGGATCAAGCAGGGTATAGTTTTGTTTTGTTCTCATTTTAAGGATAGTGTATCAGTCAGGGTTCCACCAGTCAAACAGAACCAGTAGGCGATGTATATATACTTTTGAAAGGAAATTGGCTCACATGACTGTAGGGGTTGAATAGTCAAGTCTGAAGTCCATAGCGCAGGCCGTGGTAAATGGCAGTCTGGAAACTCAGGCAGGAGCTGAAGTTGCAGTCTACAGGTGGAATTTCTTCTCCTTCCTGTCCTGTTCTGTTCTCAAGGTCTTTTAAACTGATTGGATTAGGCTCATCCAGATAACCCAGGATAATCTCCTTTACATACAGTCAACTGATTGTGGTTGATAATCACATCTACAGAATGCCTTCACAACAACACCTAGACTCATGTTTGATTGAATAACTGGGTGCCTCAGCCTAGTCAAGTTGACACATAAAACTGACCATCACAGACAGAAAGTGATTTCATCACCTGAACAGGCTAAGAGAACTGGGGCCAAAAGAGTGAGAGAAGCTGGACCTACTAAAGAGATAAAGGTGAGAGAATTGATGAAGAGAATTGATGAATTATTCATTCAACAAAGTTTGTGAGCATCATCCCAGAGGAGACAAGCAAAGGTGGGATCAAGAGCTTAGGTAGAGGGTTGTCTTAAAGATCAAAAAGCCTTTATCCTCTGAGCCAGTAAGAAAAATCAAGATAGCTTTAGACATGGCTATGTTTGGGGTGCGGTAACAGAAAGATGAGGGAGCTCCTATGTTGTCAGTGAAGGAGGATCATTACCAAGAGGGGAGGGCAGGGAGATGGGTTCTGGGCGAGCAGTGGATATTTAAAATCAGAGTTTCCTTGAACTGGGGGATATGGAAGAGTCGTGTGTTCTGTATATTAGGGAGAAAGTAAGGATTTACGGCCATGTTTTTAAAATTTCAAATTTGCAAAGAAAGACTGCCACAGACACAAATGACCATGAAATAGAACCTTGTCCATCTCATTAGCAATTCAAAAAATACAGATTAAAATAATTTCGAGGTATTGTCATAGAGACAGAGTAAAAGCATGGTGTCTCATGTTACTAGGACTTTGGACAAAAATTCAGATACAAAGTGATCCTTGGTTGTTGTAATCATGAAAATGGAAAATGATATATTCACACAATGAATCAGTGGTTTTCTAATATTTTGGCAGTGGAATTCTTTTTCCCCCACAAAATCTTAACACAGAAATCAAATATATAAAACAGTAAAAGCAGAATTGTAGTGGTTAAGGGTACAAGGGAGAACGCAGAGCCCTCCCATAAAGGCCTCCTGCCCAGGCTCCTAGAAGTACCTCATAAGACACTTACTAGGAACAGTTTGGAATCCACTGTTGTAAATAAATAAATATGTATTGATGTGTGCAATTGTTTACGATACATTAGGGTGTTTTCTAAAGCAGTTTAGAAAACTCATATGTACAATGTGATTACATGCAAAAATATTCCTCCACACATAGAGAAAAAGGTCTGGAAGGATCTAAATGAAGGTGTTAACAATGATTATCTTTTCAGCAGTAAGATGGATCTTTTTTTCTTCTATGAGCTTATTTGTACTTTCTAAAGGAGAGAAATACATGTTGCTATTGTAATGAGAAAAAATTATTTTTAATGTTAAGTGTGTATCAAACTCTTAGGATGTGTGTGTGTGTGTGAGTGTGCATATTCGGAGACATACATTTTTTGGCCCATCCAGCTATGGTCTTTCAGCTCTAATCTCATGCTTCTATACTTTGCTCTGTGACGCGGGGCTGGGATTCTGCAAAACCACACGGTCTTTGCCGGCTGGTGGTTATACCCATATGGACCACTAGAGGGAGATTGGAAGGCAGGAGGAGGAGAGAATTTCCTGTTTGTTTTCTTATTCCTGGTAGTGTTGCCAGGCAACAGCTCTTCATCCCAGGTAATGACAGTTGCTTCTAGTCCCTGACTCATTTTTACACACTGGAGAACTAATTGACCCCTCTAAGGTACTAGCTGCACCTGGATGATGTTCTTTTGTCAAAGATCTGAGTCCCAGTTCTGTGGATCACTTCCTCCAAAAATCTAAATTCTAGTGTTCTCCTTGTCTCCCCAGCTCCAGGGCTTGTAACTGCTTTCAGCAGTTATCTCTGTGTTACCTCAGTGTTGCATGTGTGCTTTTAAGTTCTTAAACATCTATTTAACGAGTTCATTATATTAAATTCTCTCTGGTGAAATACTTAGTATGAGTCTGTTTTACTAACATGATTCTTAAACAAGAAGTGGTCCTAAGAAACAGCCCCTCAAAATGGGATTCTGAGGTTGCTCTGAGCTTGTCCTTAGCTTTGAACACCATAATGATCTCCTTAGCAAGAGGAAATGGGATTTGAGTATCCATGATACGCTGTGTCATCATACTTAATCACCTGTGGTTGACTGTGATGAAATGCCTTCTGTGGCCCTAAGAGGAACCAGATGACCGTTATGATAGCAGTGACGCTTCTACAAGAAATGACAAGCTCAGATCATTAACTCTTAGCTCAAGTCACAGAGAATCAGAGAGTTTCTATAGTGGCTCTAAAAGAATCACCTATTTCTTATAGCTGCAGGGCTGACCTTGACCCAGAATTTAATTTTGTGGGTTACAGAATTTCAACCAGAATTGAATTCATAGATTTGAAAATCTTGTATGTGAAAGTTGCACTGACCGGTAAGAAGAACTCTGAGACTTGGAATAGGAACCATCTAGTTTGACTTGGGAAAAGCTGAGAATCTTGGAGTTGCTTGCCTTCTTGTGTCTGAGGGAACTTGTGTTAAGACCCCATAATAACCTCAAGACCCACTCCAACTACTTCTCATCACCTCTAGAGCTAACCCAGTTCAGACCTCAGTTTGCTCCAAGGGGACAAGTACAAAGTCTGACATGGAAGGAGATGGTTTACTCCAAAATAATTGCAAAATGTTGCTAATTGACAGAAATGGAAATAATAGGGGATTTTAAGTTATTAGACTAAAGGAGGAAGGAATATAAAACACTGGATTAGACCAAATGTATTGATATGGGTCATTATTACAGTTACTAAGGATCTTAGTTAGGGGCTTCCCCTGTGGTCCAATGGTTAAGACTGCACACTTCCACTGCAGAGGGTGCGGGTTCGATCCCTGGTCATGGACCTAAGATCCCACATGCTGCATGGTGTGACCAAAAAAATTAAAAAGATCTTACAGTTAGAAGTGTGTCTAATGATTTTCTTGGTTGCTTGAAACTTGAACTCAACTATAGCCTATACTCACTGCAGGTAAAATACCAGATTTTTCCTGGCACAATGTAGAAGGAGGAATCCAAAGACTCAGATTAGAATGATGGGGTGCATATATAATCTGACTTGCACACCCACCTACCCCCAACTATGTCCTCTGAGAGGTCACTCACCCCACTGAGGCATTGAGAAAGGCATTAATGACGGGCTACTTTTGTGTCTTCACAAAGTTCTGTGATGGCTGTCTTCTGTAGGCTATGGTGATGGTAGAAGATACCGCCATTGAAATCGGCTCCATGATTTCAGTGAAAACGATGGGATCCCAGAATGACAACGGCCAAGTGGCAACAATTAACTACAAGAGACAGGAGACAAGGTTAGTGCATTTACTATAATGGGCAATAGAGACAAAACGTTAACCAAATTTTTTGACTAGCAGGCATCTTTAGTAGTAGCTAATTGATCATGGTGTCTGTAGGAATTGAATAGATAGCAGCCTATTAAAATACTACTTCAAAAAAAAATTACTTCATTTATATAGCAGGGACCAGAAACCTAATCTGAGCACCAAAATGGAGAGGAGACATGACTACTTACTCAGTTTCCAGACTTAAACAAGTTCAGCAGCACAAAATTTCTTGATGAACAAGGAAGCTGGTACAAAGATGCTTATCAGTGTCATTTACAGTAACAAAACTTTCCAAACATACAAGTATCCATGTATCAGTTATTTATTGCTGGTTAGCAGTCAACATATTCACGACTTAATCATTTTATTACTTACAGTTCTGTGGGTCAGGAGTTTGGGCAGAGCTCAGAAGGGATGGCTTGTCTCTCCTCCACATAGTGTTGGCTGGGAGGGCTCTACTGGGTCTAGAGGACCTACAATGGCCTTACTCACAAGTCTGGCACTCCCATTGGGATGGCTCAAATGACTTAGGGTGAACTGGGATGGCTGGGTCTCTCTTTTTCCATGGCGTTAGCTGGGCTCACCCATATGTGTGGGGCCTTGGTTCTCCTCCATGTGGTTTCTCTCTCCACATGGCATCTCATCCTCTGGGACCCATCTCCCCATGTAGACTCCCTCTCCAATAGGATAACCTGGACTTCTTTACACAGCAGATGGATCCACCCTGAGCAAAAGCAGATGCTGTACAGCCTCTTAGAGTCTGAACTCAGAAGTCCCCAAATGCCACTTCCATCACACTTTATTGGTCAAAACAAGTCAGAAGGGCAGCATAGATTCAAGAAATGGGGAAACAGACACAAGCTCTTGTTGGAAAAAGCAGTAAAGATGTATTGCAAAGAGGTGTGGACACAGAGAGACCCAATTCAGTCACTGGGTCCATTTTCAATAACCTATTACAGGCTAACAAGAAACATATCTCTTAAAAAATTAAGGTACATCCATACAATGAAAAACAGAGTAGGCAAAATTGCTGTAACAAACAGACCCCCAAATATATAATGGTTCAAGCACAATAGATGTTTATTCTCACCCACATTGTGTTCAATACATGATTATTCAAAATTTTAGGCTCCTTCCATCCTTTGACTTTGAATTCCCCTAGGGGAATTGTCATCATCCGCATCTAGCTGTAAGAAGAGATAACATAAAGGAGACACACCTGCCTCTTAAAAGCATTGGCCCGGGAATAGCACACATCACATTCATTCCTATTCTTCTGGCTACACGTAACTGCAAAGGAGCCTGGAAATGTAGTCTAGCTGCATGCCCAAGGAGAAGGAAATGAATTTTGATGAACAGCTAGAAGACTCTGCCACAATCATTTTTTAAAGATAGGCAATGGCATAGGGAAATGCTCACATTATATTAAATGAATGGAAGGGATTACAAAACTTTATATGACTCCAAGTTGGGGAAGGGGCAAAGAGAAATATATATCTGGAGTGAAAATGGTACCAAGATATTAATGATTTTTATTTCTGGTTGGTGAGAGTACAAAAGTTTTATCTTCTATTCTTTTCATTTTCAGAATTGTGTTCAGTAAATACAAATGACCTCCATAACATGATAAATAATACTTTTAAATGTTAAAATATCTAAATTATAAACTCAAAGCACTCTTTTAGCATCATTGCTGACAATCAGTCTGTCTCAACTCCTAGAAGCTCATAGAAATGTAAAGAAAAAATGCCCATTTATAGATAGCATTATTTTTGCCACTCTGTTTCTGAAGTATTTAGGGACCAGCATACAATTTTAATACAGACAATTCCTAATTTAGAAAAGCCATTTCTAAGTGCATTGTTTGAAACTGAACATCTTCGCCCATAAAGTGAACATAAAACATGATGATGAGGAACCAGAGCCAGCCCCCCAAAGCCGCTTTCCTCCAATCACTCATGTGATTGGTTCCGGCCAATGATGTCCCGGCCATTGGTTCTATAGAGGACAACTATGGATTCCAGGATTGTTACAGAAAAGTGCTTTCCACCGTCAAGATTAAAACAGCAGGAGCACATCTTCCCTCAGCTTGGGTCACCCTCACCCCCAACAAGCTCTGGCACTCAGAGTGGGAGCTTACATCCTGCCATGCTCCCAGAACCAGTTTCTCTACCAGGTGGGAAGTGGGAGCTGGGATCTCTCAGCAGTGAGCCCCTGGCATGGCGGGAGCAAGAAGGTGGAGGAGAGAGCTGGGTTCTAGGCCTGGGAAGGGGTCCGCATGCGGTATGATCACATTAAGACCCAGGATTCTGAGGGAGATACAGTGGTGGGGTGTCAGATTAGGATGATGGGAGAAATGCTAGGGACTCCTAAGATGGGGAAGAGATGTTTTTCCCATTCACTTTCCCCTCATAGATGTAGTGATCTTGAATACTTTAGTTCCTCTCCATCCCAAGTCCTCTGTCATCCCAGTTCCTTCACTGTCCTTAGCTCCAGTAACCTTCACATTCACTTCACTTCAGTCACATGCTCTCAAATCATATCCCAAATCTTGCCACCATCCAGAATTAGTCCATATCTGATACCGTAAATTCAGACATTTTTCTTTCTGATCATAGCGTCCTATCTTTTCAACTTTCTTACTCAAGTTATTTCTTATAAATCTGATCTTAAACCTTACTGGATCACCAGTGCTTAACCTCTTACTGTTTTCACATCAGTACCCTTCCACCTTCACCCTTCTTTGTATACAGCTTAGATTCTCCCAGTCCATTGCATGCCAATGTTATCAATCCCCTCTCCCCATTACACTTCCATCACATTTGCTTAGCCAAAGTCCAACCCTTTATTAATTCCACTCTCTGAATTTTCTGTAATTATGGGGAAAAAAACTGAAGTCCTCAGACAAGAACTCTCTCAACTTACTAATGCCAAACCTACAAATTTACTTGTCCCTCCACCATCCTATCTTCCATTCCTCCAGTTACAATGCATAAGGCGATCCTCCCCTCACCTGAGGTGAATCCCTTCACTGGCTGTCTCCATCCAGTAAAAGCTTTTTCAGAAAAAGGATCATGTGTGCTTGTTAACTGCTGCCTTCCAGGACCTAGCAGAGTATCTGGCATATAAAGTGCACAGTATTTATCAAATGAATAGCTTTGGTGAGTTAAGGAAAAGATAGGGACAGAGAAAAGGAATAAAAGAGTTATTCTTCCTATCCTATTTTACTGTTTTTGGTCAGAAGAGAGAAGAGTATTTTGAGGAGGAGAGCAGAATTTTTCTCATACATAAAGCACAGAGGTTGATCAAGAATTGACAGTATTTGAACTGTTAATAATTCTTACATTTCAGAAGTCACCTGAGTGGGTGAAAGTCATTTCCATGGCACGTATCAGCTATGTATAATTTATTTTCCTGAGAAAAATTCTTCCTTTAGAATAAATTTCCAAATAAATTCCTTTAGAATAAATTTCTGTCATCTAGAATAATTTTATGCACAAATCCTATTCATCCTTTAATTCCTAGTTCCGATGCCCCTTGTTCACCTCCCCCAAAATCTGGAACTTATCTCTTCCAACTCTGAACTCCCATCTCACTTTCTCTCTACGTCTCTTATGATACTGACTGCCCACAGTCTGCCTTGTTCTTGAGACATTTGTACCGAGTTCTGTAAGCACTTTCATGCAGGGATGTATATCCTCCCTCCTGCTGGCACATGGGTGCTCAGTAAATACTTGTTGAATAAATACTGAATGAATTAAGTAATGAATTAAAAAGTCTTTCAATAAGAACCAAATACTAGCCTGGCATCAAGAATTTCTTAATTCAAGAAACACAATAGCTCTAGAAGTCATGGGAACACATTTGAAAGACTAGGCATACATATGCATAATGTGTTAATAATCCATATGATAGTCTCCAAAAATTTTCCTTGATTCTAAAAGGCATCCTGTCACAGGTTTTAATTTAAAAAGCATGCTTCTACCTGACTATACTTTTTGAAAATGTTGGCATTTTTAGGGCTGTTGAAAAAACAAACATTTTCTTTCAAAATGTAATTTGCACGCAAAAGCCTTAAGGAGACAGCCTCTGACTTGTACTTAGGAACTTTCAGAAGATATAAGACTAATGTGTTTCATTTGAATTCCTGAAGTGAATTTTGGTTTGGATTTTGATCTGAATGTATAGGTATAAATCCCAGTTTAAGATCTGGAGTATATAAGAATTACAATTTTCTTGGGTCAAATGCTGATTTTCACTTTATGGAAATGTGTAAAGATAACCCCTTACAAGAATCTTATAATTATCTAAAGATACATGAAGTGATGATTGAAGAAAAGGAAGAGTTTAGAGAAAAAAAGATGAGAAATGAGTTCCCAAAAAACAAGTAAAAAGAGAGTGGAATTAAAGCACCCATTATTGAGAAATCAGACTCTTATAGAGCAACCTTTCAAACTCCATTCAATATATATTTTATTATAACATTTAGCTTCACAATAGAGTATGACTTAATAGCTTTAAGTGTAATTATTCCCCACGGACCTTTACACAGACACCTTAACAGCATTTGCTGAGGAAATCCACAGTCCGCAGTTATGGCTTGCTCAATACCCACCTCTCCACCAGAGGGCAGCAAGAGGCTGTACCCAGATTACTCTCTAATGGCTCCTGGTTTAGTTAGAAGCCAAGCAGAACCTAATCTACATTCCAGCTCGCCGGTGGAATCCCAGCTTCACAACCTCAGACAGAATGGAGACAAATCGACTTATCCCTGGCAGAAGAGATTCAAATTATCAAAGAAACGTCTTACAGCAAAGTAGATGCACATGATTTCAAGGCTTTGCCCCTAACTTGGAAGCAAGTCGTGTGACCTGAAGGCATAGTTTTGGCCAGGAGTGGCATAACCTAAATTTATTTTCAAGGCGCAGAGTCACTTGACCCTGGGAATGGCAAGACTTTAAAAAAAAAAGTTGATAATCAGATAATTGGATATATTTTTTTCTGCATTAAAGACTCAGTGCCCAAGAACTGACCTTGGAGAAAGTGAAATCATTATTCCTGCTCTTTGACAGCCTTGAGGCAAAATTTCCAAGTCAAATTTACAAGGTGTATAGGGATTTGGTTGCTTGTTTTGCTTTCTTCTCTCTTGCCAGTTACCTCCTGAGATCCGGGCATGGATCAGTAAAATCCCTCTGCCGTGGCTGCCAGCAAGTCTGTGCCTGATTTGGCGCCTTTCTGAAAAGATACCAGGGCCTCTAGTGGAACATAACACCCTAGTACTAAGCCAAGGGACAGAGCCAAGCCACATTTCAGTGTCTGCCGCTGAACCAAGCTCCGAGCAGGGGCCATCTTTTCTGCCCAAGAAGTTGTTACTGGACTCTTTCAAGTGTTTGCTTTTGCGACTAAACTGGTCAAGAAAATGTTTTTTAAAATTAGGGTTCACTCAGAAAGGAGATAGTCTGTCTACGCCCGACATTTTCAAGAGACACATCATCTTTGCCCCCAGATACACTCACAAAAACACACATACACTGATGCACACTTGCCAAGAAACAAAAAGTTCTCAGGAGAATCATGCTCCTGAAAGCTTTCTCTCTTTTACACCAGTATTTACTGCTGTCTCTTCTCATAAAATCTACTATAAGAGATGCTGGCATAGCAAGAATTTTGCCTCAGGAATATATAAGAAAACATGATCAGGGCAGTAAGCAGATGTATTCAAATAGTGACAAGGTACTCAAGTGTGATAAAGCCAATACACGGAGTCACGTCTAACTCAGGTCAACTCTAGAATAAAAATGAAGGATATTAAAATTGGCATGGAAAATCTCCCCCCATGAGCATGTAGGCATCACAAGAACAGGAATGTTTAGTCCCTTGTTCTAACAAGAAGCTATTCAGTTCCTCATTCTGACCTAAATGCCTAGAACAGTTCAGATGCTCAATTAATATGTCAAATGAAAAAAGTGCTTAAGAAAGTTACCGCATCAGAGACCAACATCTCTTAGTAAGTCCATTTCAGATCATCTTTCACCCCCTCCAGCATGAAAGCAGATCATGATTTCTTCAGTTGAACACTAGCTGATGTAGTTGTCTTGGGTCAAGGGGCCATGTTGTATGCATCTTTAACAACAGTCATATCCAGAGAGGCAAGCTGTTTACCCCAGAGAAGCCCATGGGCACAGATGCTGACTGAATAAATGAAGATTCCCATCTCACACTCTCTCTGGGGTAGTGTTGCCAGATTGAGCAAATAAAAATAGAGGATGCACAGTTAAATTTAAATTTCAGATAAGTGAATTTAGCATAGGACAAAGACTTATACTAAAAAAAATTCACTAACTAAAATTTAAAATTAACTGGGTGTCCTGTATTTTATCTGGTAATCCTAATCTGTGGCATATACTGCACCATTTTGCTCTTCCTGAGCAAAATGGTGGGAGAATTGTCTAACTTTTAAATTGTTGGACTTCCCTGGTGGCGCAATGGTTAAGCATACGCCTGCCAATGCAGGGGACACGGGTTCGAGCCCTGGTCCGGGAAGATCCCATATGCCCGTGTGGATCCCACATACAGAGCAACTAAGCCCGTGTGCCACAACTACTGAGCCTGTGCTCTGGAGCCTGCGAGCCACAACTGCTGAGCCCATGTGCCACAACTACTAAAGCCCATGCGCCTAGAGCCCATGCTCTGCAACAAGAGAAGCCACTGCACTGAGAAGCCCACACACCGCAACAAAGAGTAGCCTGCACTCGCCACAACTAGAGAAAGCCCTCATGCAGCAACAAAGACCCAACGTGGCCAAAAATAAATAAATAAAATTCTAATTAATTAATTGTGACCTTTCTCTCGGGTGACACAGATTGTATGTTTTTTTTTAACACCTTTATTAGAGTATAATTGCTTTACAAGTGTGTGTTAGTTTCTGCTTTATAACAAAGTGAATCAGCTATACATACACATATATCCCCATATCTCCTCCCTCCTGCATCTCACTCCCGCCCTCCCTATCCCACCCCTCTAGGTGGTCACAAAGCACTGAGCTGATCTGCCTGTGCTATGCGGCTGCTTCCCACTAGCTATCTATTTTATATTTGGTAGTGTATATATGTCAATGCTACTCTCTCACTTCGTCCCAGCTTGCCCTTCCCCCTCCCCGTGTCCTCAAGTCCATTGTCTACATCTGCGTCTTTATTCCTGTCCTGCCCCTAGGTTCTTCAGAACCTTTTTTTTGTTTTTAAATTTTATTGTGACTATCAGTTGACGGTCAACTGGAGGCTCCTCTCATTTAAATCTTTATTTGCTCTTGCTAAAATAAATATTTTTATGGGGGAAAGCAGTCCTTTAAGAAGACCTTCTGGGGACTTCTCTGGTGGCACAGTGGACAGGACTCTGCACTCCCAACGCAGGGGTTCGGGGTTCAATCCCTGGTTAGGGAACTAGATCCCACATGCATGCCTCAACTAAGAGTTCTCATGCCACAACTAAGGATCCCTGGAGCCACAACTAAGGAGCCTACATGCTGCAGCTAAGGACCTGGTGAGCCACAACTAAGGAGCCTACCTGCTGCAACCAAGACCCAGCACAACCAAAATAAATAAATAAATTAATTAATTAAAAAAAAAGACGACTTTCTGTCTTCAATCATAAAATCAGATTTAAGAATAAAGAAAAAAATAAGATGCAAATATAATTCTGACAAAATAACAATTGTTCGCCAAAATAAGCCCCCAAATTGAAATTAAAATGCCTAGGGTACATTTATAGTTAGCACAAATACTAAAGGAATAAACAATAATTTTCAATTGATCAGCTAGCATTTTGTGAACACTTATGGCTTTTAGAATGAATAAATAGAAATGTTAACAGGAGGTGGGGAAACATCGCAGAAGCACTGACTTTTAAAAAAAAAAGGAGGAGTCACATATAGAGAAGCACTCACAAGAGCCTCTACAACTAAAGGAAATGAGAGTTGGGGGTAGGGCAGAGTTAGTAATACACAGCAAAAGAGGGCTAAAATATTTTTCTTTTTTTGAATTTTTGAATTTTATTTTTTTATACAGCAGGTTCTTATTAGTTATCCATTTTATACATATTAGTGTATATATGTATACACTATATACATATACACTATATACATATATAGATTCCATATATATGTGTTAGCATACGGTATTTATTTTTCTCTTTCTGACTTACTTCACTCTGTATGACAGTCTCTAGGTCCATCCACCTCACTACAATTAACTCAATTTTATTTCTTTTTATGGCTGAGTAATATTCCATTGTATATATGTGCCACATCTTTATCCATTCCTCTGTCGATGGACACTTAAGTTGCTTCCACATCCTGGCTATTGTAAATAGAGCTGCAATGAACATTGTGGTACATGACTCTTTTTTCTTTTTCTTTTTTAACATCTTTATTGGAGTATAATTGCTTTACAATGGTGTGTTAGTTTCTGCTTTATAACAAAGTGAATCAGCTATACATATACATTTATCACCATATCTCCTCCCTCTTGCATCTCCCTCCCACCCTCCCTCTCCCACCCCTCTAGGTGGTCACAAAGCACTGAGTTGATCTCCCTGTGCTATGCAGCTGCTTCCCACTAGCTATTTATTTTACATTTGGTAGTGTATATATGTCCATACCACTCTCTCACTTCGTCCCAGCTTACCCTTCCCCCTCCCCGTGTCCTCAAGTCCATTCTCTGCATCTGCGTCTTTATTCCTGTCCTGCCCCTAGGTTCTTCAGAACCATGTTTTGTTTTGTTTTTTTTTTAGATTCCATATATATGTGTTAGCATACGGTCTTTGTTTTCCTCTTTCTGACTTACTTCGCTCTGTATGACAGACTCTAGGTTCATCCACCTCACTACAAATAACTCAATTTCGTTTCTTTTTATGGCTGAGTAATATTCCATTGTGTATATGTGCCACATTTTCTTTATCCATTCATCTGTCACGGGACACTTAGGTTGCTTCCATGTCCTGGCTATTGTAAATAGAGCTGCAATGAACATTGTGGTACATGACTTTTTGAATTATGGTTTTCACAGGGTATATGTCCAGTAGTGGGATTGCTGGGTCGTATGGTAGTCCTATTTTTAGTTTTTCAAGGAACCTCCATACTGTTCTCCATAATGGCTGTATCAATTTACATTCCCACCAACAGTGCAAGAGAGTTCCCTTTTCTCCACACCCTCTCCAGCATTTATTGTTTGTAGATTTTTTGATGATAGCCATTCTGACCAGTGTGAGGTGATACCTCATTGTAGTTTCGATTTGCATTTCTCTAATGATTAATGATGTTGAGCATTCTTTCATGTGTCTGTTGGCAATCTGTATATCTTCTTTGGAGAAATGTCTATTTAGGTCTTCTGCCTATTTTTCAATTGGGTTGTTTGTTTTTTTGATATTGAGCTGCATGAGCTGCTTGTAAATTTTGGAGATTAATCCTTTGTCAGTTGCTTCATTTGCAAATATTTTCTCCCATTCTAAGGGTTGTCTTTTCATCTTGTTTATGGTTTGCTTTGCTGTGCAAAAGCTTTTAAATTTCATTAGGTCCCATTTGTTTATTTTTGTTTTTATTTCCATTTCTCTAGGAGCTGGGTCAAAAAGGATCTTGCTTTGATTTATGTCATAGAATGTTCTGCCTATGTTTTCCTCTAAGAGTTTTATAGTGTCTGGCCTTACAGTTAGGTCTTTAATCAATTTTCAGTTTATTTTTTTGTATGGTGTTAGGGAATGTTCTAATTTCATTCTTTTACATGTAGCTGTCCAGTTTTCCCAGCACCACTTATTGAAGAGGCTGTTTTTTTTCCATTGTATATTCTTGCCTCCTTTATCAACAATAAGGTGACCATATGTGCGTCGGTTTATCTCTGGGCTTTCTATCCTGTTCCATTGATCTATATTTCTGTTTTTGTGCCAGTGCCATACTGTCTTGATTACTGTAGCTTTGTAATATAGTCTGAAGTTCAGGAGCCTGATTCCTCCAGCTCCATTTTTCTTTCTCAAGATTGCTTTGGCTATTTGGGGTCTTTTGTGTTTCCATACAAATTGTGAAATTTTTTGTTCTAGTTCTGTGAAAAATGCCATTGGTAGTTTGATAGGGATTGCATTGAATCTGTAGATTGTTTTGGGTAGTATAGTCATTTTCACAATGTTGATTCTTCCAATCCAAGAACATGGTATATCTCTCCATCTGTTTGTATCATCTTTAATTTCTTTCATCAGTGTCTTATAGTTTTCTGCATACAGGTCTTTTGTCTCCTTAGGTAGGTTTATTCCTAGGTATTTTTTTCTTTTTGTTGCAGTGGTAAATGGGAGTGTTTCCTTAATTTCTCTTTCAGATTTTTCATCATTAGTGTATAGGAATGCAAGAGATTTCTGTGCATTAATTTTGTATCCTGCTACTTTACCAAATTCGTTGATTAGCTCCAGAAAACTTTCTGGTAGCATCTTTAGGATTCTCTATGTATAGTATCATGTCATCTGCAAGCAGTGACAGCTTTACTTCTTCTTTTCTGATTTGGATTCCTTTTATTTATTTTTCTTCTCTGATTGCTGTGGCTAAAACTTCCAAAACTATGTTGAATAATAGTGGTGAGAGTGGGCAACCTTGTCTTGTTCCTGATCTTAGTGGAAATGGTTTCAGTTTTTCACCCTTGGGGACAATGTTGGCAGTGGGTTTGTCATATATGGCCTTTATTACGTTGAGGAAACTTCCCTCTATGCCTACTTTCTCGAGGGTTTTTATCATAAATGGGTGTTGAATTTTGTCGAAAGTTTTCTCTGCATCTATTGAGATGATCATATGGTTTTTCTCCTTCAATTTGTTAATATGGTTTATCACATTGATTGATTTGTGTATATTGCAGAATCCTTGCATTCCTGGGATAAACCCCACTTGATCAGGGTGTATGATCCTTTTAATGTGCTGTTGGATTCTGTTTGCTAGTATTTTGGTGAGGATTTTTGCATCTATGCTCATCAGTGATATTGGTCTGTAGTTTTCTTTTTTTGTGACATCTTTGTCTGGTTTTGGTACCAGGGTGATGGTGGCCTCGTAGAAGGAGTTTGGGAGTGTTCCTCCCTCTGCTATATTTTGGAAGAGTTTGAGAAGGATAGGTGTTAGCTCTTCTCTAAGTGTTTGATAGAATTCGCCTGTGAAACCATCTGGTCCTGGGCTTTTGTTTGTTGGAAGATTTTAATCACAGTTTCAATTTCAGTGTTTGTGATTGGTCTGTTTATATTTTCTATTTCTTCCTGGTTCAGTCTCGGAAAGTTGTGCATTTCTAAGAATTTGTCCATTTCTTTCAGGTTGTCCATTTTATTGGCATAGAGTTGCTTGTAGTAATCTCTCATGATCCTTTGTATTTCTGCAGTGTCAGTTGTTACTTCTTCTTTTTCATTTCTAATTCTATTGATTTGAGTCTTCTCCCTTTTTTTCTTGATGAGTCTGGCTAATGGTTTATCAATTTTGTTTATCTTCTCAAAGAACCAGCTTTTAGTTTTATTGATCTTTGCTATCGTTTCCTTCATTTCTTTTTCATTTATTTCTGATCTGATTGTTATGATTTCTTTCCTTCTGGAAACTTCGGGGTTTTTTTTTTGTTCTTCTTTCTCTAATTGCTTTAGGTGTAAGTTTAGGTTGTTTATTTGAGATGTTTCTTGTTTCTTGAGGTAGGATTGTATTGCTATAAACTTCCCTCTTAGAACAGCTCTTGCTACATCCCACAGGTTTTGGCCTGTCATGTTTTCATTGTCATTTGTTTCTAGGTATTTTTTGATTTCCTCTTTGATTTCTTCAGTGATCTCTTGGTTATTAAATAGTGTATTGTTTAGCCTCCATATGTTTGTATTTTTTACAGTTTTTTCCCTGTAATTGATATCTAGTCTCATAGCATTGTGGTCGGAAAAGATACTTGATACAATTTCAATTTTCTTAAATTTACCAAGGCTTGATTTGTGACCCAAGATATGATCTATCCTGGAGAATGTTCCATGAGCACTTGAGAAGAAAGTGTATTCTGTTGTTTTTGGGTGGAATGTCCTATAAATGTCAAGTCCATCTTGTTTAATGTATCATTTAAAGCTTGTGTTTCCTTATTTATTTTCATTTTAATGATCTGTCCATTGGTGAAAGTGGGGTGTTAAAGTCCCCTACTATGATTGTGTTACTGTCGATTTCCCCTTTTATGGCTGTTAGCATTTTCCTTATGTATAGAGGTGCTCCTATGTTGGGTTCATAAATATTTATAATTGTTATATCTTATTCTTGAACTGATCCTTTGATCATTATGCAGTGTTCTTCTTTGTCTCTTGTAATAGTCTTTATTTTAAAGTCTGTTTTGTCTGATATGAGAATTGCTACTCCAACTTTCTTTTTATTTCTATTTGCATGGAATATCTTTTTCCATCCCCTCACTGTCAGTCTGTATGTGTCCCTAGGTCTGAAGCATGTCTCTTGTAGACAGCATATATGTGGGTCTTGTTTTTGTATCCATTCAGCCAGTCTTTGTCTTTTGGTGGGAACATTTAATACATTTACGTTTAAGGTAATTATCGATGTGTGTTCCTATTACCATTTTCTTAATTGTTTTGGGTTCGTTATTGTAGGTCTTTTCCTTCTTTTGTGTTTCCTGCGTAGAGAAGTTCCTTTAGCATTTGTTATAAAGCTGGTTTGGAGGTGCTGAATTCTCTTAGCTTTTACTTGTCTGTAAAGGTTTTAATTTCTCCATCGAATCTGAATGAGATCCTTGCTGCGTAGAGTAATCTTGGTTGTAGGTTTTTCCCTTTCATCAATTTAAATATGTCCTGCCACTCCCTTCTGGCTTGCAGAGTTTCTGCTGAAAGATCAGCTGTTAACCTTATGGGGATTCCCTTGCATGTTATTTGTTGCTTTTCCCTTGCTGCTTGTAATATTTTTTCTTTGTATTTAATTTTTGATAGTTTGATTAATATGTGTCTTGGCGTGTTTCTCCTTGGATTTATCCTGTATGGGACTCTCTGTGCTTCCTGGACTTGATTGACTATTTCCTTTCCCATATTAGGGACGTTTTCAACTATAATCTCTTCAAATGTTTTCTCAGTCCCTTTCTTTTTCTGTTCTTCTTCTGGGACCCCTATAATTCAAATGTTGGTGCATTTAGTGTTGTCCCAGAGGTCTCTAAGACTGTCCTCAGTTCTTTTCATTCTTTTTTCTTTATTCTGCTCTGCTGTAGTTATTTCCACTATTTTGTCTTGCAGGTCACTTATCCGTTCTTCTGCCTCAGTTATTCCTTCTAGAGAATTTTTAATTTCATTTATTGTGTTGTTCATCATTGTTTATTTGCTCTTTAGTTATTCTAGGTCCTTGTTAAACGTTTCTTGTATTTTCTCCATTCTATTTGCAAGTTTTTGGATCATCTTTACTATCATTACTCTGAATTCTTTTTCAGGTAGACTGCCTGTCTCCTCTTCATTTGTTTGCTCTGGTGGGTTTTTACCTTGCTCCTTCATCTGCTGTGATTTTCTCTGTCTTCTCATTTTGCTGTACTTACTGTGTTTGGGGTCTCCTTTTTGCAGGCTGTAGGTTCGTAGTTCCCATTGTTTTTGGTGTTTTCCCCCAGTGGCTAAGGCTGGTTCAGTGGGTTGTATAGGCTTCCTGGTGGAGGGGACTAGTGCCTGTGTTCTGGTGGATGAGGCTTGATCTTGTCTTTCTGGTGTGCAGGACCACATCCAGTGGTGTGTTTGGGGGTGTCTGTGACCTTATTATGATTTTAGGCAGCCTCTCTACTAATGGGTGGGTTTGTGTTCCTGTCGTGCTAGTTGTTTGGCATAGGATGTCCAGCACTGTAGCTTGCTGGTTGTTGCGTGGACCTGGGTCTTAGCATTGAGATGGAGATCTCTGGGAGAGCTTTTGCCGTTTGATATTACAATGAGCTGGGTAGTCTCTGGTGGACCAATGTCCTGAACTCTGCTCTCCCACCTCAGAGGCACAGGCCTAACACCTGGCTGGAGCACTAAGACCCTGTCAGCCACACGGCCAGGTACGTGGGGAGTTTCTTTCCTGTTGGGAAGTCTGAGGTCTTCTGCCAGCATTCAGTAGGTGTTCTGTAGGAGTTGTTCCACATGTAGATGTATTTCTGGTGTATTTGTGGGGAGGAAGTGATCTCCACGTCTTACTCCTGCGCCATCTTGAAGGTCTCCCCAGATTGTATCTTTTTTACTTTGATGTACAAATGCCACTGTAGTATGATGATGACAATGGGTTCCATTTAATTCCTTTATGTGTGCCATCGAAAATTCCAGTGTTTGAAAATGTCCTCTGAACTCAGAGTTTTGAACACCACTAGTATAGAGTCTTTGGTATCAGCCTTGTTTGATCTGAATGAAGGGTCTGCCCTATAACGTTCTTTATCCCCTATACTTTGGATGATAATTTCTGGGCAGATACCTTAGTTGAGGAGGTTGAAACTAGGCTTAGGATGTCCTGTGTTTCCTGAGTGATTTCCAGTGAATTATCAACCTCTTGATCATGAAGTGGTGATAAAACCCAATTCTGGGAGTTGGGTAGGAATTCATAATGCAAGAGTGTGGGGGGAAAGTATTGAATTAAGTAATGCTAGTATGTACTCAGTTTTTCCAACATGAGTATGGCTTAGAAAAAGTGATCCCCAGACTTCTGTCCGCAAACATCATGTATTGGTCCTGGACCAGAGCCAGTCTTTCCTGAGAACCCATACCTAGCTGTAAGCTAAACAAGTGATCAGTTCCTGGTTATAGTCTCAGAGGGACCTGGTCCACCTTTACCCAGAGCTCAGCCCTTGTACTTCATGGCTCAGCTCAGCAGAAAGCTCAGTGGATAACCCTGGGTGCCTTGGGTGGCGGTGGGGGTGGAGGTGGAGGAGTTGCAGGGGGCAGAGGAATTTAGCTGGTAATCAAGGAAGGAATACATAGGAATGAACTCTTTTCCATAAGAAGATTTTTGTTCAGCTAACCTCAAAGCTTAGTTTTAGAATTTCGTAAAGAAAATGTTCCTTTGTCACTTGTAAGCATTATTGCTTTTTATTGAACTATACTATAAATGAGTACCATTGAATAAAAGGAGACCAATTAAATGAATAAAAATAAAACTCTTACCTTCCTAGAAACCTCCATTATATTATATGGCATTTAAGACCTTTCACAAGTTAACACCAATCTATCTTTCCAACCTCATTTCTTGCCACTTCTTTCTAGGACTGTCATACTCTACTCCAGGGTTGGGTCTTCGTTGCTGAGCTCAGGCTTTCTCTAGTTGCAGCGAGCAGGGGCTTCTCTTTGTTGCAGTGCGTGGGCTTCTCATGGCAGTGGCTTCTCTTGTTGTGGAGCACAGGCTCTAGGCGTATGGGTTTCAGTAGTTGTGGCACATGGGCTCAGTAGTTGTGGCTCACGGTCTCTAGAGCACAGGCTCAGTAGTTGTGGCACACGGGCTTAGTTGCTCTGCAGCATGTGGGATCTTCCCGGACCAGGGCTCGAACCTGTGTCCCCTGCATTGGCAGGCAGATTCTTAACCACTGCGCCGCCAGGGAAGCCCTCTACTTATTCTTGAAAGCCTAAATCAAATGCTATCTATCTGTATAGTTTTCCTTACAATCTATGCCAGCATAATTTCCTTCCCTGCCTCTGGCTGCCAGAGGCACCGCACACATCTTTACTACTAGTACTAATGGTGTTTACCACACAGAGCTGCAATTATCCCCTCCTCTCAAGAGAGTGAGTTTCTCAAGAGCAAGGTCTCTATATCCACACTACCCAACACAGTGTGTGTGTGTGTGTGTGTGTGTGTGTGTGTGTGTGTTTCTCACCAAATATACACAGCACTCAAATAGATGTTTATGTAAGCATAAGCCAAAGTCCTGAGTTATAACATTTACTCTATATTTCCTAAAGGAATACATGGATTTTCATATTTATCAAGTAGATTAAATTAGACTAGACCCCACTAGACTTCTATGCTTCAGCAAATCTGGTTTACTCACCATTTTCCAAACACGCATGGTAATTTCCCATCTTTATACCACAGTTGAAATTTTCTTCCTCTGGAAGCGTCTATTCTCATTTCTCCTAATTAAAATCTTCCTAAACACCACCTCTACTTTTCACAACTCTAGACACACACTTACTCACATGCACAAACTATCGTCTCTTCCTCCTGAAAGCATCTTTGCTTTTTTTCTCTTCTTTTCTAGTTCTCCTCATTCTCCATCTTATTCCCAATGGTCTTCTCTTAAAGTTGGATTCTGCTCCTTGAAGGCAGAGACTCTATCTTCCATTCTGCAGCTCCTCACCAAGGGACTTGCACATACTAGGCACTAATCAAGAATTTGTTGAATTGAATAGAAAAATCAGAGGTCGTTTAAAAAATACTGAGTTCCCACCAACAGTGCAGGAGGGTTCCCTTTTCTCCACACTCTCTGCAGCATTTGTTGCTTGTAGCTTTTTGATGATGGCCATTCTGACCAGTGTGAGGTGATAATTCATTGTAGTTTTGATTTGCATTTCTCTAATAATTAGTGATGTTGAGCATCTTTTCATGTGCCTCTTGGCCATCTGTATATCTTCTTTGGAGAAATGTCTATTTAGGTCTTCTGCCCATTTTTTGATTGGGTTATTTGTTTTTTTGATATTGAGCTGCATGAGCTGCTTGTATATTTTTGAGATTAATCCCTTGTCAGTTGCTTTGTTTGCAGATATTTTCTCCCATTCTCAGGGCTGTCTTTTGTCTTGTTTATGGTTTCCTTTGCTGTGCAAAAGCTTTTAAGTTTAATTAGGTCCCATTTGTTTATTTTTGTTTTTATTTTCATTACTCTAGGAGGTGGGTCAAAAAAATCTTGCTGCGGTTTATGTCAAAGAGTGTTCTGCCTATACAATGGAATATTACTCAGCCATAAGAAGGAACGAAATTGTGCCATTTGCAGAGACGTGGATGGACCTAGAGACTGTCATACAGAGTGAAGTGGGTCAGAAAGAAAAAACAAGTGTCGTATATTAATGCATATATATGGAATCTAGAAAAATGGTACAGATGAACCTATTTGCAAAGCAGAAATAGAGACACAGACGTAGAGTGGGATGAATTGGGAGATTGGAATTGACATGCATACACTATTATGTACAAAATAGGTAACTAATGAGAACCTACTGTATAGCACAAGGAACTCTACTCAGTGCTCTGTGGTGACCTAAATGGGAAGGAAATCCAAAATGGAGGGGATATATGTATACGTATAGCTGATTCACTTTGCTGTACAGCAGAAACTAACACAGCATTGTAAAGCAACTATACTCCAATAAGAAAAAAATACTCAGTTCATACCCAGAGACAAATGTAAGTGTATACAGAAAGGAAGGGGATTGCAACCCATCATGGGGAAGCTTTAGAAAGATTAATTCGCCTGGGTCAGGAAAGAATGGAGGTGCATTATCAGGCAACCACAGTAGTCCAAGGGTAAGGTAAAGCCATCGCTTTGATAATAACACAGATGTCAGGAACGATTTCAAAAGGATGGGGTACAGGATTTGGTACCTAACTCGAAATGAGACAAGGGAGAGAGAGGAGTAGGAATAAATAATATTCAGATCCTGATTCTGGGTGCTGGGATGATGACAGCATCACTTAGCGAAATATAAAGTTTTGGGGGAAAGGATAATGAGTGCAGCAGTTGAGTGTCAATGAGCCACCTCAATAGAAATATAACAGAGACAGTTGGAAAGGTGAGCATGAGGCTTAGACAAGCAGGGGAGGCCGGTGACGGAGTTTGGGAGTCAGTCATATAGCTGAGGCCAGGGGGCAATATAGGGTGACTGAGGGGTGGGGTCAGTAACAAGAGGAGAGGAGAGGGGCTGGCGAGGGAGAAGGGGAAGGGGGGCACAATGCCATGGAGTAGCATTTCAAGGGCTTCAACACTGCAGGAAGGGTAAGAATGAGGGCTGGAGATAGGCCAGTGGATTTGTTGATGTGGTGGTCTGCTGCCTTTTGAGGATGAGACTAGTGGGGTAGAGGGGCTGAAAGCCAGACTGCTAGGAGGTAAGGAGTGAAGGAGCAGTGAGAATGTAATGGCTAAGATAGAAGAAACCGATTTCCTCAACAAGTGTGTCAGTGAGAGGAAGGCCGTTGGTACCGCAATAGCTTGAGGGCACAGCAGGGTTCAGAAAGGTTGTGTTTGTTTTTAGGTTGTGTGAGACTGGAACTTGTTTGTTGACAGAGGGAAAGGAGCTCGAAAGTAGGAGATTTGGAAGCTATGAGAGAGAAAATGTAATAAGCAAAGTCTTGGAGGAGGTGGGATAGGATTGGAGTCTCGGCGGACGGGCTGGCTTTGGAAGGAGAAAAGACCTCTTCCTCCGAGAGAGAAGGAAAGAAAGCAGGAGGAGTGAGGAATCACGTGACTGAGGCAAAGAGGAGGGTGGAGGGGCCTCACCTCCACACGTTCTTATCCACCAGAGCAGGAGGGGAAACCGTGTGCCCAGGCGTGCCCAGTTTGTGAAGCTGGAGTTACATGAGGACAATCCTGAAACAAATGTGTCAGGGAGATGACAAGAGACAAGCGAAGGGGTGGCAAAGCAGCAGTGAGGCCCCAGGATTCCTTTCAGATGGGCACATCTTTTCCTGGGAAACTCCTCCTTACCCTTCAAGACCCAGCTCAAATGTTTCCTCCTCTGGCCCACCCAGGTGAAAACTGAACTCACGGGAGTCCTACTCCCCCACCCTGCCCCGCCCAGGCCCTGCAACCTTTATAAAAGTATTTACCTTGTATTTCAAGTTTCACTCATTTGTCTCTCCCATCAGTTCTTAAGCTTCTCAAAGGTCATAATTTATCTCTATATACCCAGTGTCTGGCAACATGACCAGCACACACAGTAAGTGCTCAAAAAATAATGAGTGAGTGAATGAACAAAGGGATGGATGTGTGAATGAATGATATATCCTCCCCCGGTGGAAGCTGACTTCTTTTTTTTTTTTTTTTTAAAGAAATTCACGTTCTTATTTATTTATTTATTTATTTATGACTGTGTTGAGTTTTCGTTTCTGTGTGAGGGCTTTCTCTAGTTGCGGCAAGTGGGGACCACTCTTCATCGCAGTGTGCGGGCCTCTCACCATCGCGGCCTCTCTTGTTGCAGAGCACAGGCTCCAGACGCGCAGGCTCAGTAATTGTGGCTCACGGGCCCAGTTGCTCCGTGGCATGTGGGATCTTCCCAGACCAGGGCTCGAACCCGTGTCCCCTGCATTGGCAGGCAGATTCTCAACCACTGCGCCACCATGGAAGCCCTGGAAGCTGACTTCTGCTTCCAGTGTATTAACGCAGAGAGAGACCTCAGGAGGGAGATTAGGGGAAAACTGCACGTGTGGATACATGTGAAGTAAAAGTAAATGAGAACAAGAATAGCCGTGAAACAAATGTGAAACTCAAATGGTTTTCTCAAAAGCCATATGCAGTCCTGAATAGTAGGGGAAACGAGTGGAAGGATGGGGAGCTAAGTGAAAAAAGTAACAGGTCCAAGAGATCATTTACAGTTGGGAATGGAATGACTTCCTGAATTGTAGAGTGTGTGGTCCAGGAGCAGAGCACCACAGATGCAGTTACTGTTAAAAAAAATCACTCGTGACTTTTTTTGGCAAAAAGAAAGTCTGTTTTGAATCTGACAGTCTCTCTAGCAGCACATGACCTTGCCTTAAAAAACAACAGCTTCATGAAACCCTCGTTCAGATGGAATTCAGTTTAATGTGCATACTGGTACCTTGAAACACTGGGGATGCTGTTTACTGAATCCCAACACGTGCTCACAGTCTTCCTGCTGGGTGGATGTGATGCATCTGTTTTACACACAAGGAAATTGAGGCAAGGAGCAATTAGGTGAGGAACCCTAGGTCACACCCTAGTATATAGGGCCAAGATTAAAGACCAAGTCTTTCTTTTTTTTTTTTAATTGAAGTATAGTTGATTTACAATGTTGTGTTAGTTTCTGGTAAAGACCAAGTCTTTCTAACTGCAAAGCCCATATTTTTCTCATGATATTAAGCAGATGCTCCATCATATGTGATCAAAAAAGGGTAGTGAGGGGCCACCTGTAGAATCAAGGATGGCTTACTGAGTGAGCTATCTGGTCAGGCATGCAGGGCCCCGTGCTTAAAAGGGCCATGTGGTTGGCTTCGTGTTATGCTGTTGCTGTCTTGAAATTCTTAATAAGTTTTAGCAAGAGGCCCTGCATTTTCATTTTGCACTGGGCCCCGCAAATTTTGTAGACAGTCCTGTGTAGAATCATAGAATGTTTGAGCTGGAAGGGCTTTGAGACGTCATCAGTTCCCCCCCCTCCCACCATCCATTTTAGAGGTGAGGAAACTGAGGCACAGTGAGGCAAACTGGCCGGCCTTCGGTCACACAGCTCATTGGTGGTAGAGCGGCAGCAGAACCCAGGTGTCCAGTGTTCTTCCTCTTTTACCACACCAAACCCTTGAGAGCCTTTAAAGTTAGAGAAGGGAGGTTTCTCCCCTTCCCTACAGGAGCTTATCTCTAGCCAGAATATCATTTGTGGCTGAGCTGGGTCAACTCATTTCACTTCTGGGCAAATGGCCCTGGGTTTTTCATAAAACCAAATGCACATTAACCTGGATGTGATTCCAGCAAAACCACAATGTCTACACTGTGGTAAAGAAACCTTTAGCTGAGTCTCTCACCCAGCACCCCTCTCCCCTGCTGCAATCTCCCTAACGTGCATTTCTCATGCAGAGGAAGGCTGGCTAAACCAATGTCAGGCTGGGTCAGGGGGAGGCCAGGCTCAAGGGCAAGGCCCAAGCTCCTACCAAAGCTGACCCTGAGAAGAAGAAGCATTCTGGCACTGCCAATCTGTCCAGGGCCCAAGGCATAGATGTGCTGCTTCTCCTTAATTGGTAGCACATTAAGCCCCAGTAGCAGGACCCGTCAGAGCCACCCTCAGGTCAAGACAGAAGTGACCAAGCACTTGTAAGGGTTTGTGCTCATCTCTCCTGTGCCCATGTATTTGGAAGTTACAACGAGGAAGCCATAGTGTTCTGATTTTCAGCCCAGAGAACATGTATTTGCCTCAGACACACCAGAGCATGTGGCTCTGCTCAGGGGACAGCTGGTGCTGAGAAGCATCTGACTGTTTTGAAGGTCATGTGCATTCCCCCAGTGTGAAGGAGAAGAGGTGCAGCCCATTCAGGTCACCAAGGAAACTTCGTTATGTTACAAAAGAGTTTCTTGAGGTTTCCTGGTTTGGTGCAAATGTTTTGCCTGTACCACAGTATGAACAGTTTCCCTTTCAGTCAGAATGAGCACAGTCTGTCTCAACACTGTTGTGGCATGGTCTCAACTGAGTACAATGGTACCAACCAGAAGACCATTGTCCTTATGTCACATACATCACCACCTAACGAAGAAGCACCATAAGGGCAGGGGATCTTACCCCTTGTTCACTGATGTGCCCAAGAACCTGAACAGAGGCTGGCACACGGCAAGTGCTCCTTGAATACTTGCTGTGTGAATCAATGCTATTCGTGGCTTTGAGTGATCACTGAGATATTGAGGTAAATGAAAAACTAGAGTAGTGTCATAGCTTTTCATTCTAACATGACAACCAAAGAGGGGTATTTCAGGGACTCTGAGGAGGTAGAATGGGTCCATGAGGTTTTGTGAGCATTTGATCCAAATGACAACAAGTAAAGATGGGGAAAATATTGGAAGTTACCAATTCATTTCTTGATTATTCTCCTAAGGGCTCTATTATTTAGGCTAATTTTAGTAACTCTAGCACACATACGTATCTACGTATATGTGTATATATGTGTATATTTATAAATATATTTATGGAGAAATATATATAATTTTTATTTGCTTATATGTGTATATATGTGTGCAAATATATTTGTGTAAGTGTGTATATATACATACATATATATATGAGAGAGAGAGAGTCTTTTTTTCTGGCATCATGACCCATGACTCCTAAATACTCCCTGTCTACTTTCACAAAACAGGAATACTCTTCTGTGGTACCACCTTTCCATTCTGGAAAATCAACGTCAACACAACACCAGCCTCCAATCCACGGACCCCATTCAAATTTCTCCAATTGTCC
Organism: Balaenoptera acutorostrata; assembly: GCF_949987535.1. NCBI lineage: Eukaryota > Metazoa > Chordata > Mammalia > Artiodactyla > Balaenopteridae > Balaenoptera > Balaenoptera acutorostrata. Next base: position 91,763,971 of record NC_080067.1, on the reverse strand, counting down.
CATCGTCTCTTTTTCCTCATTCCTCTCCAGGAACACCCATTATCTCATTGTTCTCCTTCAGCGTGGAACATTTCCTCCTTCCTTCCCTGGCTGTATGTCCTTGACAGTCTTAAAGAAGCATTGACTTTTCACTCACTAGGATGACCCTCAACTTGAATCAGTCAGATGTTTCCTCTGATTCAAGCCTTCAAGCCTTGCCTTCTCAGCGCACGCTAGGAGAAATGATGCCGCACCGCATTAGGAGGCTATATTATACCAATCTGTCCCGCTGCTGGTGATGTTAGTCTTGAGCCTCTGGCCAAATTTGGGTCTGCCAAGTTCTCCACTGTGAAGTCACCATTTTTTCTTTGTACTTAATTAGTATTTTGTGGGGAGATATTCAAATATTACACCAATATACTATTCATCAAACCTTCACATTTTACAGTTGGAATTCTACTGTAAGGAAGAACTTCTCTTTCATTTGTTTACTTATACATTCATTTATTAGTATCAGGTGAAGTTATGGATTCTTATTTTATTCATTGAGTTTCAATCCAATATTTTCATCATTTATTTATTTATTTATTTTTATTTTTATTTTTTTTCATCATTTATTTTGATGCTGTAGTTGTCCTAGATTTGGCCAGTGTGAACTCCTTCAAGCTGACTTCTTTATCCTATTGGCATGTCCCTATCATTCTTTGGGCATTTCTTTACTTTCTGTCACAGCAAGATGATTCAGGCTCATCTTCTTCTTTCCTTGCCCTAGCCTTACAATTACCCATTCCTCTAAGGCATCCTGGCTCCTTTTAGTGCAGGAGGTATTTAAAAGCCAAAATCTGGGGATTTGGTGTGCTCATTGCTATATATATCTATAACTTTTCTATATCTATGTATATATATATTTAAAAATTCATAAGTTCATACCAGTACTTCCAACTTCAATCCAACACCTCAGTATCTTTTTAGTTTTCCCAGTTTCTGTGTTTGAAAATCTTGTGAAAGTGAAAAGATGGTGAAAAATGTGGATCTGACTCTCCTCAATATACTTGTCTATTGATACTTGCTCAGCCAACTAATTTATTTGCTGAAGGTAACCAATCCCCAACCTTCCAGCTGCCTTCTCTACCTGTCACCTCTGCATCTTCCTCACTTTTTAAAAAATTGAAGTATAGTTGATTTACAGTATTGTGTTAGTTTCAGGTGTTCAGCATAGTGGGGTTTTTTTTTTTGCAGATTATATTCCATTATAGGTTATTACAAGATACTGGGTGTAATTCCATGTGCTATACAGTAAATCTTTGGTGCTTATCTAGTTTATGTATAATAGTTTGTATCTGTTAATCCTATACTCCTGATTTGTCCCTCCCCCGCTTTGGTAACTAAGTTTGTTTTCTGTGTCTGTGAATCTATTTGTTTTATATCTAGATTCATTTGTATTAATTTTTAGATTTCACATATAAGTGATATCATATGGTATTTGTCTTTCTCTATCTGACTTATTTCACTGAGCATAGTATTCTGTAGGTCCATCCATGTTGCTGCAGATGGCAATATTTCATTCCTTTTTATGGCTGAGTAATAGTCCACTGTATATACATATACCACATCTTCTTAAGTCAGTCAACGATTGATGGGCACTTGGGTTGCTTCCATGTCTTGGCTATTGTAAACAGTACTGCTGTAAACATCGGGGTGCGTGTATCTTTTCGAATGAGACTTCTTGTTTTTTTCTAGATATATACCCAGGAGTGGACTTCCTGTATCATATGGTAATACTATTTCTGGTTCCTTAAGGAAACTCCATACTGTTTTTCATAGCAGTTTCACCAATTTACATTCCAATCAACAGTGTCCGAGGGTTCCCTTTTCTCCACACCCTCTCCAACATTTATTATTTATAGACTTTTTGATGATAGCCATTCTGACCGGTGTGAGATGATACCTCATTGTGGTTTTGATTTGCACTTCTCTAATAATTAGTGATATCGAGCATCTTTTCATGTGCCTGTATATCTGTATCTGTATATATCTGTATATCTTCTTTGGAAAAATGTCTATTTAGGTCCTCTGCCCAGTTTTTGTATTGGGTTGTTTGTTTTTTGATACTGAGTTGTATGCACTGTTTGTGTATTTTGGATGTTAACCCCTTGTCCATCACATCATTTGCAAATATTTTCTCGCATTCTGTATGTTGTCTTTTTGTTTTGTTGATGGTTTCTTTTGCAGTGCAGAAGTTTTTAATCTTGATTAGATCCCATTTGTTTATTTCTGCTTTTCTTTCTTTTGCCTTGATAGACTGATCTAAGAAAATATTGCTATGATTTATGTCAAAAAATGTTTTGCTTATGTTCTCTTCTAGGAGTTTTATGGTGTCATGTCTTGCATTTAAGTCTTTAAACCATTTTGAGTTTATTTTTTTATATGGTGGGAGGGAATGTTCTAATCTCACTGATTTACATGTAACTGTCCAGCTTTCCCAGCACCACTTTTGAAGAGACTGTCTTTTCTCCATTGTATATTCTTGCCTCCTTTGTCATAGATTAACTGACCATAGCTGCGTGGGTTTATTTCTTGGTTCTTTCTTCTGTTCTATTGATCTATGTGTCTGTTTTTGTGCCAATACCATGCTGTTTTGATTACTGTAGCTTTGTAGTATAGTCTGAAGTCTGGAAGAATTATACCCAGCTTTGTTCTTTTTTCTCAGGATTGCTTTGGCAATTCTGGGTGTTTGTGGTTCCATATAATTTTTAAGATTATTTGTTCTAGTTCTGTGAAAAATGTCATGGGTATTTTTATAGGGATTGCACTAAATCTGTAGATTGCTTTAGGTAGTATGGCCATTTTAACAATATCAATTCTTTTAATCCAAGAACATGAGATATCTTTCCCTTTCTTTGGTATCAGGATGATGGTAGCCTCATAGAATGAATTTGGGAGTGTTCCCTCCTCTTCAGTGTTTTGGAGTAGTTTGAGAAGGATAGGTGTAAGTTTTTTGTATGTTTGGTAGAATTTCCCAGTGAAGCCATCTAGTCCTGGACTTTTGTTTGCTGTTTTTTTTAAAGTATTATTATTACAGATTCCATTCCACTTCTAATGATAAGTCTCTTCAAATGGTCTGTTTTTCTTGACTCAGTCTTTGCAGGCTGTATGTTTCTAGAAATTTGTCCTTTTCTTCTAGATTGTCCAATTTGTAGTATTCTCTTATGATTTTTTGTTTTCCTGCGGTATCAGTTGTTATTTCTCCTCTTTCATTTCTTATTTTGTTTATTTGGGTCCTCTCTCTTCCTCTTGGTGAGCCTGGCTAGAGGTTTGTCAATTTTGTTTATCTCTAAAAAACAACAGCTCTTGATTTTATTGATCTTTTGAATTATTTGTTTGATCTCTATTTTATGTATTTCCTCTCTAATCTTTATTTTTTCCTTTCTTCTGCTGTCTTTGGGCCTTGGTTGTTCTTTTTCTAATTCATTTAGGTGGTAGATTAGGTTGTTCATTTGAGATTTTTCTTATTTCTTGAAGAAGGCCTGTATCTCTATGAACTTCCCTCATAGAACTGCTTTTGCTGAGTCCCATAGATTTTGTAAAGTTGTGTTTTCATTTTTGTTTGTCTCAGGGTATTTTCTGATTTCTTCTTTGATCTTAATGTTGACCTACTGGTTTTTTAGTAGCATGTTGTTTAGTCTCCATGTGTTTGTTCCATTTTTCCATTTTTCTTTCTATAATTGACTTCTAGTTTTTTTTTTTTTTTTTTTTTAAATAAATTTATTTATTTATTTTTGGCTGTGTTGGGTCTTCGTTTCTGTGCGAGGGCTTTCTCTAGTTGCGGCAAGTGGGGGCCACTCTTCATCGCGGTGCGCGGGCCTCTCACTATCGCGGCCTCTCTTATTGCGGAGCACAGGCTCCAGACGCGCAGGCTCAGTAGTCGTGGCTCACGGGCCCAGTTGCTCCGCGGCATGTGGGATCTTCCCAGACCAGGGCTCGAACCCGTGTCCCCTGCATTGGCAGGCAGATTCTTAACCACTGCGCCACCTGGGAAGCCCTGACTTCTAGTTTTATACTGTTGTGGTCAGAAAAAATGTTTGATATAATTTCTGTACTTTCAAATTTGTTGAGGCTTGTTTTGTGACCTAGTATGTGGTCTATCCCAGAGAATATTCCACGCACACTTAAAAAGAATGTGTATTCTGCTCTTTTTGGATGTAGTGTCCTGCAGATATAAATTAAATCCAACTGTTCTATTGTATCATTTAGCATTTCTGTTGCTCAGTTGATTTTCTTCTGGATGATCGATCCATTGATGTCAGTGGAGTGTTAAAGTCTCCTACTGTTACTGTATTATTGTCAAGTTCTCCCTTTAGGTCTGTTAGTATCTGCTTTATATATTTCCGTGCTCCTATATTGAGTGCATATATGTTAATGAGTGTAATATCCTCTTCTTGTATTGATCCCTCTGTCATTGTATAATGCCCTTCTTTGTCTTTCTTTATGGCCTTTGTTTTAAAGTCTATATTGTCTGATATGAGTATTGCTACCCCTGCTTTCTTGTCGTTTCCATTTGCATGAAATATCTTTTTCCATCCCCTAACTTTCAATCTATATGTGTCTTTTGCTCTGAAGTGACTCTCTTGTAGGCAGCATATTGCAGGTTCTTGTTTTTTTATCCAGTCAGCCACTCTTTGTCTGTTGATCAGAGCATTTAGTTTTTTGACATTTAGAGTAATTATTAATAGATATATACTTATTGCCATTTTAATCCTTGTTTTCTAGTTGTTTTTGTAGTTCTTATTTGTTCTTTTCTTCTTTTTATTTTTCCTTTTGTGGTCTGATGATTTTCCTTTGTAATGCTTGAGTTCCTTTCTTTTTGGTTTTTGTGAATCTATTATATATTTTTGATTTGTGGTTGCCATGGAGTTCATAGCTGTTGATCCATAACTATATCTGTTTGATTTAAACTGATAGTCATTCAAGTTCAAACACATTGTCAAAGATCTACATTTTTATGCTTCCCTCCCCCATATTTTGTGATTTTGGTATCCTATTTTAAAGCTTCATGCTTATCCTTTTACTGTTAATTGTAGTTATAATTGCTTTTACAATTTTTAAATCATTTTTTCATCTACATACTGGCTTATTTAAGTGACCTTCAATTCTTACTATATATTTGCCTTTCCTGTTGTGATTTTACCTTTCCTATAGATTCGTGCTTCTTTTCTATTTAGAGAAGACCCTTTAATATTTGTTGTAGGGTAGATTTTGTATTGCTGAATTCTTTTAGTTTTTGCTTATCTGAGAAATTCTTTATCTCTCCTTATATTCTAAATGATAATCTTGCTGAGTAGAGTACCTAGGTTGCAGGTTTTTCCTTTTCAGGACTTTGAATATATATCATGCCACTCCCTTCTGGTCTGCAAAGTTTCTGTAGTAAAATTGGCTGTTAGCCTTATGGGGGTTCCCTTGTAAATGACTCTTTGTTTTTCCCTTGCTGTCTTGAAGATCCTCTTTATCTTTAACTTTTGCCATTTTAATTATAATATGTCTTGGTGTGGGTTTGTTTGAGTTTATCTTGTTTAGGTCCTTCTGTGCTTCCCATATGTGGATATCTGTTTTCTTCTTTAGGTTTGGGAAGTTTTGGGCCATAATTTCTTCAAATACATTTTAGATCCCTTTCTCTCTCTCTTCACCTTCTGGGACCCCTATTATGCATAGGTTGGCACACTTTATATTATCCCATAGGTCTCATGTGTTGCTTTCATTTTTCTTTTTCATTTGTCTTTCTGTCTGCTGTTCTGATTGGGAATTTCCATTGTTCTATCTTCCAGATCACTTATTTGTTTTTCTGTGTCATTTAGTTGGCTATTTATTGCTTCTAGATTGCTTTCTACCTTAGAAATTGAATTACCTATTTTTGATTGGTTCATCTTTATAGTTTCCAGTTCCTTGTTACAGTAATCTGCATTTATATTGATAATCTTTCTTAATTCAGTTGGCATTTTTATTACCACCTTTTTGACCTCAGGATCTGATAGACAGGTGAGCTCTGTTTCATTATTTGTTCTTTCAGGGGATTTCTCTTGCTCTTTTAATCGGAACCAGTTCTTCTGCCTTTTAATTTTATTTAATTTTCTCTGTCTCTGAATTTAGGAGAAACAACTATCTATTGTGGTTTTGAAGGTGTGTTTTTATGTGGGAGAGTCCCTGTGTAGACTGTGTGTGTCCAGTGTCTTTGGTGTGAGGTCTGGTTTTGATATGGACACCAGCCATATCTTCTCTCCTCAGGGTATGCTGGCTGTTATCACCTTGATAGGGGATTTGGTTGGTGTTGGGAGACCTAAAGCCTGTGCAGGGTGTGAGGTGGGACTTCCTCTCTGCTCCTTGGCAGTCACTGCCCTGTCAGGGGTGGGGTATGGTCCCCAGTTGTAGGAGTAGAAGCCCTGAGGGTCAAGCTCGATCAGGTTCTATTCCCCTCGAGTGTATGCCCTGCCCCTCGGTGGGGAGTGCTGAAGGAAGTGAGGCCCATGTTCTCACAGAGGACTGACGTGTCACCTGTGTAGGCATCCGTAGCTCTGCTCAGACATAGCCCAAGGTCACATCCCTTCACCTGTTGTGCTCGTCCTAGATCTAGTGCAAGTCTGTGATGTGGAGTGGGTACAGCCAGAGCATTCGCTGGCCTGGGGCTGGGGGTTGGAGCATTGTGGCTGCAGGAATTGAGGTGGCTGTGCTGCCGCCAGAGATCTGGGCTGCCTCTGTAGCAGTCTTCTCCTGGGACCTGTCTGCCCCCGATCCAGCGCTAAGCTACAGCGTGGAGTGCGTGGGGCTGGAGCCCTCTCGCTCAGCTGGGAGAAGAACTGCAAGTTCTCTCATGGTGCCACTCCAGCATGTGCTGGCAATGGCTGCCACCAGCTCACCTGGATCACACCCCAGGCCTGCCCCTGCTGGACTATCTCTGTGTAGCTAGACTGAGTCTTTTTTTTTTTTTTTTTTAGTAGATCTTTATTGGAGTATAATTGCTTCACAATACTGTGTTAGTTTCTGTTGTACAGCAAAGCGAATCTGGGAGGGAGAAGCTGGGGCAAAGTGAGAGTAGACCGAGTCTTTTCCCATGGCCTAGTTGGCCCTGATCTCCCACCAGGCTATGGCATGGAGTGAGCAGGGCCAGGGTGTTCACCCCATTTGGATTGGGGAGTGCAGCAAGGCAACAACCACCAGTGCAAGGCTCTCTCCACCCTGACTGTCAGCAAGCCAACTGTGTGCATTCCCCATGAGTAGAGTCTAGGCTTCTCCAGCCCTTCTGTCTGTCCCAGCAGTCCTCCCAGGAGCCAGAGGTTCTCTGGTGGTTGAGGTGGTGGCAGCCGTTGCGCGTGAGTATAGCCAGTGGATGCACAGTTTTGTCTTAAGCACATCTCTGCCAGCACACCTCAGCTTTGGCCTGTGATGTCTGCTCTTGGCTGATCCAACCTTGGACCATCACTCAGCAACCTCATCGCCTTCTTTATTTAATCATTGCCATATAGCCTGGTAGGAATCATAAACCCAACACTAAACTCCACAAGCCAGAACTGCCAGGGTAGAGCAGTATTAACCCACCTGAGCCAAAGTTATTGCCCTTTCTCCAGCTCCACACTAATGAAGAAACATGTCAAATGTTTATTCTGGAAGAGAAATTGAAATCACGTGATTAGAAAAGGAGGATGAATGACTGCATTCTGATATTGCCTTTCCTGGCTTTTGACGTTGCTAGAGAAAGCAAGAAAACCTTATTTGTGCTGTTAATTTTCATACTTTCATGCTTACATTATGGCTGAAAGGAAAGTCAGGTTTGGCTCCAGATGAAACATCTCTGCCTAGAAAAGGAACATTCTGTCCCAGAGCCACAGCTGACATGGCCCTGCAAAGCAAGCTTACACAACAAAATTAGGGAAAAAGTTAAACAAGAGAAGAACTAAAAAGAGAAAGAACCCAACAGAGGAGGTTCTTTAATTTATTAAACCTTTGTGAAGTCAATATCTGATTTGCTAATAATAGATTGGTCTCTAAAATCTTCCTCTGACCTGATGGTCAATTCCCAGAGATCACCATGGATGGCGTTTTGAGAAGGAAACCTTGAGTAAATCACAGACTGACATGGACCACAAGAAAACTCCAGTGTGAGATGGAATTCATGCTGCATAAAGTTTAGCTCTAGAAACACCTTCTCCTTTCAAAGATGCTAATATGGAAGGTTAAAGTTGATTATATTTTCATGGGTATGTATGTGTGCATTAAAAAATCAAAGCAACAGAATCAAGGTGCCAGCAGACTTGGTGTCTGGTGAGGGGCCCCTTCCCGGTTCATAGGTGGCTGGCCATCTTCTCACTGTGTCCTCACATGACAGGAAGGGGTGAGAGAACTTTCTGGGGTCTCTTTTATAAGGGCACTAATCCCAATCATGAGGGATCCACCCTTATAACCCAGTTACCTCCCAAGGATTCCACCTCCAAATACTATCATATTGGGGATTAGGTTTTAACGTGGCTCCTGTTAAGCCAGCCTCCATAAGAGGGCAAAGCCATATGGTGTCTTGGGGAGGCTCCTGTTGAGAGCAGGACTTGAGTAAAGGGGAGGAAAGAAACACCTGTGTTTTTTCCTAGCCAGTCTTACTCATTATCCCCACCTCGTTCCTAACCAGAGTCATCCCATCAGCCTACTTAGTTTCTAGGGAGAGGCAGAGAGGAACGCAAACAAAGAAAAGGAGAGAGTAGAAAAGGTGCAGAAGTATACAATTCATCGACTTTTAGAGATGGAAAGGGCCTTGAAGATTACTCAATCCAACCCCTCACTTAGAGTCATGGAAATAGAGCCAAAGAGGTAAAATGACACTAAGGTCATACAGTTAGCAAATGACACAGCCAGGGCTGGAACCATGTCTCATTCACTACCCCTACTATGTGCCAGGTACTGTGATGGTTCCTAATCCTTGCTTTTCATACTGCTACCTCCAGTGTAACTTACTCACAAGTAGGGGGAAGCAGAGTGGAATTAAAGGAAGAACTGAGACTCATTAATTCCTCCCTCCCAGCCAGCACATTGAACATGTAATGTTTCAGGAAGAATTGGGTTTATTAATTCCAACCACCTAGGGCCTGCCAACTTAGAAAAGGGATGTGTGCTTGAAGAGCTGGTAATGAAGGTGCTGTGTATGTACCATCTGGTGTAATTGGGAAAAAGGCATCTTTTGTCCTAAATTGAGTTCCAAGTCACAATTTCTTAAATCACAACTTTTACTCCCTAGGAAACTACCAAAAATGAGCTGGTGATTTCAGTTCTTTCCAGATGGAAAAAGGTTGATGTCAGCCTGAGCATTGCCTCTACTAGTGTCATTTATTCTGCCTGGCATAATTGGGCAGCTGTGGTAGAGGCATCAGAGTTGGAATGAGTCCCTGAGACCAAACAAGCCTCTCTAGAGCTATTTCCTACCTGTTAGGATTGCACACCTCAGACCTGGGGAGAGAAACTTGTGCAGTGGCTACATCAGCTGAACCTTCTCAAGACATAAAAGATTTGGTTCTGCACTTGCCGTCCAACCCTTGTCGTCAGCATTAAACTAACATTATATTTTAAGAAGAGAGGTTCTTATTAAGTTAGCCTAAATAAAGCCTTTGTGAGAGAACAATTCCATGCTGGTCCCCAGAGCGGTGGATAGAATGTATAGCTTGATTGATCCTCTGCCTCTCTGACTGCACTGATTATTCCAACAGAAGTAATAAAAGAATCAGTCCACCGTTGGTAAGGACTTTTCGTAGCAAGAAGATTACAGAGGTTTTCTTTAAAGGGTCATTTTGGGGACTAGACTAGGAGATGAATGATATCAGATCAATCTTCAAAATTTTTACTTTCTGCCTAATAATCATACTACTGAGATGACTTAAAAGACTAACTCATCATCCACAGATATATCCACTGAACAGATGGTGATCCCTGCATAGCTGGGAATAAAGTGGAACTGTAGAGACATGGAGCAAAGCAAAACTGACCACTCATTCATGCTACTCTGAGGACAGCAATCCATCTAAATGAGATGCACTATTACATTATATGTGAGCTTCATAATAATTCTGCTGGGTTATAGGGTGACCAACCATCCCAGTTTGCCCAGGACTGAAAGGGTTCCTGGGATGCAGAATTTTAGTTTTAAAATCAGGATAGTCTCAGATGAACCAGAAAGGTCTGGTAACACCATTAAACCCCAGTTCCACCTATCCCCTAAATCACGAATTATGAAGCTGAGACTCCAAGAAATTAAGAAACTTGCTCAAGATCACAAACTATTTGATGGCAGAACCTGAATTGGTATCCCAGTCTGACTTCAAAGACAGGACTTTCCTTTCAGTAGCCTTTAAGGAGATTTATATTTATTGACAGAGAAAGATGTGAAAATATTAAAGAGCTGGATGTTTCCTTGTAGCTCTCCACGTTGGAGGCCTATTTAACAAGGCAACAGGCTTAAAAACCAGGTTTGGATGAGAAAGAAGATTTCCTGAATTTCTTTGGAAGCATGAAAAACTCAGATGATAGAGTATCTCCCATATATTATAGAAGATACAATTTCTGATTATGAAGACTAGGTCGTGAATAGGATAACCATGCATTCCAGTTTTCTGGGACAGTCCTGGTTTATTCTTGTTATACCGATGAATAATTAAGAGTGCCCCTTTCACTCTCAAAAAACGTCCTTGTTTGGATGATAAATTATATGGTTCTCCTAGCCAAGAGACTTATCCCTCCATAATGGAAGGAGGATATGATATATTGGGAAGAAAAGAAAACCCACTCTTCGTGGCTAAGAAACTGTGAGAAGAAACAAATAGATAAATGAGAAGGGAACAAAGGTAGATAAATGAAGGCTCCAGGCAGCTGGATTCTGGACTCAGCTTATACTGGCTAGCAAGGTCACTTTTTAAAATTTGAAATTTTCTGAGCAGGTTGTTAAATCATTGATATCTTGAGATCAGCCATGGTGGGAGTATTTACACCACAGAAATCAGCAAACACTACAAACCAGAGCCCTTTTTTTCCCTCACAGATCCAGATGACCAGCACACTCCTGGCTCCAGAGAACTCATTTTCTCTCTCATCCTCATTCACTCTCGTTCACGCACATATGTACACAGACCATGAGCTGAAACAGCAGGGGTACTTCAGAAACACCCAATAAGTCAAGTGAATTCTGAGGAGAGGAATCTTTATTCTAGCTCCTCACTTGGGGCTCTGGAAGGAGATGACTTCCTATGCTACTCTTGATCAACATGGGATGTGTTACTTTAATGCAAACCAAGGGATACAGTGTAGTTGAGCACAGAAAGCATATAAAGTTAGCTTTTCTAAGCCACCTTCAGTTACCCATGGTACGTAGAATCTGAGAATCTATCTGGAGAACTTGCCAAAGAGGATTTGCCAACCTGGGGTGGGATGATACTCAGCATAGAGGACCACCTGGACCAAGGCCAAATATATGTCTTAGCTCAACTCCAGAGGGATCCACAGATGAGGCAAGACTTCCAGGGATGGTTACTATCCGCAAAGGAGCCCAAAGAGACCTAAGTAAGCATTATGCTACCCACTGACATTAGCCATGAATTCCAGAAAGGCCAGTAGTGACCAGCTGGACAAAGGACATCACGGTGGGGCCCAGAAGAGCAGAGGGCCCATAATAGTAAGCACTTAATGAATATCAACTCTCCCCAGTTTATGTCTAATTTTCTTTCCTGACTATTGCCCCTGGTGACCCCAGGCCTAACATCAGATACAGAAGTGTAGCCTTAAATAGACTGCTTAACCAGCCCCCATGACTGTGCAAGGCCTAATCCCTATCATAAGTCCCTTACTCTCTGTCATTCATGACTCTGCTGCTCTGATCAAACCCTGACTGATACAGAAATTAATACTGGAAGTGGTTTCAGAGAAGCATATCTTTAAGGGTGAGTTCTCTGAATTGGCTTTGGGGTTTTTGGAATTGTTTCTTTGATCTGATTAGATTTAAAGGCATGGATTACCCTATTTCTAGTGTTAAAGGAGACACAGGTAGCCCATGACATACTGAGGCAGCACTTATGTTATCACCCATCACCTGCAGACACATGTAGTCAACTGCCAGTAGAAGTCAAGGCTTCTTTGTGACAAAGCAGCTGTGTCATAGAACATTGTAGTAAAAATAAGAAGTGTAATGGAGCTAGTTGGATACTTCTTAGTATGCTGAAGAACTGGAGGGGAAGAAAAGGGTGAGTTCAGGGCTTTAAGTTGCCAACTCACATTTTAATGAGGACATATGGGCAAATCCTGACCATAAACTTCTAAATTCTGCTGAGTTTTCTTTGCAAGAAGGAGCATTCCTTCCTCTCATTTCTAAGAAGATTAGTCTCCCCTCACCTGAAGGACCTGAAATGGCCAATCCTGAGGCAGTTGCCTTGAAGACTACTGACCTTCCAGACCTACCCTCATGCATTCTCACTGCTTCTAGACTTAGAACCAGACTCAAGTCCTGGTAGGCCCAAGGGTAATATACAGAGTTGATGGTCCATGAGAGGGTGCAACATACACAAAAATAATTGCACAATTTGCCCATTTTTACTGACAGAACCTTGAGGAAATGTATGGGAATGGATCCTAGGGGTGATGGGTCAGAGTGGAAGGATTATAATGTTGGACATGGCCTAATTCATTGAGATGAGTGCACTAAGTAGAGATTCTGGATTCAAAGTATTGGCTCAAGCAGCTGGGAATAGCTCTAACCTGGGTTGTTTGATTGAATTCTGGATGCAAAGTTGGCCTATCCCAAATAAAATGCCAGAACTTCCTTGATACGCTGTAGAGCAGAGGTTTTTAAAATGTAATCCACCAAAAAACTTAATAAAATAAAAATTAAAAAAAAAAACAACCAAAAAACTTAATAAAATAAAAATTTTAAATGTAATCCACCGAGCCCTGGGGGTCCCCATTACCCTTTTACGAGGTCCATAAGATCAAACCTATTTTTGTAATAATACTATGATGTTATTTGCCGTTCTTCACTATGTTGATAGTTCCACTGATGGTGAAAAATCAATAATGGGTAGAGCTGCTAGTGTGTTAGCAATAATCAAGCAGGATCACCAAACTATTCTATGCATCATCATAGACTTCACTGCCACACACTCACAATAAAAAGGAAAATGTCAGTTGCACTTAAGAATATCCTTGATGAAGTAGTAAAAATATTAATTCTATTAAATTTCAACCCTTGAATATACATCTTTTTAATACTCTGTTTAATGAAATGGGAAGTACATATAAAGCACTTCTGCTGCACACGGAAGTTGATCCAGCTAAGTGCAGACAGTTGCCAAAGACAGGTGGATATAGTTACCATAATGGGCAACAGAGCCAAAACAATAAATAGAAGGGTTTGAATCTCAGAGGTCAAAGGCATTGGCTAGTTAATTGTGGTGTCCCTAGAACTAAATAGATGGACAGTCTACTAAAGGCTTATTTGATTTGTAAAAGCAGAAAAACTCTAGGTTTGTTCAATAGAACTCTGACTTGAATCACCACAGTAGGGACTTGTGGCCCCTCATTCAATTTTTAGACTTGAGCCAGTTCACAAATCCAGAGGCCCTTAAATGAAGAGGCAGCTGAGCCCTCTTGAGCAAATCCTCTTTACACAGCCAAAAATGTATATTGTAAATCATCTTCCTAAACGTCCCTTCCTAACAAGAGGCCTATACCCCAGCTCTCCAGGGGCTTGAAACTGTCCTAATTAGTCATTATTTTTCCATCTAAATCATTCCAGGCTAGCAAATCATTGCCTGGTGCTGCAAGACCCCACTCAGGCCAAGAAAGGGAGCACAGATCTCTACAATCACTGGGCCCCGAAGCATCCACAAGATCCATGCTGGACCAACCCTACCTCCAAGAGCATACTTCACTTTGTCTCTGCCTCCTCTCTTCCACATCCCTCTACTTTATTTTCTCAGTGTACTCCTCTGCTTCTGCCTTTTCTCTGCCCTCAAGGTCTTTGTCTGTTAGCTTAGTTGGTGGCAGGTCTGTCCCAGATGAGAGGGGAGTCTTGTATATTTGGAATTGAGAAGATACAGGCAAGGTATCTGGACCATCAATGTCATGTCTTTATCAGCCTGAACTTCACTTTCCATCCCAAAGTAAAGCTACAACATAAGAACCTTCCAAGTTATTCAGGACTTGAGGGCCCTGCTGTAGTCCTCCTAAAGGGCTGGTACCACATCTCACTCATGAAGGAGCTGGTTGATAGGAGCTCAGGAAATGTGTGCTGAGTGAATGGATGAATGATCATTCTCAACTTTGTTGGATGTGAGTGTTAAAGAGATCAGTGCCCAGAGCACCTGAACACTACACCTTAGTAGTTGGAGAACCTCAACTCCATACCTCATATGGGAAGATATAGTACATGTATTTCTAGAGCAAGCTAGAAAGATATATGCCTAGGTATATAGCTAGGATATATAATGGCAATAAACTGAAATTTCAGTCCCCCCCCACCGGGGGCCTCAGTACAAGTCCTCTGTAATACGAGCTTTCTATGCAGCTGAGGATGTATCCCTTTAAGTATCAAATATTTTCATTGAACTATGTTGAAATTATAGATATATTTATTTTCATATATATTTCATATATTTTCATTTGCTATATATAAATATATATATGTGTGTGTGTGTATATATATATATATATATAAGTGTATATATATACATCCCTTCTTAACCAGAGCCTGTTGAACGTAATTCTCTATGTTCTGAACATCAAATTATGACTATCAAATATGGTTTAATATAGTAGTCTAGTTCCTGTAGCAATTGGATATGTCTACAGATTAGTCAAGGGTGAGGTTCTGTCTCAAAGAATAATTCTAGAGCTAGGCACTGGAATGAGCTAAATGTCCCCCTAATTCTTTAGGTTCAGGTCAACAATTCAAGACTATGTCTGTTCTATGGCTACTTCATGTCAGGCACTGTGCCAGGGGCTGGGTGCAGAGGAGTAATAAGACCTGAAAGAGCTCTCAGTCCACATGAATGTTCTTTTATGAGACAGAGGGTGGGAAGGAGTCCTGGGAGCCTTTCCTTCCACAGTCAGTTTGTCCTCTACCTCGTCCAAATGGAATTGTGACCAAGTGTCTTTTCCAAGATTCTTTTTCATTGCTCTGTTTTTCTTGGAGAAAAAGTTTTTGTGTCAGCAGCAGCAGCAGCAGCAAGTCTTTCGATGTGTTGAGTGCTTATGCTAATCAGTAATCTGGCACCAGTTTACTGA
The DNA here is from genome assembly GCF_949987535.1 of Balaenoptera acutorostrata. Classification (NCBI taxonomy): domain Eukaryota; kingdom Metazoa; phylum Chordata; class Mammalia; order Artiodactyla; family Balaenopteridae; genus Balaenoptera; species Balaenoptera acutorostrata. The sequence goes on along the minus strand of NC_080067.1, from coordinate 91,748,698 downwards.
TTCTTTTGCCTGATTATTATTTATAGAGTGTGGTAAGTGCAGATGGCATTTTGCAAAGCACAGAACTCTGAGAATGAAACCCCAGCCTCAAGGCGTTGACTGTCTGATTTAGACATAAACAAAACACTGAATAAACAGACATCTAGTTGAGTTGATGTGGCTGGAAAGGAGGAATAACCTGGGAGATCGAGAAAAAAAGTGAGGTTTATGGAGGGACGTGAAGGAGGAAAAGGTAGCATGAAAATGTGAGCCATTTCAAGAAGCATCTAAGCAAGATTACCAAATCAAGGAGTTAAAAAGGAAATAAAAGGAGCATTGAGGACAGAGTCCCAGGAGAAAGGACTCACTGAGATTCCCTGGGTGCCTCTTTTGGCTGGAGAGATGAGAGGCAGAGATGTCCGGGTGAAGAAAAGTTTAATGATCCTGGACAAAGGTGACAAGGTCATGGACTAGTGTTTAATATTCAGAGAGAAAGAGAAAAAGATGGCAATCAAAAATGTGAGAAGACTTGGAGGGAGTCTCAATGAGAAAAGAGAGGAAAAGAAATGGAGAGTTCAGAAGATGAGCTTTCAACGTGGGTCGAGGGAGCTGGCCACTTCCGTTAACTGGGCCATCTACACCTGATCTTAACTTTTTAGGTCCAGAAATTTCCTCTTATTAATTCACCCGGAGATGATCCTACTCTCAGTATCTTACTCGAATTAGTGAAATTCACAGAAGGCTCTTATGTTAACATGAATTTAGATGTATTGATTCTGAGTGGATGATATAGGTTGATACTAACTGGGTAGAAAAAAATAAACCACCCAAGGAGTAAGCATAAGAGGGATGGAATGGCTATATTAATATCAAATAAAATAGACTTCAAGACAAAGTATTTCCAGGGATAAAGAGAGACATTTCATAATGATAAAGGAGTCTATCCTACCGGAAGACATAAAATAAGAAGTGGAAACATACAAAGCAAAAATGGATGGAATCAAAGGCACAAATAGACAAGTCCACAGTCATGGTTGGAGATTTTAACACGATTGATAGAACTAATTTCTATTTACTTTCTCAGCAATTGCTAGAACTAGACAAAAAATTAGTAAAGATGTAGATGATTTGGATAACACTACTGACCCCCTTGAGTGAATTAATATTTTCGAACACTTCACCCAGCATCTAGAGAACACACACGTTCTTTTCAAAAATGGGTGATAGCTCTTACCTCAAAGCTTGTACAGGTTACCTGAATAAATTTTGCCCACAATGTGGCAGAGCATTTCAGTGTCATTCAAATCTTAGGTCCCTGCATCCAAAGAGATTACTTTACATTTGTTACAGTCTTTCTGTTTTTCTGGTAGTGGTTCTAGGTTCCTTAGTAAGACCTGAAAAATACTATACTCTATCAAACATACAAATTTTCTTTGAGGGTGAATTATTTTCAGAGACTGTATTGCTAACGTTAATTTCTTCAGTGTGAACAGAAAATTCATTCCCCAGCACCAGGATGAAACATTCTGTGCTTGAGCCCTAGAAGACCTGGGTTCTTGTCACTCCGCACCACCTCCCCAGACACACACACACACACAGCTTCCTAGCTGTGTGACTTTGGACACATGACCTCTTTAAGCCTGACTGAGTTTCCTTACCTGTAAAACTCTTAGGACTGCAGTGAAGTTCAGCTGATAGGCTATATGTAGCTTTTTTACAAACTACGAAGTACTATCCAAATATCATGGAGCCATATTTTCTTTTTGCTAATAACAATTGGTGTACCTATTCTCCCAAGAAAGGGAAATTGGGGCAGGTATTCTGCTTCTGCCTTCGAATACATGTGAGTCCTGCCTAGTGTGAGCAAAATTTGTATGATGAGAGAATAAAGTCAAGGTTGCAGGGTTTATTTGGAAGTAAAACCTGTGAGAACATTAGATTTCATATCACAGGAAAGATTATAAAAGGTGTAATGGGCAGCTTTTTAAGTTTGCCCAAGGAGACAAGGGGAAAGCTTGGGTATGAAAATAAGAATAAGCCGTTGGAAATTTTGTTGAAGGACATGTTGGATGACATTGGTCTTACAGAAAGGTGGGTGGATTTCAGCCTAGGAATGATGAATTCTAGACCTCAGTCTACCATGGAGTTTCTGAGTAACCTTGCACTAGAGATTTAACTTCTCCAAACCAGTTTCTCCATCCGAGAGCTGAGGATAATAATTTAGGCCACCTACAACTGTCCTGAGGCTTGGTTAATGTTTGCAAAATGCTTTGAGCTATTTGGCAGAACAAGGGTTCTAAGAATACAACATATTATTTAGAAAAGTGAAAGAACATGATCAGAGAACACTTGGATCATCTCCCTCTCCGTAGCCTTTTCATGAGATTCCTCTTTTTTGTCTTATAAGGAAAGAAAACCAAGTTGGGAGA